>NC_139346.1:150624789-150807289 GCF_055883805.1 Amblyomma maculatum | reverse complement strand
TTCGCAGGTGTGTTAAAAAACGAAACTAAGGGAAACAATGGCAACTTGGTGCTTGCCTGGTGCCCGTCGTGGCGAGGGAAGTTCGGGAGCAGCGTGGAGCAGTCGCTGTCTCTCCACCCGCCGGGAGCTGCTGCTCTCCGGCGGAGAAAGAGAATCGATGGCGCTGTGCTGGTCGCTGGCTGCTTCTGCCACCACCCAGCAGAGTTTTTCTTCTTCCGCGCAGGAACAGACGTGGCGTCGATTTCTTTTGTGACCTTAGTAATCCTGTCTCGTTCAACCCGCGAAGGAGTCCCGGGTTCTAAGAAGCCTGGCGGAGAAGGCGGTGTTTGGGTGCCACCTCGTTGTTGTTGTGGGCGTTCTATTCCGAGCGCAAGTCGCGGCTCCGAGCGCGTTTGGAGGGCGCTGTTCCCAGTCGTCGACGCCGTAGTACGCGCGCTACGCCGCGCTAACGGCGCCGCGGGCGCTAGCGCTCGTGGACGACCCCGCCGCTTGCGTCGGCGGTGGCGGCGCGGTTGAAGCGCCCGGCGGACGCCTCGGCCGAAGGATGTCGCTGTCGTCCGCGCGGAGGTTGCTATGGAGACGACGCAGTATCACTGCTTGCTGATGCCGATTGTGCACTGTTCGCGTCTGGATGGACCTGCTATGAATGGCTGCGGAGGGTTCTTTGTTTTCGGTGGGGTTTTTTGGGTGTATGTTTTTTGCAGGCACAATCACTACAGAGACAATCACAACTGTTTTTGGGTGTCTGTTTTTTTGCAGGCACAATCATTACAGAGATAATCACAACTGTTCCTGCAGCAAAGTAATCATTGTGCAGAACGAATCAATCGAGCGTCGAGCCAAGCTAACGTACTTCGTTCAGCCGTCTTAAATTTAGAATTGCTTACAATTTAGGGAGCTTCAATTCGAGCAGTTTAAGTCTCAAGTGATTACCTTCAAATCGTGTCTGGCTGCGTCCTGGCAACCATTGTCGCTAGACGGTGTGCACTGCTCTTCTCGGCACACCGAGACGTACTCCTTCTCATTCGGCCCACCCTTTCTTGCTTCGTTCCTTGATGTTTTGTGACTCTGAATGAAGATTTGATAGCGTGGGAAAGCATTCTTGATAACTGCAAAGCCTTTTCTTTGCTGAAGGAATATTTCTTTCGTTTAGCAAGCAGTATTTTGCGAACTGGCGCATGTAGCCAGTTCACAAAGTACACCCGATAGCGCGGGCGCCGCAGGAGGCAGCAGTTGAGCATGTGAAGAGAGGCCGTGTTGAATAATGACCGGATCTACCAAATATGCCTCTTTAATAATGACTCACATGACGCATTGTCACTCACTCAACAATAGGCGTGGCGGCAATCGAAGCTCGCTGGAGCGAGAAATATTGCTACCTCGTAGTTCGGCCTTTTGCCGACAGACCTCGTCTGCGTCGGCTGTCACCCGTGCATTTAGCCGGGTTGCGCTCGCGTGCCGTTTTGGACGCGGACTGGCGCGCCAGGGTTTTTGTTATTATTTGTTTTTGACAAAGTCTGTCTGTATTGGCGTCAATGCACGGTTATCTCGCTTCCTACCGTTAGGTATTCTGTTCTTCCAATGCTCAGAAAGAGTTAGCACTTGCTTTTCGTGGTTAGTGCGGTAAAGCTTATGTCTCTCTATGTCCGTTACGGAGTACGTGAATACAGTTGGAATTAAATACCACGCTGCGTTTATATATGCCCACAACTGCAATGTAGCTGATTGTTCTACTTATATAATAAATAGATTACTTCAGGGATAGCTCTGATAACTAACATTATTAGCTAACATTATTAACTAACATTATTAACACAATGAACCAAGATAAGAACTCGGTGGCCACTTTGAACGAGGCGACTTCACTGCTTTCGCTTTGTTTTGTTTTAGCTGTGTTGACTGTTCATCACTTGATCATCACTTATCGCAGATCAACGCGTGCGCTTCCCATGTGCCGGTAGAAGTTGCTGATACACTTCCAATACTATGCTAACGATCACGTCAGCCGCTCACCTGGCCTAGAGATAGTTAGCTCCCATGCTTCATTCATTCGGAACGCGTTTGGTATCACAGGAATACGGTACCGGATGAATGCATTGGCGATACATTTTTGTTTTTTCATATTTCGAGGTCTTTCTTTAAATACAGAGAAAAAAGAAAAAAAAACGCATGGAGGTACTTTGGTAGAAACAATGGAATAGAATGTTGCTTGACCCCCTCTGCAAACTTTACGAAATGCACATGGTCCTAGAGGGAAAATATATTGCGTAATTCATGTTAGTTATTTGCTAAAGTGGAAGCGAAAATACCCTGAGGAGGACCACATGGCGATATTGGGCCATTTGTTTCAGCCAGCTACGTTTGGTGATTTTTGTAAACTTTGTTTAAATTTGCGTGAATTATTCTTTATAAGAATGTCCAGCAGTCTGGCAAGGGAATGATATTTCGCGATTGGGTGCGATGTCTATTTTAGAGTAGCATTTCCGAAAACCAGTTTGTCCGATTAGTTGATTGAAGTGTAATATTGGTATTTTTTATTATCATTTATATTATTAAATGCCCTGCGTCACGCCGGTGTGGCGCAGTGGTTACGGAGCTCAACTGCAGTGCCCAAGGATGCGGGATCGAATTCCGGCCGCGGCGGCCGCTTTTCGGTGGAGGCGAAAAGAAGCCTTTGGCAGGCATGGAATGAAAATGTTAATTTTTAACAAACTGGATTCGAGCAATTTTAAGGTGCACTGGTTAGAATAACATCCGTTGACACAGGGTATTTAGTTTGGTTTGGTTTGTGGGGTTTAACGTCCCAAAGCGACTCAGGCTATGAGGGACGCCGTAGTGGAGGACTCCGGAAATTTCGACCACCTGGGGTTCTCTAACCTGCCCTGACATCCCACAGAAGCGAGTTTCCTAGCGAAACGTTTCCATACTCTTTCACTTGTATTCACTTTGCTCGGCCTGCTTCTAATGATTGCACGTGTCCTTTTCTTTTTTCTTGCTCTCGCAATATCCGACTCCTTAGCCTCACTGCCCCTGTAATTAGCGTTGCCTTGCCAAAACTGACCATGCGACGATATTTGCCTTTCAGACGTGTAGCGGAGTCCTTAGAGTAGCCCTGAAGACGAAAACGTACCGAAAGATGAAATGAAGGGCTTACTCCACCGTGCACAAATTTAGGGCTTAAGGAATGCCATAAATTTCGCACTAAATGTGCTTAAGAAATGAACCCTGTGTATTGATTATACCTTCCGAAAAGTCGGAACTAGTTGATATGAAGTTAATCTGCTTTTTCAAGCATGGTGATTGCTAACGACGTTGACTAGATCTATGTACTTCAGTTCATCGATCTGAACATTCCAAAATGCTTAACTTTATCTTCTTTGTCCCGGTGCTGCCTTGGCCTTTATAGCCTCGTTACTCATATTGAAGCTAAATTCACGTCTCGCCGAGCTCTGTCTTATCAGTGGAGTCAAATGCTGTCATAATATGTATCTCCTTGAAATAATGTTTTGCTTCCTTGGAGAACGTGACATAATCACGTTTAGCTGACCTACCCCATGCTTGTTTTGCGCAAATCGTGACTAATATTCTTATCGGTTACAATTCAACTCTTATACGATGAGCTCGTTGTCATCGGGAAAAACTGTCGGGTGGCAGGCTTGTAAGGTCGCAAATATTAGCCCCCATATACAGACCCGGCAATCACGTGAAGGGTGAACACTCGCGCAGACAGGAAGAGAGGTTTATTTTGCTGGCCGCAAGTATGAAAGAAACACGGGAAAAACTATGAAAATTAGAAAACCGTAACCCAACCGAAAGTTCGGTTTATGGAACATCCTCAGCGTGCCTACAATTTGGTTGTAGTAGAACTGCCTGGTCTTGAATTTTTGAACCACGTGAGCGGCTGACCGAATGAATTGGTTACTGAGACGAGAACATTTTCTGGCATAAAAAAAAAAAAAGGGATGTGCGAAGAAACGGAACGGGTAATATGAGATTTTCAGTCTTCATTCGTACATAATAAATCCGGAAACGAGCCGTTACTCGTAACAGGGCTTAAAACTTTCGATGCAAACGAGTTATGTTAATGGGAATAGGGGATAACTTTTGTACTTACGTGGAACATAACATAGAATACCGAGAGCACTTCCGGAGGTGCATTTTATATCACACCGGGGGAAAAAAGGCGGAAGAGAACATCACCGTCATCCATGCATGAGCCATCCACAAGAACATAAAAAAGTAAGGAGAAGAGGAAACAGATTCTTATATCGGTTCCACCATTCCTGCTTGTTGGTTATTTCGGAAGCAATATGAGAATTGCATCTATTTCGGTCGAACTTTTTAGTTCATAATGTTTTACGATAGTCATGTTCATTTGACATACTTTCTGGTGTTAATTTCAATTAGGTTTTAGTGAAGTATTTATCGCTTTTCATCGGCGATCATGCACTTTTTGGGGCGGCAACAACGCCGTGTGCTTGTGAGGCTCTTGAGTTGCTAATACAATATATAAAAAAAGAAATTAATGATGTCAAGAAGCAGAATGATTTAATTAGGATTCTATGTCACTCTATAGAAATGACCGAATCAACAGTACTAAAATAAGTGCCGACTCAGAACAGAAACACTGTGTATACGTAAAGCTATACATCTACTTTGTCACAAGCGGTACAATTAATTGTTTCAGGACCTGTTTGTACAAGGCTGAAGGTTTCTCTCACTGACGTATCATTTCGCATTTCGACACAACGCGAACAAACACGGCTTTATTTTGTGGGCCTTTACACGTGAGCGCTCACTCGACACCGCTGACTTACCTGCACGGGCCAAATAATGAATTACCTGACGACACATGCTCGTACCATGCTTCCACGGCTATTTGGAGTAATGAGAAAAAAAGCTCTCTCACTTGGCAAGAGCACGGAACCATGCCCTGTTCGCCACGCTTCACGGAGCTGCCCCAGTTCATTCTCTCTCTTCGCTGCCACAATAATTTCATTTCACTTCCTGGGCTATTACGGCTTGAAGCAGTTGCGTTATATTTTTTTTTAAATGTTGTTCATGTCCGTGCAAAACTCGCAAACTGTGAAGAAAAAATGCGTGCTACACACCTTACACTATAGATATATGGTTTCAGGGTCTTCTAGACTTGTATAAGTTCGTTGGGACTAGAGGCTCATATACAGAGAGATAAGAAATTATAAAATATTATAAGAATAGATTATTCGAATGGGTGCCAATGAAAGCAAATTATTTCAGCGTTTTTCTTTTTTTTTTTTTTTTTGTTCACGTCGGCATCAATGACGTCGCGGTTGGAAGTCGTGTGCACTCATTAGAACGCGAAGCGGCGTTTGCACTCACTGTGTTTTTACATCACGTTGTATGCTAGATTGGACAGAAAACATCGTATTCGCACAAGCATAACTCGGCCAATGAAACGCCGGCAAAACTGCCCTACCTCGCTGTTTCAAACTTCACGACGGCTGTGTATATATAAGTAACCACGCTTGACGCTTCAACATATGTATACGGACTCGCATGGAGATCCATAAATACTGCAATTTTGTTCATCTCTCTGTTATGCCAAGAAGGTTTAGTTGTATTCGAATGTTTACGGTATCGTATCCGCTATATGCTGCATGAACACACTTGCGCCACATATTTCTGAAGCGACGCGTCTCCACCGCGCTCTAGGAAAGAAGTCACTATTTTCTCGAGGTGTGTGGAGGGGCGACATTGCGCACACAATTTATGAAGCCGTATCGCGACATCAGTTGTAAATTGTACGTTAAATGGTGTACCTTTAGCGTTCTTCTTTCTTTTGGGCTGCTTTAAAGGACATCGTTGACTCGTACAGTACTGTAGAATGTGTATTCTAAATTCTTAGCTTTGTCTACGCAAGAAAAACTGGCGTAAAGAAATTGGACGAAAAATTAACGACAGTCGTGTACGGCGTTCCAGAACAGAATATCGTGTTTATCGCCATCGCTTTGAATAGAAGAACAGACAGAAATAAATGGCGTAGCTTAGCCTCCGTTTCCGCAGCTGGATCTCATCCCCTTTATACGCTAGCAGCAAAAACATGGCGCGATGTACAGTGGTATCTATGAGCAATGTGACAAGAAGCAAATATTTAGCATTCATGTATTTATTACTGCATATTTACCTAAGGCAAGCTCGACCTTTCCTGGTTTAGCTAGTTTCCTGCTTACCGTGTCGTATCGAAAAGTCGTTTTCAAATGTAGTCTAAGTGCCAAATGCCATTTTGTGGAAATTTGTGTTTTTTCTTTGTATTGTTGCTCAAGACTGCACATGTTTTAAACAAACCGTACTTTCATTCATATGATTGCCCATTTTACTAGGGCGAAGAAGCGTCACAGATACTATCAAAGTAAAAATACACTGCAGTAATAAAAATGAAGATATATGTTGTAAAACGCCGGCAGAAATCTGCTAGGCCTATGTTGAACATATACGCTATAGAATGAGAGCATCCACCTATTAGATGATGATCAAAGCGACTAAAGGTGAAGATGGAAGGTGAATAGTGCTTGATTCTACAAACCTGTTGACTGGAACAACAAAAGGAACATAGCATGTTTGCTAATAACGAAGGGTGTCGTTTTCTGTTATTCCTTCAAGGCTATATTAGTTTACTTCTTTCACGCGATTTACACTGTACTGTCTTTCTTTTGAAAACTTCAACATTTCGTGTGTCTTAGCGAGCATTAAAAACTTCCTATTGTAATAATTGGGAGTGCTGAATGACAAAAAAAAAAAAACACGATATTTTCAGAAGCATTATCCCAGACACTGCAGATGTGAATGTGATACACCCTGACACATTTATGACTATAGGACATTGTTTACATAAAATTTCTAATTATAATCTTGCTTTCCACTATTTGGTGGTTACTACTACTGAGGAGATCGAAGCCATGGGAACTACGATATAGTGTGAGTTCATGAAAAAAAAAGTCGTATTATCATCATCGTCATCAGCCTGACTATACCCACTGCAGGCCTCTCCCATATTTCTCCACTTAACCCGGTTCTGTGCTAGCTGCATCCACTTGACCTCCGCGAACTTCTTAACCTCATCCGCCCACCTAACTTTCTGCCGCCCCCTGCTACGCTTTCCTTCTCTTGGAATCCAGTTTGTTACCCTAAGCGACCATCGGTTATCCTCTCTTCGCACTACGTATCCTGCCCATGCCCATTTCTTCCCCTTAATTTCCACTAGAATGTCGGTAACTTGAGTTATTTCTCTGACCCACTCTGCCCGCTTCCTATCTCTTAATGTTACCACTACCATTTTTCGTTCTATAGCCCTCTGGGTTGTCCTCAACTTAAGTACAGAACTCTCTTGGTTAGCCTCCACGTTTCAGCCCCATAGGTGAGTACAGGCAAGATGCAACTGTTGTGTATACTTTCCTCTTGAGCGATACCGGTAAGCTGCTAGTGATAATCTGCGAGCGCTTGCCAAATGCGCTCCATCCCAATCTTATTCTTCTTGTTATTTCCTTTTCATGGTCCGGATCTGCGGTTACTACCTGTCCTAAGTAGACATATTCGCCTAATACTTCCAGTATTTCGCGACCTAATGTAAACTGCTGTTCCTTCCCGAGGCTGTTGAACATTACCTTAGTCTTCTGCATATTGATTTTCAAGCCTACCTGTCTAGGTCATCAATCATTATTTGCAGTTCATCCCCCGAGTTGTTTAGCAAGGCAATGTCATCAGCAAATCGCAGATTACTGAGGTATTCTCCATCTACCCTTATCCCTAACGGCTCCCATTCCAAGTCTCTGAATACTTCCTCTAAGCAAGCTGTGAATAGTACTGGGGAGATAGTGTCTCCTTGCCTAACACCTTTCTTTATGGGAATTTTGTTACTTTCTTTATGCAGAACTATGGTTGCTGTGCAGCCACTATGTATATCTTCCAGCACTTTCACGTACGGCTCGTCTACTCCCTGATTTCGCAATGCCTACATCACCGCCGATGTTTCAACTGAGTCAAATGCTTTTTCGTAATCAATGAACGCTATGTATAGGGGCTGGTTATATTCAGAGCATTTTTCTATCACCTGATTGATGGTATGGATATGATCGATAGTAGAGTACCGTTTCCGAAACCCTGCTTGATCCTTTGCTTGATTGCAGTCTAAGGTTGTCCTGATTCTATTAGCGATTACCTTAGTAAATACCTTATACGTAACAGACAGTAAGCTGATTGGTGTGTTTTTTAAGGTCCTTAGAGTCCCCTTTCTTATGAATGAGGATAATCTTTGCATTGTTCCATGCCATTGCTATCCTGGGCTATTTTTTCTGCACAGAACAAAATGAGGGCATTAAGCGACCAGGAAGTCTGGCGCGGACACAATGTGCGCTGATGACGCGCTGCAGAGCTTACGGTGCCAAGTTGGAAGCGCAGGCGAAGTTTAACTACGCTATGTGCATTCTTCTGCTTCATAGCATAATTAAAAAAAAAAAACAATAAGAATCGCCAACGACATGGTTATTACTTAAAGTTTTGAGAATCAGGAAGCAAAAGGCACATGCTGCATGCTGCAGAACAAAAGGAGCTGACAGTTCTAATTCGGCGCTATAGTCTTTACAAAACGCCAATCGTGGACGTGTCTTTTTTTGTTGGTTCTACTTTCGTTCATGAAAAAAAAAAAAAAGAAAAGAAAGTCTTCCCAGATTTTCCCGTCTCTAAAGCCTTACAGAACGAATTTTATTTCCTTAAAAAATTAATAGGCTTCGTCTTTTCTACGGTCCCGATTTTCTCCTTGGCAGTAACCACCAGGCTGTTGTAATATTTTTTTAAAGATTTTATTTTGGTTTGCATTACAAAAGCAATGAAAACCGGGGGAGAGCAGGCAAAACGTGTATCAACACCTGACGAAGGCCCACCCACCTAGTAAGAAGACTGCTTACAGAAATAAATCTTAGAAAATCGCATAAAGACATACACATGAAATACGCACAAAATTGTGCAATACAAAACAAGATATATGACAGCATATTGCTGGGAAACAGATTACATGTGACATAATATCACATTGCTCCGAGGAAAAAAAATCATAATATATGTACAGACGGCATATATATATATATATATATATATATATATATATATATATATATATATATATATATATATATATATATATATATATATATATATATATATATATATATATATATATATATATATATATACAATCGTGTCCGGAAATATATATATATATATATATATATATATATATATATATATATATATATATATACAATCGTGTCCGGAAAAGCAAATTTGCAATGGAAAAGGTTTAGGTGAAGTTTTGTTTGGCTTTGATCTCTAGACGTAGGCTGACTATGCGTTTCTTATATTGTTGATCACTAGAATTTTCGAGGGCTATAGATCTAAAATTTGCGAATAGAAGACAACAAGCTAGGTATGAGGTATGTCAGTCTCTCAAAACTATAGTTTGTTCGAGAGACGTATGTCATGTGACTTAAACTATAACTATGGAGGGCTAAAAAAATGTCTTCAAAATTTTGTCTGTTTGTTTTTATCAGCGTGCGCACATGATTAGCGAGCTTTCTTTTGTAAGTCTGATAAACGGAAAGAAGGCTTAATTTCTGGAAATACTCTTTCGTGCTTTCTTGAATAGATATTGTGTGAGCCTTCTGTGGACCTTCTTTCATTTGTACATGCCATCATCTTCTTTCATTTGTACATACCATCATCATCGTCCCGCGGCCCCGGCTCCGGCGCGTGCCTGGGTTCATGATCGGATTAAAAAACGCTAGACAAGGCTTCGCTGTCCTTGCCGTCACGACCTCCGCAAGTGGTGGATGTGAGACTTGATCCCCTTGCTGTTTTGTGCCCTGCCTCTCGCTGGAGCTACGTTCGGGTCGCTGTTTACCGCCTGCCACCATCGTTATGTCTACCGAGAGCACCCACGAATCGGCAGGACCCTCTACCTCGGCTGCACCACCCCCTCCGACTGTGCCCACACGACAACGCGACCCGCCGCTGTTCGCTGGTCGTCGCGATGAAGACGTCGATGACTGGCTGGACACCTATGAACGTTGCAGTAACTAAAACCGGTGGGACGATGCTCTAAAATTTCTGAATGTTTCTTTCTACCTCATTGAGGTCGCCAGAACCTGGTTTATTAACCGCGAACCCCACACCACTAACTGGACCACATTCAAGCAGCAGTTCCGCCAATATTTCGCGGACCCAGCAGTTCGGACTGAGGTCGCGAAGAACAAGCTCGCCTCTCGCCTGCAAGGTGCCGATGAGTCGTACGCGTCTTACATAGAGGCCCTACTTGCACTTTGCCGGCGTGTTAGTCCCACCATGCCGGAACCTGAACGCGTACACCACATTTTGAAAGGAATTAATTCTGTGGCTTATAATACCCTGATTGCCCAGAATCCTTCTACTGTTGACGCCATTATTGCGACCTGCCAACGCATCGACCAGCTGCAGTCCTCCCGATTGCAGCCCGGCATTGCTACTGGCCCGACCTCTGCTGACCTGGATCTACGGGCACTGATTCGAGCCATCATCCGGGAGGAGCTCCAAGCCCTCAAGCCTGTCTGTCGACACGGGTGCGCTCATTTTTCCGTACCTTCTAATGACGCCGGTCTCCGCAACATCATTAAAGATGAGCTGGCAACAATCACGCGACTTATGGCGTCCGACCCTCCTGCACTCCGCCCAGCATCGACTTACGCGCACGTCGCAGCATCACCCCTTCCTTTTGCTCCGCCGCCCCAACTGGCATCGCCCTACAACCACATCAACGCCGTGACGACGGCTCAGCCTACGCCACCCTATTACGCACCTTGGCGCCCCTCTCGCCCAGTGTGCTACTACTGTGGAATCCGAGGACATATATCCCGCTTCTTCGTCGAAGCATTCAGAACGAGCGGCGTGGTTATGACGCCTTCGAAAGTGACGTACCCTCATATTATCAGCAACGACCTATTCCCAGCCCACCTCGTCGATCCTCTCCACCGCCGGTATCCTCGTCTGAACCAAGTGGTGCCAATGTATCCCGACGCCGGTCCCTTTCCCCATACCGCCGCTTTGTTTCCCCACTTCGACCAGCAACAACTGTTCCTGTCCGTCATTCGGAAAACTAAGCGATGCAGTTTGCTACAGCGCGAACAGCTCTGTTCTGTAGTAGAAATATTTTTGTTTTGTTCGTTTGTTTTGTGGTTCCCCATACCAGCAATCCATAACGAATGTATGAATAAACCAGTGAATAGTACAGCTGTATTTTGAATTTTACCGGTAGTAGCATTCTAAACTATTATTTATAATATTTATGAAATTGGATACCTTACGGCTCAAACAATCTACGTGATCGGACCATAGAAGGTGTATTCCAAAAAACACGTCCAAAAACCTTCTCGACATTTCGCGACTAAGCACATTATCATCAAATTTCAGCACGAAGTTGTCTGGCAGAGCTTTGTTTTTAGCTCTGAAGAGTACATGTTTGGTTTTCTTGACATTTAGTTCAAGCCTGTTTGACTTGAGCCATTCTGACAGTTCTGCCAACCAGAGATTAGCTATTCGTTGCGTATATCCTAAGCTTTCTTTTGAAAAAAAAAAGGCGTTCGTGTCCTCAGCATACATAATCACGTCTTTTGTGCAGGGGATGTTGGTTATATCATTGGTATAGAGCAAAAATAAAACAGGACCGAATACTGCGCCTTGAGGAACTGCGGTCGAAAATCTGTTCGTTAGATTGATAACCATCTACTACTGTGAATTGCAATCGGTGCAAATCTAAGGAAATGTCTCTTATTCCATAGTGGTACAACGTTTTAGAGCGCAGCTCTTTGGCGTCCGTTCCTGGGTTTCGCGTCGGCGTCGTCGTCGGCCTCGTAATCAGCTCCGCCCCCCTTTCATCCCCCCAGCGCTAGCAGCGACCGACTGATACCGCTGGATGCCGCTGACGCCGCTAGAGAGTCAAGATAACGTGACTGCATAGAACACCGTCGCCGCCATGCAGAAAGAGGAGGGGAGGGTCCCCCCTCCCCCTGTTCTTGTGTGGCGGATAGGGTGCTCTTCAGTTGCCGACGCGCCGGTTATTTCACGTAGGCCCCGGCACGTCGACGAATACGTGACCACCTTCCCACGGCTAGACCTGGTTCTTGGCGCTGCGGAAGCGAGGGTATCATATTGTTTGCGTCGGCATCGGCGGCGTTGTCCCTGAAACCAAATCCGCAGCTGGGGTTGACTCACTATCGGCGTCAGCAGCATCAGTCAGTCGCTGTTATCTCTTCCCTCCTCCCTTTATCGCGTTGTCCGCTTGCTGCGCGCGCTTCTGCCACCATCGTTTGCCGCTGGGTGTACACGCCGCCCCCCTCCCCCCTCTTCCTGCGAGTCTCCGGTTGTCAAAGCGCCGGCTCGAACTTAATTCCTTTCTTCGCTCCTTCTCCAATGCAACCCCTGTGCGGTGGCAATCAGAGAGCCAGATCGGTGGCGGCGGATCTGTATATGTGCCCCGCCCGAGCCGAAATTGCCGCTGCCGTTCGCCACTGCGAAATTATCTGCTAGTTCTTTCTGAGCCATGAGCGAGACGACCGGTGGAAGTCCTCCGTCTGCTACTGCTACTGCTGCTGCTGCTGCTTGCTGCTGCTGCTGCTGCTGCTGCTGCTGCTGCTGCTGCTGCTGCTGCTTGCTGCTGCTGCTGCTGCTGCTGCTGCCGCCGCCGCCGCCGCTGCTGCTTGCTGCTGCTGCTGCTGCTGCTTGCTGCTGCTGCTGCTGCTGCTGCTGCTGCTGCTGCTGCTGCCGCTGCCGCTGCCGCTGCTGCCGCTGCCGCTGCCGCTGCCGCTGCCGCTGCCGCTGCCGCCGCCGCCGCCGCCGCCGCTGCTGCCGCCGCCGCTGCTGCCGCCGCCGCCGCCGCCGCCGCCGCCGCCGCCGCCGCCGCCGCCGCCGCCGCCGCCGCCGCCGCTGCTGCTGCTGCTGCTGCTGCTGCTGCTGCTGCTGCTGCTGCTGCTGCTGCTGCTGCTGCTGCTGCTGCTGCTGCTGCTGCTGCTGCTGCTGCTGCTGCTGCTGCTGCTGCTGCTGCTGCTGCTGCTGCTGCTGCTGCTGCTGCTGCTGCTGCTGCTGCTGCTGCTGCTGCTGCTGCTGCTGCTGCTGCTGCTGCTGCTGCTGCTGCTGCTGCTGCTGCTGCTGCTGCTGCTGCTGCTGCTGCTGCTGCTGCTGCTGCTGCTGCTGCTGCTGCTGCTGCTGCTGCTGCTGCTGCTGCTGCTGCTGCTGCTGCTGCTGCTGCTGCTGCTGCTGCTGCTGCTGCTGCTGCTGCTGCTGCTGCTGCTGCTGCTGCTGCTGCTGCTGCTGCTGCTGCTGCTGCTGCTGCTGCTGCTGCTGCTGCTGCTGCTGCTGCTGCTGCTGCTGCTGCTGCTGCTGCTGCTGCTGCTGCTGCTGCTGCTGCTGCTGCTGCTGCTGCTGCTGCTGCTGCTGCTGCTGCTGCTGCTGCTGCTGCTGCTGCTGCTGCTGCTGCTGCTGCTGCTGCTGCTGCTGCTGCTGCTGCTGCTGCTGCTGCTGCTGCTGCTGCTGCTGCTGCTGCTGCTGCTGCTGCTGCTGCTGCTGCTGCTGCTGCTGCTGCTGCTGCTGCTGCTGCTGCTGCTGCTGCTGCTGCTGCTGCTGCTGCTGCTGCTGCTGCTGCTGCTGCTGCTGCTGCTGCTGCTGCTGCTGCTGCTGCTGCTGCTGCTGCTGCTGCTGCTGCTGCTGCTGCTGCTGCTGCTGCTGCTGCTGCTGCTGCTGCTGCTGCTGCTGCTGCTGCTGCTGCTGCTGCTGCTGCTGCTGCTGCTGCTGCTGCTGCTGCTGCTGCTGCTGCTGCTGCTGCTGCTGCTGCTGCTGCTGCTGCTGCTGCTGCTGCTGCTGCTGCTGCTGCTGCTGCTGCTGCTGCTGCTGCTGCTGCTGCTGCTGCTGCTGCTGCTGCTGCTGCTGCTGCTGCTGCTGCTGCTGCTGCTGCTGCTGCTGCTGCTGCTGCTGCTGCTGCTGCTGCTGCTGCTGCTGCTGCTGCTGCTGCTGCTGCTGCTGCTGCTGCTGCTGCTGCTGCTGCTGCTGCTGCTGCTGCTGCTGCTGCTGCTGCTGCTGCTGCTGCTGCTGCTGCTGCTGCTGCTGCTGCTGCTGCTGCTGCTGCTGCTGCTGCTGCTGCTGCTGCTGCTGCTGCTGCTGCTGCTGCTGCTGCTGCTGCTGCTGCTGCTGCTGCTGCTGCTGCTGCTGCTGCTGCTGCTGCTGCTGCTGCTGCTGCTGCTGCTGCTGCTGCTGCTGCTGCTGCTGCTGCTGCTGCTGCTGCTGCTGCTGCTGCTGCTGCTGCTGCTGCTGCTGCTGCTGCTGCTGCTGCTGCTGCTGCTGCTGCTGCTGCTGCTGCTGCTGCTGCTGCTGCTGCTGCTGCTGCTGCTGCTGCTGCTGCTGCTGCTGCTGCTGCTGCTGCTGCTGCTGCTGCTGCTGCTGCTGCTGCTGCTGCTGCTGCTGCTGCTGCTGCTGCTGCTGCTGCTGCTGCTGCTGCTGCTGCTGCTGCTGCTGCTGCTGCTGCTGCTGCTGCTGCTGCTGCTGCTGCTGCTGCTGCTGCTGCTGCTGCTGCTGCTGCTGCTGCTGCTGCTGCTGCTGCTGCTGCTGCTGCTGCTGCTGCTGCTGCTGCTGCTGCTGCTGCTGCTGCTGCTGCTGCTGCTGCTGCTGCTGCTGCTGCTGCTGCTGCTGCTGCTGCTGCTGCTGCTGCTGCTGCTGCTGCTGCTGCTGCTGCTGCTGCTGCTGCTGCTGCTGCTGCTGCTGCTGCTGCTGCTGCTGCTGCTGCTGCTGCTGCTGCTGCTGCTGCTGCTGCTGCTGCTGCTGCTGCTGCTGCTGCTGCTGCTGCTGCTGCTGCTGCTGCTGCTGCTGCTGCTGCTGCTGCTGCTGCTGCTGCTGCTGCTGCTGCTGCTGCTGCTGCTGCTGCTGCTGCTGCTGCTGCTGCTGCTGCTGCTGCTGCTGCTGCTGCTGCTGCTGCTGCTGCTGCTGCTGCTGCTGCTGCTGCTGCTGCTGCTGCTGCTGCTGCTGAAGCGAGGCTGAAGCAGAAGCTCATCGCCGCCGCCGAGAAGGGAGTCTTTGTTAAAGGAATACGTGTGAAAAATAAAAAAAAAATTCTGTGATAGCGCATACATGTGTTGCTCGATTTCTTTGCCTCAATCTATCGAAAAGGTGAAACAGCTTATTTGCTGCGCTCAAATTTCGCATTAGGAAGTAACGTAATCGTCGGTAATTTTTTTCTCTGTATATCATGTTTTATAGTGTCAAATGCTTTACGTAAATCTAAAAATACTTCTATAGTAATGGATTTGTTCTCTATGCTTTCTATTAGCTTTTCTTTTATTTGTAATAAGGCTGACTCGGTAGACCCGTTTCTTTGGAATCCAAACTGTTCTGGAGTGATGATTTCATTTTGTTCAAGGTAGCGGTAGAGGCTAGTGTTAATGACGTGTTCAGCTCTTTTCGAGAACAGCGTAAGATATATATTGGTCTGTAGTTATTCATGTCGTTTTGGTCTCCTCCTCTGTGAATCACAGTAACGCGGGCTATCTTCATGCTGTCAGGGAAGAGACCCGTTGATAGGATTCTGTTAACGTTATGCGCTAGCGGGTCAACAATTATATCTACAACCTTTTTGATCGGAAATATTAGGATGCCATCAGCACATGGTGCGCTTTCGCCTTTAAGTGTGTCAACAATCTTCACAATTTCGGTAGCACTGCATGGTGTGAGAAACATTGTTCTCGCATAGCTATTCTTCAGGTAAATAACTGGATCTTTAGCACAGTTAGCAGCCCGTTGGGTGGTTCCAACGCTCAAAAAGTGTTCATTCATTTTATTTGATAAAGCTTCACATTCAAAAACTTGACCATCAAGATTAAGGGAAGTCGGCAAGTTTTGGGATTGATGAGCTAGTAATTCATTAATGGTACCCATGTTTCCCGAGGGCCGTTTGACATCGCAAACCTTCCTTGGAAATAGTCCCTACGGGCTTTCTTGATATCTGCGCCTAGCTTGTTTGTGATTACTTTGAATTGACGAAAGATATCTAATTTTTAGTCTGAATGAATTCAGAGAATAGAAGATTTCTTTCATCAATTCTTTTATAGAGGTCTCTCGAGATCCATGGCTTACGGCATTTCTTATTTCGTTTAATACAAGTTTCAGGAAAGGCCTGATCGTCGATTTCGTTGAAAACACTTGTGAATATGTGGAATCATCTACTCGGATCCTGTTCAAGAAACACATGACTCCAGTTTGTGTCTGTGGCAAGCTTGCGAAAGTTTTCAAGGGTTGTATCATGCACTTTCCTGTAGGCATTTTTTTTCTTATTGTTTTTGCCATGTTCCGTATAATATGGCATTAAGAATTTATTTGCGGAAGTAAGTTTATTACCTGCTTAATGGAACGTTTCTGATAGTAAATTACATCCGCAGTGGTAGAAAGTGCGGGACGAAAAACAGCTTGTCATATTTGTAACTATCTATACTAAGGACTTCATGAAGGCGTTTACTTAAACGCTCGGTATGTCGTCCACTTTTTAAATTTTGCTTTCGCGGAGAGGTGTATCGTGCGTGCGAAAATTAAGGCGTCTTAATTTGACCAAATGGCTTTCTTTTCAAAGCCAGGTAAGTTTGCTACTGTTAGTTGCACCTGTATTAATCACAACACTATCAGACATTGTACTCACAGACCAAAGCCAACTAAAGAGAGCGTTTTATAATCTTTATTAAATACTAAAAGCAATAAGCAACCACCTGTGGTTCTATGATAGAATTCCTCTACGAAGCATGACCTTTGACGCTGACCTTTAACCCATAACGTGCGCTGACTGCACTGACTGCATTTTTAAACGGACTCTTCCTACTCGTCGTGAATGTTTAGCACGAGGGACGGGGGGGGGGGGGGGGGGGGGGTTGCATTTTGTCGTTCGACGCGAGTTCCTAGCGTCAGTTCTCCTCTACAGCAGATGCTTCATTTCGGTGAAGTTGACGAACAAAAACACCGAGGTTATGATATTGCTACCTCGTCACAGCTTTTCCCTTAACGTTCGCACGGAAATCATGTTTTAGAGCCACCTGCAACCTGCCTGCAACGGCTCTGCAGACTAGATTTACTATATAGGCTTTATAGTAACTGTAGTGCAGACATGCTAAAAGCGTTACCTGACGACAGTCGCTTATGTATCGCGGCAAAGAGGCTTTACTTTACACTTTCGTCGGGGAACACCTCTTCTGCTTCTTGAAAATAGCAGCAAGCCCACTTTTCCTGTTTCTCCGGAAGCAAGGCTAACAAGAACACCCTGCTCACGACGGCTTCGTGACCGTGCTAAATATAAAATGACCAGTTGGCTGAATAAAAAAAAAAGAAATTAAAAGTAATCAAAAGATGCGAAGTCATAGCGCAGGAGGAAACTGAGATAGGAGGGACATATAAGTTCTTGTGCGCTCAGGCTCAGAGCGGCTGTAAATTACGGTTACCTTATGCGGGAGGCTATTGCTTGAGTATGTTTTTGTGTTATCTGTGCGCGTTGTTTTCCAACATTGTTTGCTTGTTTTGTTGAATGGCCCTTAGCAAGTGCTATTAGTTTTTTTGTTTAGCTCATTTTTCCTCAGTTATAGCCAGACTCGATACTTTCTTCCTACGTTCTAACAAGAAAGCGAAGAAAATAAATCCGTTTAGGTCTCTCGGCATGTTAACATTTCTTGTGTCGGACGTGACACGTTTCTCTTTTACTTTGCATGGTTTCTTAGGCTTTGTATAAAAACCACGCGTACACTCTGATACGCAAGCGCCCTACACTCTTAGAAAAAAAGTTAGTAAAAAGGTAGTAACGGCTGCTGTTACTACCTTTTTTAACCGTTACTACATTTGTACGACCTTCTTAGGTAGTAACATGGTAGTAACTCCTGCTGTTACTACGTTTTTTGACTGAAATACCTTTTTACTACCTCTCTGAAAGCAGGGGTAGTAAATGTACCTTACCTGTTTTCTACCATGATCAGAAGATATCTGTTACTATATACGATAGGAATATTGAAGTATTCAATACTCCTGATTACATTGCTACTCAATTTTGTTTTTATGTTTATTTATTTGCCATACCTTCAATCGCCAAGGCATTATAGAGGGGAGGGGGTTACATAAATGAGCCCTGGGCTCAAACTGTGTGCTGCCGTTTCATAAAAAGAAAGAAAGAAAGAAAGAAAGAAAGAAAGAAAGAAAGAAAGAAAGAAAGAAAGAAAGAAAGAAAGAAAGAAAGAAAGAAAGAAAGATCGCCTAAACTGGCTTCCGAAACCGAAACTTCGTATAGGAGGCGACAGTTAAAAAAGCCACAAAAGCCATTGATTGGTCAATCCGAACCAATCCGAAGTCATCAGTGGCGGAGAGGTGCGATGTCATCATGCTGCCTTTGTTGTCGTGCGGTGCGATTGTGGACGCTGTTTCCTTGCGTTGTGCTGCTTTTTTTTGTGCTGTGGTTCTTTGAATGGGCTGCAGAATTGATGTGTGACATGTGCACTTCGATAGGTGTTCTGAATTACGTGAAGTAGTGGTACATAGATTCACTCTCATACACCGCTTGCACCGTACCGTGGCAACGCCGGCTTCAACACGGAAGAACGAAATGGACTGGCGTGATTGCTTGAAAATGTGAGTATGCTGCTTGAAATTATTGTTTGTTTAATGTTGCTATTGGATGAGGTACGCGCTCTTAATATTGTTGCGTGTGGTCTCAAAATCTCTTCGTAATACAACTCTTCGGAAGCTGTCGCTTTTCATGTGCAAGTTCGACCCTACCGCGAAAAAGTTATGTTATGGCGTATATCTCGTGATATAATCTTGGCGGGTGTGTATTGGATGTGTTAGCGGTGAATTATTGCGCCGGGAATTCCCGCCTTGGCTGCGGCGGTGTGAACCTTGAACCACACGTGAGCGTCCCGTCCCGTGAGTGCGCCTGGGAACATGTAAACCGACAACCCCCCACCTGCAGCGTGCCTTCGACGTGGCGGCGCCGGGCCGTCCGTGTTTGCCTTATTTCGGGTGTGGTGTTTTTTTTTTTTTCCTTTTTGCATGGGCCTAGTGCGCAGCGAATAAAGCGTCCATGTTTTGGTGTGAGAGTGCGCGATCACAGTACTCAGAGCAGCAGTGCGTCGTCAATGGGAGCGGGCGCTAGAAGAAAGGCGAAGTAGTGCGCAGTGCTGCGTCAACTGGAGCTGACGCTCTACGAAGAAAATGTGCGAAAGTGCGAGAGAAAGTATGAAACTTTAATCACGTTATCTTTGTTATTGTTATTGTCTTATTCTTTATTCGTTTTTTTTTTGTAACTTGTAATGTGCGTTGAGTGTTTCCTTTTCCATATCCCTCCCCTTTGTTTTTCTAACAGATTTGATCAGTACCCCAAACGAGCTGTGACCTGTGTGATCCTTTTCGAGGTAAGTGAGTGAACGAATAAGCTTTTATTTTGTCATTTATTCATCTCTTAGTATAACCATTGTGGTTCTCAACATTTAGATTAGTATTTTCTTAGTCTGTTTTAAACTCGCCTTTTTTTCTAACAGGTGGGTGCATTAATGCGATGAGTAGAAACAGCGCGCAAAAAGCAGGTTATTGCGGTGTTGCGCATGTTTCACATTGGTCGCTGCATTTAGTTTTGGTGCTTGTGTGAAAGTACAAAAAAATATTCCTCTCTGTAAAACATGGTCGGCTGACGCCAAGATACAAACTCGTGTACTACTCAGCCGTTAGGTGTTTAGCAGTAGATGGCGATTCGAAAGAATTATTTGAGTGACCACACGTAGTCAAATGTGCATTACAAGAGTGATTGCTTTCATTACTAAATAAGACTTTTGTATTTTTTTATGAATTGTGCGTATCTTAGTGTTGTTCACATCACAGGTGGGCAGTTAGCAGTAATGGGCAGTTGCATTCGTTGATACTTTGTGTCGCGGCTTTTGATGGAAGCCTTAAAATGCTGCAGTAGTAAACAATTTCAAACCAGAAATGAAAAAGTCATTTCGCTTCCTTAATGTCTTTCATGTTCGCTGCGCTTGCAGCTAGTTTGATCTTAAGAGGCCTTTATTTGCGCAGTTTTTTGGCTGCCTTAATATTGTACACACATAACTGAATACACCAGCAGGGAAATTAGTTTTGTGCTATTGCTAGTATTTCAGAAGGAGAAGTGTGACTGACATCTTGGGATAAGCAGCTTTTCGGTGCATGCACTTTTTTTGCAACATTAAAATCAATTTGGATTGAGGTATGCAGGCACTGATCAATTAATATATTTTATGTGCTTGGAGCAAAAGGGAGAGAGTGTAGAATGTCAGGCATATTTCTGATACTGTGAGAAAGTCACCACTTAGAAAAAAAAATTCAGATGTCCACAAGTGTGAAACAAGGCCATTTTAATTTTTTTTTTCACTGTGACTGTAAGGCGCACCTGTGCAGAATGCATAACCACTTGATAGCGAAATGTTTGCGAATATCTTTTTTTTTTGCATATACAGAATGCAGCACATTAAACACTGTCCTAAATTCGATGCATTTTAACATAGTAGTCTTATTCAGGAATTAAAGGAAAGAACCTCAGTCCTAATTTTTCTTAAAATTAACGATCAAGTTTCTAAAAGATCAGAAAGAATGTGAGAAAACTTGTTGCATTGTATTGTTTCCAGTAAGGTTATCAAAGCTGAAACTTTTTTTTCTTTTTTCCGAGCATTGGGAGAAGGGCGTAAAGTGAAGGCACAAAATCAACATACAAGACTCCCCGCTCTTCAGAATATTACCTATACGCTAACCCTGCTACCTTTAACATAAAGGAAAGCATACATGATTATGCTATTGTAAGCCAAGGCTGATCTGTGACAAACGCAGGCTGTGGCGATGCCACTATCCATGGGTGTGGATAGCCGCTCGTGGCACCACCCTTAGATATCCAGTTGTAAAGGACAGTTTTCAGTGTATATATATATATATATATATATATATATATATATATATATATATATTTTTTTTTCACAGTGCATCAATGATGACTTTCGCATACCCAGATTGTTGCTTTGTCTTTCCCCTGTGGGCATACTTGATTTACTTTCCTTTTGTAACAGGCATTTCTCATGAAATAATGTTGGGGATCTTTTTGCTCCCATTAGTTAAATTTATTTATTTCTTCGTAGAGCAGGCATTTCCACACTATTTCTTAATTTCCTGTTTGGTTTTGCCCATTAGAAGTACTACAAGATAAGGAAATCAGGTTGCCTTGTTTAAGAAATTTGAACAAAATGTAGATGTGTGAAATAAATGGGACAAACAAGTTCCTGTTGGAGTTATTTAAAAATACTGGCTTTGAAACGACATTTTACACAACCTTTTTTTTTGCTCTAGAATGCACCTAGTTATGATAAATGAAGAAAATTGCCATATATGTGCCATAATTGCAGTCTGAGACTTGGAAATTTCAAACCAATAGTTTACGTGCATTCCTATGGGCGTCACTTCACGCCCTGCACCCACAAATGGCTATACCGCTACATCCTGCTTATGTAACAAACCAGCAATTGTTTATAACAATGTAATCACATATCCTGCCTCTTCACAGTGCAGGTCTCAGCCTTAACATAAACCTAAAATTTTAGAAATGGGCATTGTTTGCTAATTTTGCACCTTTATTCAGAGTTGTGACGATGCTTGATAAGCCGTATGTTTCATTTTTGATAACATTGTTCGAAGCAGAATAATGCGATGCGTTTACTTAGACTCTTTATTCATCTCCTCCAGGAGACTAGTTCCTGAAACTTAATACAATTTATGGAGGAATTTACGGAGCGATGGGGTAATTTTTCTTTTGAGTTTTGAAGCAACCTTCTCTGTTCAAACATGCCATAATTGGGAAAATGTTTCATGTGCTTTAATTTTATGCATAACAGAAACATTCATACACATTTAGAGCACCAATTGTCTTACCCATTTTCTAATCTTAAGGTAGGTGTGCCTCACATTCATGGAGTAAAAAAAGTATTAAAAATAGCCTCATTTGAGACTTGTGGGATGTTAGAAATTTTTTCTAGGAACCAGGCTTCGAAGTTTGCCTATCATCCATATTGTGAAGTGCTTATGCCACCTCCCATTCTAAACCTTCGAAGGCAAAGCCTTAACTGCCTTTCATGACCTTTTCATTTTTAGGGAAACTGTAAAGTCTCTCCTATACGAGCGAGAAGTAAACCATGCCGGCTGGTTACTTTTGGCAAACACTGTACATTGTATTGAGGCTGAAGTCTAGCATTTTTTTTATCATGATGTGAGCAGTCTTGTTAAAGTTGCTTGCCCAGAATCCTCTTGATTGATCGTAGGTACTGAATTTATAACTGTCTGTTTTAATTACTGGGAAAGGAATTGTGTGCTTGGTCTCACTTGTTGATTTTTTCCCCTCTTTATATATGCAGTTACCTGAGCACTTCAGACTGGCCAATGCCTGGAACCTACCTGCTGCTCACCTGCACACCACAGCACAAATGAGGGACGCACTAAATCATCTACCAGCAAGCACACTGCAGTGCCCTTCTGCAAGCCATCACACGTTCAGGGATGCACGATTAAGGTCATACCCTAAACACTGCTAACGATGCTAGTATGAATGGACAGCTGCCTTGGTCTGTCTGCATTATTTCTTTTAATAATGGAGTAGGCAGTGAAAAAAAAAAATCATTCTGAAGCAAATCTATTTATATTGTGGTGGTTAGCAAAAACAAAACCTCATTTCATATGTGATGTATCTGAAAATTATGTTTTTGTGTTGGTTGTAAATGTCACAGCATGTTTATCTCACCAACTATTAACTGCGTGAATTTGAAATGTACAGGTACCTGGAAAATACTGCAGACCATGCCTCTTGTATTTGAAATTATCCCATGTGTTTTGTAGGGAAGATGTGATAGTTACTTGGCTCCATACATGAATGCTTCAGTGACGTGCTGAAGTATGTGCAAGGTATCCCCTAAGAGTCATTAGGTGAAATCTAACAAATGGTTTTATCACTGAGTTGTGGTTTGTATCATTATAGATCCGACTGCGCATTTGACATTTTGGTTTCCACAACATTTAATTTATTTTTCTTCTAGCAGTGTTGTGCTTTTCCTTGTAACATTTAGCTTTATTCAGCCGGTCTCCACAACAGCCTTTCAGGTCTGCACTAATGCTAGCCAGATTTTGATGGTCTGTTAGATTTCTGGAAGTAAGCTTCACATCCTAAATTTTAGGAGGACACCCAACTCGGCAATATCTGGGCACAGATATGATGTTAGCTATTTGTTGACACTGCAATCGAGCAAAACATCAGCAATAACAGTTGATTGATGCTTGTGGTCACCTGTGTAGGATTAGCAAATGACAAATGTATAGTCGACTATATGCCTGCACTTTTTTCCTCTACACTGACCATTACATACATGAAAACAATCTGGAAGAAGGCATACAATTCTTATAAAAGGCCTTTTATTTATCCCACTCGAGTTATAGGCAAAACTGTTTTCTAATCAACACTGTTCAGTCCACACCAGTCAATATAATATACACCAAGGTGTCGCAAGGTATCAAGCTTTTAAAAGACAGTGTCCTAGAAGTGAATAAGACTGGACGTGTTGGTTAGACATTGTAAATCAAAGAGCATAGCGCGGGAACAGAAACGGAGACGACGACAAGACAGAACAAGCACTAGCTTTCAACTGAGGGTTTATTGCAGAAATGATCACATATATATACACTTCGGGATCGGCAATGAATGAGAAAACAAACCATTACTATCATACAGCCACATGCTAAGCCAAGAATTCAAGCTCTTCTTATGGCAGTGCAACAGACGCCTTGCTGACATATTTATCCCCTCTACGAGCTATCTCCAGTGCTTCTGTTATCTCCCTTGTCGGCTCGTTACGATCTCGATACATGATGATTGTCTTTTCGAACGGGATGACAAGGTGGTTCCGCATCACATCTTCTGCAGTGCGCAGTGAGATGGCAGTCTGTAGCAATACTGCCAACTTTTTATTGGGCTCCAGAAGACGCACGTTTAAACATCAGCCAGTCTTACCAACGTAGTGCCTTCCACATGAAAGTGGAATTTTATAAACCCCCCTCCTGCAGGACACGTAAGGGTATCTGTGTTTAATCGGACACCCAGCCTGCAGCGTTTGCATAGGACAGGTTTTTCTGCACAAACTCAAAAGCTTTTTTTGGTGCAGTAAACAGGACATTTACGCCAGAACATTGCCCCACATTCCTTAAGTTATGAGAAACCTTAGGCAGGTAGGGAATGACAACTACTTTTTCTTTATTCCTTCTTTCCTCCTTTTCTTCTCATCCGCTCGCTGTTCGTCACTCATGCGTGCCGCAAATTTCTTTCTGCGAAGCAGGCTTTCAGCAACGGAAACCATAACATGTTTAGGGTAGCTCGCCACATGCATACTGACACTTTCACCCATGGCTTGATCATATGACTTGCAGAGAGCGTTAGACAAAAAAGAAAGCTCTCTGCAAGTCATGTGATCATGCCATGGATGGAAGTGTCAGTATGCAGGTGGCGCGTTTGCAGGCGGCGAGCTACCCTAAACACGTCATTGTTTCCGTTGCTGAAAGACTGCATCGCAGAAAGAAATTTGCGCCACGCATGAGTGACGAACAGCGAGCGGATGAGAAGAAAAAGGAGGAAAGAAGGAATAAAGAAAGAGTAGTTGTCATTCCCTACCTGTATAAGGTTTCTCATAACTTAAGGAAGGTGGGGCAATGTTCTGGCGTAAACGTCCTGTTTACTGCACCAAAAAAGCTTTTGAGTTTGTGCAGAAAAACCTGTCCTATGCAAACGCTGAAGCCTAAGTATCCGATTAAGCACAGATACCTTTACGTGCCCTGCAGGAGGGGGGTTGTTTATAAAATTCCACTTTCATCTGGAAAGCACTACGTCGGCAAGACTGGCTGATGTTAAACGTACATCTTCTGGAGCACTATAAAAAAGTTGACAGCATTGCTACAGACGGCCGTCTCGCTGCGCATTGCAGAAGATGTGATGCGGAACTATCATGCCATCCCCTGCTTTAAATGACAATCATCGTGTATCGACATCGTAACGAGCTGACAAAGGAGATAATGGAAGCACTAGCTCGGACAGGGGATAAATGTGTCAACACTGCACTGCACTGCCAAGCAAGGAGCTTGAATTCTTGGCGTAGCATGTGGGTGTCTGACAGTAATTGTGTGTTTTGTCATTCACTGCTGATCGTGAAGTGTATATATATGATCATTTCTGCAATAAACGCTCATTTGAAAGTTAGTGCTTGTCCTGTCTTGTCGTCGTCCCCGTTTTTGTTCCCGCGCTATGCTCTTTGATTTACAGTGAGTGGCCTAGTCCACTGAAATCAGATGAGAGCTCATGAGTTGTATAGCTTAGTCTGGAGTATTTCTTTGTTTTCTGAAGTTTATTAATTAATAAAACTCATTAGCTAATTTTTTAATTGCTGGTTTCAGCAACAAAGAGTGTATTAACGGAGCGTGGTTTCAGCAACAAAGCACTCCAGCGAAAAGCGATTTTGTTCTCCAGAATGCGTCTTGGGCTGCTGAAGGGGTACAGCTGCATGTGGCACACTTTTTATTGTGCGACTTATCATTTAAGGCCAGTGGGAAAACTAGTTTATATAAACAGTAGCTTGGTGCAAATATTTCAGTCTGCTATTTCAAAGCAATTATTGGCACTTCTTTCTTTGAACCAAAATTGGAAGAGGAAATTGGTCTTTCCTAATGATTGTAATCAATAAAGTCAGCAGAACAAATAAAATACTGCAGGTTATGTAACATTACTCTAAAAGCCTTCAGTTATTCTTAATGAGCTTGGTCTCATTTAGCAGGTCTATCCAGCAATTTACACCTAACAGGCATCCTTTTAATAATTAGTAATAAGCATTGTGACAAGCTGGCTGTCTGTTGCATAATTTTAGGATGTGAGGAATGTTTCAAATGGGCATTTTTGGGAAGCAGTTTTGAGTCTCTGGGGTGGTGCAGTGATTGCGACCCTCGACTATGCGCAAGAATTCAGGATCGAATTCGAGTCTAGGCGGCCGCTTTTCTTCGGAGGCGAAAAGCAAGGCGCCCGTGGGCTGTGCGATGTTTAGTGCACAATAAAGAACCCCAGGTGGTCGAAATTTTTGCAGTCCTTCACTATGGTGTCTCATAGCCTGAGTCGCTTTGGAACATTAAGCCCCACAGACCAAACTAAACCAGTTTTGAGTCTGAGTAGGAATTGCTGATGTGCTGTTTCAATTTATTGTGTATTAGTAGGTCAGTTTGATATAAGCAACACATTCTCTTTGCAGCAATTTCGGCATATTCTTTTGTGACTGACAGTCTCTTATGATAGCTATTGCTAATATCCTTTTATAGTGCTTCAGGAAGATCTAACATCTGTTTCATTTAGTTGCCATAGAGCGGACAGTTGACCAGTTTTAACTATGGCTCCGACAAGTATTCAATACATATGCGGGATATTAATGGCCAAATAATGAGCACAAAATTTCCTCATACCTGAGGTATTGCTACAAACAGCCAAGGCAGAAGGCTAGGCAGTGTATGAGCTGGTACTTCCATTCTTCTCAGCCAAGAAACCCTCTTTTAGTTGTGATTTTTATTGTACATGTCTGGTTAAATTATTGTTGTAAAGCAACTTCCATATACATATCCTGATAGTTCTTGTATGTTATTCCTTCTATCAGCTGTCATCATTATTGCTAAAGGTGCTCAAAGACATACCAGGCTCTACAAGCCTTCAATACCTTAACCTCTTATAAAGGTTTCAAGTTCAACACACTCAACTCTGGTGTAAATACACTGTCTCATATGAATGTGTGATAAGTTATAACCAAAACAGAACAAAAGTACCTGCTTTCTTTTTGAGTATTTTTCTCATCTTCAGGCAATCTCCTTTTCACCACTTGTGATGAGGGCAACTGTTTTTTTGTTTAGAAAGTTGAATGCTTGAACTGAATAATGAGAAATAAAGTCGCATCTTCTTAGCCACACTTGTGTTCAATTTGTTTGTTTTTTCGGAAGCCGTGTATGACCACTGCTTGAGTGCTTCCATCTTATGTAATCCAGTGTTCAGGTTAGTGGTTACAGCAACAAAGCAGAGGAGTTTGTTAAATGTGTAGTATTTTTACTACAGTTTATTACTGTTACAGCCTTCTGTAGGTGGTGCATATTGCTAAAAGTAGTGGCTGTTACTATTTACAGAGTTAGTATATGTTGATTTAGGTAGCTGCTATTACTACATCTGAGGTAGTGTATTTTGCTAAAGGTAATTCCTCTTACTACCTCCTATAGGTAGTAGGTTTTGCTGAAGGTAGATACTCTTACTACCTGCAGTGGTAGTGAATACTAGTAAAGGTAGTTGTTCTTACTACCTTCTATAGGTAGTAAAGTTTACTAAATGTAGTTGCTGGTACTACATCTAGTAGTAGTAAAATTTGCTGGAGGTAGTTCTGATTACTACCTTCTATAGGTAGTAAAGTTTACTAAATGTAGTTGCTGGTACTACATCTAGAAGTAGTAAAATTTGCTGGAGGTAGTTCTGATTACTACCTTCTAGAGGTAGTATATGCTACTACCTAGCAGATACTAACCTGCACTTACTAACTAGTTAGTAACATATGTGACAAGCAGTTACTACCCTAAAAGTTAGTAACCACAACTACCTTTTTTTTAAGAGTGTAGCGTTTCATAGATAGGAAAGAAACAATGAAAAAAAAACAATAACAGTTCTCGTCACACACACACACACACACACACACACACACACACACACACACACACACACACACACACACACACACACACACACACACACACACACACACACACACACACACACACACACACACACACACACACACACACACACACACACACACACACACACACACACACACACACACACACACACACACACACACACACACACACACACACACACACACACACACACACACACACACACACACACACACACACACACACACACACACACACACAAACACACACACACACACACACACACACACACACACACACACACACACACACACACACACACACACACACACACACACACTCAGATATATATATATATATATATATATATATATATATATATATATATATATATATATATATATATATATATATATATCGTGTTTATTGATGGGACGTCTGGCATTGACTTCATGCTGTTCTCAAAATGTTGGCGCTATTTAACGTATATTGATCTTTCCTAAAATTTGTTCTCTTTTCTTTCTTATTTTTGCTGTTCACATTATACATGCGCAATATTTAAGTGTAGAATGGCAGGAAAAGCAGCAAGCGTCAACTAATAAAAATCCAGATGAAGAGGTAGTTGCGTCAAGTGCGTCCCAGTTTTTGTATTCTTTCCTCGCGTCTATAACTGACAGCGGGCGCTGGTCACAGCTTTTCGCTTGTCAGTCCACTTACGCTACCGACGAAGGCAGCAGCAATCGATCTGGCGTGTCTGGTTAATTAAACGGTAACCGAGTCCCTCTCTGCCTCGCCTATGCAGTACGCTGCCACAATAGCTGTTACACGTTTTTGACATCTAAATGGGTGTGCCATCACGCGATATCTTATAGAGAAAATTGCTCCCCACAATGCAAACACGCCTGCCGCGCGCGAGCAATATATGTTTCCGAGAGGAGCTTTCGTCACCAGATTTGACAGCGGGAGTTTATAATCAGGCACAAAAGAAGGACTGAATAATTGATGTGTCTTCCATTCAATCTCCGTTGAGGTTGCTTTAGCTCTATTTAGGCCAAGTGAAGAAGCCGCACTTTGAAAGCCATGAAGGGCTGGAGGAGTGCCTTTTGAATCGTCTTGGCCAAATTGAGAGTACTGGCGAATTTTACTAATTTATATTTCTTAAATTTCCTTCCTAGGTTTTGGTAAACATAACAAGGATCGGTGCATTCGCAAGCACGTCGTTCGTGACATTGTTTCAGGGTATACTGAGGCACATTGACACGTGGCTGTCTGAGATGTTCGGGGAAAAGAAATAATTTTAGGCGTTTGCTGCATGGATGTTTCTATGTTACTGGGATAGAAAAGCTGCTAAGTGTCATTACCTGAATTACGTGGTGTATACCAACGCACTACTGTCCCCAGGCGTTTTCCATGATGTGTTATCATCCTCACAGGATTTTTAAGGAGACAAGGTTGCATTTCATAAATGAAATAAACACGGATATTTATACTGAATAGGGATCCTTATCTGCGATCAGAGACAATTTAAGCCATCACCGAAGCTCTCTACACATCACGATCTCCGCACCTATTCATCTGTGCCAAGAACATAGCCAACGGTAAAAGCGCTTATTATTACCTAAAGAAAAAACAAATGCGGTAACAAGACAAAATCATGCGCACAGGGGATTTGATGCTTCTAGTGTCTTTATTACGATACAGCATAATGTCCTCTTTTCTTATTGATACATGCACCCGCTGTTGGGGCACAACGGCATTGCTGCTCAGCTTCTGATCTCAAAGTCGCGGGGCCGTCCCTTATAAAAATGGGAACATCCTTTGAGTTCAATGTGAACTCAAAAAAGTCAGAAGGAAGCAACTTCCTCTGAACTGAGAATTGGCTACTGATTTTGAATTCACAGTGAATTAAATTTCTCTGACCATCCTGTGAATTTCCTTTGAGCTCCCAGGGAACAGACCGTTGACAGTTTGAGTTGAGTTCACAGGCAGTGGCCAATTATTGGTTCAAAGGAAGTTCGAAGGAATGATGACTATGGGATATTTGGTGGATGTTCGAAGGAAGTAGGTTCAGACTGAAACATTTGTTTGTATGAGCTTATATTTATTTGAATAGATGTACTTCCTCTGTTTAGGCCTTGCAATTAGGCCTGCTTTCGAAGACCCTGCGACAAAAAATTGGATCACTGTCCACAATCCCAGTGCAAACTTGCGTAACTGCCGGTGACCACCTTGGCTAGTACTCCATTGAGCAAGCAGGTGTAGGCTGCAAAAAGAAAAAAAAACATTAGAAGCATGACTGCAATGAACAAGCTAGAGTCCATCCAGCCTTCCTTAGCTTTTGTAAATTAAATATACAGAGCACGGACAGTGTGAGCGCCATGCAGGCACCCCAGCATTATGCATTAAGGCAAGCATTATGGCCCTGACCATCACTGAAAAGTCAGCTGTTTGGACAATATTTCAGAATGCTCTTGCATCACATGCATAGGCTATGAGCTCGAGGACTTACAGATAACAGCATCCAATTTTGGGCAGCCCAGTGCCTTTTTTGGAGCTTGTTCCTTGCGGGCATTGAAGACACGGCCATAGAGTGAGCTTTCTTCCAGTTCTTCGGGTGAGAACACAACCCGCACCAAGTTACATGCAAACTTTGTTGCTTGATTGCCCGCACTGAGTTTCATGCGGTCAATCAACTGCTGATTTACCATAATATTGCTACCAATGTGCACCTGCAAGAACAAAAAGCAAATATTAGTACTATGACCGGTATTGTAACATACAACAATATTCCTTGATATGCAATAAGGAAATGAAGGGGCTTTATAAACAACAAAACACTTAGACCAGCTTAAGAACATTCAAAGAAATCCCAAAATGCATAATTAAGGTCATTTGTTTGCAAGTAAAAATACACATTCAGGAAGCCGTACTTTAACATGTACAACAATGAAGGCATACGAAAACTATTGGATGTTTTTGACACCTTCCCGAGCGGTGTTTTGATCTAATTTTGAATCAGGCCAAACATCTTTTCACATTTTTATTAGTGTAACCTGACAATTGTGTAATATGTATTTAAAGTAACTAGCCAAAAAGAGGGCACATAATGCCCCGCAAAGGATTGAGCGCTAATAGTGCATTGCTATAGCAGAAGAAAAAACAAGAAATAAGAGATTTCTTAACGACCTAATTTATGCTTGCATTTCAACAATAAAAAAAACAGATTTTAAGTCAGAAAATAAAGGGATTTACTCATCATTAACATTGCAAAGGCCATTAAAAGCCAGTTTAGACAGAGCACAGTGCCCACATTGTCACCTCCTGTTTAAAAATACTAACATCCTTTTCGTACATCAGAAGCTCAACCAATTAAAAAAAACTGCCAATGAAGGTTTAGCAAAAGCATGCACTCCCTGCTCTGTATGTGCTACTTTGAGGCAACATTTAGTTTCCAGCTTGCACAGGTAGCTTGCACAGGTAGCCTTAATGAGAAAAATGGTGCCTGGTAGAGGCAATGCATGCACTGTTGGCCCGTTATCGCGGGAAAGAAGCCTCTCTTCGTTGCCATCCTCGCCATCCGAAGATGGCTCCGACACCAATTTTTGCATTGTTATGGGAAGTGAAGACGACAGTGATGACATGAGTAGTTCTTCCGACGAAGATGATGACAGCTCAGACGATACTATTGCGAGTTCTGTGTCAGTGGATGAAAATTGACAACATTCCGATGAAACCCCCTGGGCTTCCATTCTTGGTCGTCCCTTGTAAAACATTTCCAGTTACCTCGCTATATGTTACTCGACTAGATTGCTGCTTATTGGCGGGCAGTTGATTTTTCACGTAATGAGCAATAAACTTCACTGCGCTCATTTGACTTAGTTTCTGGTTCAAATATTTTTGTCTCGGATACCTCCTTTTTTATTACACTACCAATAGAAACCAGCAGTAAAAATAAAAACTAAAGGGACACTTAAGCTCTGCCTTAAGGGTATGATGCGACCAATGTAGGCTACCACCCAACATATAAAGCCCTGCTTTAACCAAGCTGTATCAACATGTCTGCGTAGCCTAGGTGTAGCAAGCCTGACTCAGCATTGAAGAGCACTGGAATGTTGATTCGTATTTCACCTTCCCACCTCAAACGAACGACCGGAGTTAGCAGCTCCTCCTAACTTTTGGATATCATGTGGTCTCGTTAAGCCACACAAATCATCGAAGAATGTGTGTTCGGCCATGCCACTTGCCAGCGCCATGCTCTTGATGTTTCACTCACAACACAGACAACAAATTTTCATGTAATAGGGCCTTTAACGATATCGTAATTTTAAGCAATTTTAGCTAGAAATCTCGAAATAATAGTGCTCAAGGGGTTAAAGTGAAATTGAACTATTGTTGGATCACACTCCAGCTCCAGCCACAACTCCTTCTCAAAGGAGACCCTCCTGGCAATACCATGGTGGTTAATTGCCTTTGACTTGCCACAGTGACATTGCAGGTGGCTGTCAGGTGCAAGTGGATTATATGCACATTAGCTTGAATACCATGATGACTGGCCCAAGTCGCTAAAATGACTGATTAGAGGAGCACCAGCTGCGTCATTCGAGTTGTAGTGCAAAAACATGGCCTTCCGAGATCGATAACCTAAGAAATTGCTGAATATTAAACAAGCTAATGGAAATCTCTTTTCTGATGAAAAGGGCTTTGCTATTCGCCGCGAGATCGACCTAGAGGTGGCGCCACCGTCGCTCCGGTAGTGTGGATCGGCAGCCGGCGGCGCTCGCAGAAACACACGCGGCGTAGGTCTTTTTCTCAGTTTACGGCGGGTTTGTTGGCGATGAAAACGTGTCTTCTGCAGTATTTCTGCAATTTTGCAGAAAAAAATCCAAGGATTTCGCCAATGCAGCAGAAGAAGCGCGGATTTTAGGAAAGCAAGTTATGCAACCACCAGTCTTCTAGATTTACTTTGCACGTTTCTTGCGCTGTACCACGCTCACCCGCCTAATACTTGGGCCGCCTAATGACAGCTTTGTTTTTCTTATCGACTTTTAAACAGTGTGCGCTTGTCTCATGCGAGTGAGATAGGCGAATTTAGTGTCAAGCCTACGCAGAGATAAGGTTCGTGCTCTAACCTGCAGTACTTTAGGATGAACCGAGAAAGCCTGGTTTATTATATCGTGCTTGAGTCGAGGACTGCGCAGGTAAATGTAGCACAGACAGCGTACTGCATGGCGAGTTGCTTTAGACTGAGTGCACATCAACTCTGGCTAGACAACCACGCACAAGTATTCCCTAAAAATGAGATCACGCCGACACGTTGTATAGGAAACCTCGCCGTACAGGAAAGCTGATTGTTCATATCTACAGCGCTGAGTGGATTGAATTTTCCGAGCTCACAAAGACGCGGATGCTTTTTGCGGCCACTGTCATAGAATGTGATAGTGTATTACTGCATGCGCCACTAACTAAATGATTTCCTGAAACCGAGCAAAAAATATAAGTGATTTCTGCTCTGTGTGATGTTGGTATATAATAGTAAATTAGTAGTGTAATTATTTTGTTTTGCAATGCCAAAAATTTCACCGTGTGAGAGAACTTTTACACACTTTACAAAATTGACGATAATCAGCAATTTTCAGTAACGTTAAAGTGCAAGCTACGAATCACTCGCTTCAAAGACATCGTCATAAACTGCGCATGGGCACTGTCATGTTCTGGCAAGCAATTTTAAAGGATGAAGATTTCTTTATCACTAATTATTGAGCAGTGACTAAATATTATGCAAAGTAAAATATTAGGGTTAATTCCAAAACAGGTGCCGGATATAAAACTTTTTAGAACGAAATGGAGGTCATCTTATCATGCGGCTGTAAAGATGTATTCCCGAACTAGACACTGATAATTAAGCCCACATGAAGCTGTTTTACTTCCCTTGTCAGAAACGACGAGTTTGCTCGGAAGACAGCACTTAGACGAAAAGGGATTATAATGATTATAATAGGCTACCAGTAAAGTACATTGATCTGGGTGTATTTTCTAATATTTAGTGTAACAATTAGGTGCTGGGAAGATGTTTCCCAAACATTCGAGCATTCCTCTAAAGCAAAATGTGCTCACTAGCACTGTTACGGATGCGCAAAAGCCTTCAACAGCAAAAAAAAGAAAAAAAAAAAAAAGTATTATGGCACGGGGTTTAACGCATGAAAGCGCATCGGCTATGACGGATGATTGCAGAGGCTGGTTTCGGTGTCATTCTTTTTTTTTTATTACCACCACATCCACCAGGTGAGATTGTTTAATGTGCAGTCAGATCCCACAGCAGAGGAGCGCTTTTCAAAACGATCGTGATTGAATCCCCCGTTCTCGAAATCAGCCGTCCAGCGCCCTTACCACTGAGATACCGCGACAGAGGCTCTAAAGAAAAAAAAAAGAAAAAAAAAGAAGTACTCACGCAACTCTATCATGCATACAGAAGGCATAGCAGGCATAGAGTGGCCTGTTCAAACTGCATTCTGCTATGAAGCAGTCTGTGGTGGCATATGTTTCAGTATCTGCGGTATTCCAAACAGAAACGGGAATATGCGATTTCTGAGCGCTTGCATTAACTTTTATTGACGGCAGCGACCTGTCTTGCTTTGATACGGCACTAACGAGTAACGACAGTACCACTTCGTTTGACACATTGCCTGTCAAAGGATCTCAAGCGCCGAAGACCGCGACGGATGATGTCCCTGATGTATGGCATACTCAATGCGGACAAGTATTTTTTTTTATGAAGCGTGGGGTAATAGTCTTCATATTTATTTTGCAAGAGGCATATAGGTAAGCAAAAGCGCACAGGAACCATGAAACAAACAAAAACACTCCTGTACACGCCGCATGCGCGCGCGTAAATCGCTGCGGGCTGGCACGCGACGCGAAAACACATCCACACTGAGTAGGTTTCGCCGCTGAGCCGCAAGGTGGCGACTCTGCTCGATCTCGAGGCCAATAGCCCAAGCGAAGTATGCTCAACAGGAAGCGTAAACAAAAGTAACCTTGCACTTCCGATCACTACCGCTGTCACAAAAACTCTTCCAAATCAATATACACACGAATGAAGTAACAGTCACTAAAATGAAAGGAAGCAGTTGGGATTTTTTTTCATGGTTGTTTTGACGAATTTAAGAAAATAGCCCTGTCTGTCTTTTGTCGTTTCTATCAAATTGACATTCATTTAAAAATATCATTATGCTACTAATTATGCAGTCTGTGAGCCCAGCCTCATAAACAGCATCCCAGCCAGGGCAGTCGCTTTTCAGTGGAGCCGAAACGCAAGGTGCCCGTGTGCTCTGTGTTGTCGGTGCACGTTAAAGCACCCCAGGTGGTCGAAATTTCCAGAGCCTTGCACTACAGTATCTCTCATAGCCTGAGTCGCTTTGGACATTAAACCCTAAGAGCCAACCAATCATAAAGAGCATTGCTTCTTGCCTATCTCTGAATTCAGTGACTGCTGACTTCATTCACATGGATAATGAGCTCCTCGTTTCCCTATCCGTGCACACTTCTCAATGGAAGTGCATGACTTGTGGCAGTGCTATCATAAAGCTAGAACCAAGTTCTTGTGTGACCCTTAAAAAAGTTTCATCGAGAAAGGCAGTAATGAGCACAACCATGCAGACACTAGACTAAAGCAACTAACCTGAGCCTCGGTTGGCAGCACAACTGCTTGTGTTGTACACGCAGCATTATTAACGGATTCCGTCAGCTGATTGACCAGCTCAGCAACATCTGAAAAAAAAAAAAAAGGAAAGCTGGAACAAAACATACTATTTCATCACTAGCAGCAGCAGCCCATGTAACATTCACCACAGGAGAAAAGCCTTTTCTTTGCCCTTGACTGCATGACCAACCCTTTTCTGTCACCAAATGCGCCATTCAAAATTTAGCTGCTAGACACTGGCATCACTCACGCACTCAAGGCGCCCTATCAGCGGTACATAATCTAGGGGATGCTGATAGCAATTGATGAAGCCAATGCTGACATCCCACTTCTGATCTCTTTGCTGTGGAAATGCCTGGATTGAATTAACTGCGGAGGACGTTGTAACTACAGTGCAACTGACGGGTGCTGCTATTGCTTAGAATGAATTCATGGGTGCGAATGATGATGCCGAGATAGCTGTGAACGCTTTAACAGAAGTTAGTCAGATCACATCCCTGAAACAGTTTGTCGGTAGCAAGGGCCTTGAAGAGGTCAGCATGCAATATACATGTATGGCGGCAGCAATACACCATACATTCGGACAAAGGCTGACACTCGAGTGTGTAGCTGATACTCGATAGCCCATGCTTCACCTATCTCGTGTCTGTCTTTCGTGTCGACATTTGCTAACATGGTGTAGTGACCGAGTTAAGTTAGGCAGATTTCTGAGCCAGGTGCCGAGCTTGGACAAGTATAAATTCCCTGTTGTGAAAAAAAAAAAAAAAAAAACACCACCTAAGTGACCAAAATGGCACAGGAAAATGAAGCGCATGCCATAAGGATTCCAAGGTCCAAGACAGGACGAGGCCACATATGATAATTTCATACAAATTTAGATTTTTTGCTGTCCCTCCTGCGCTCATTCTAGATGCACCTCATCATTTGCAGGAGACTCTGAGGTTAAAATCTGAGGGAATCAAGGGTTCCATTCAGATACGCCATCCACAGTAATGCAAGAGCACCACAGACCTGCCGCAGCCATCTGGCTACAACTTATACCCCGTGAATGTGTTTGAACCTAATGCAGCTCTCCGGGTTCACTGGAGCGTTGTTGTCACCGACCACTCCAGAACAGAAAGGAACCCAATCCCACGCCAGTTTTTCGGCCTCGGCTTGAGCAGCACAAATCAGCACAGGTGCTCACCTTGAGTGGCATTTGTTTACCATGCATTTTCATGCAGCTATCACATACGACAACAGGCTCAATCTCAGATGCATACCGATCCCAAGCAATGACATGTGACACGCAAGTCACTGTAACACAAACAAAGCATGCTTGCAGAGCAGGAGTGGCAGCAGTTCATCTGCTACGTGCACTGCAAGCATGGTGGTTGGTGGCGTCATGCAGCAGCGCCACGGTGTAGCTGAGCGCTACTGTTCACCACCTATAATGTGTCGCAAAGACAACTACAGGAGGAACACCAATCCTAATCCTCAGTGTAGGGGGAACCTTATTGCAGCAACATAATCTTACTGGTGCTTTTACTAGGACGTGCTACAGACCAAGAAGTCTTATTCATTTAAGAGTTAGCACTTGAATTTGTTATGCTTTACGTAGCATCTGGTGACACATCAAATAATTTCAGTCTCATGGCAATGGAGATCAGCATTCCAATGGCTTCAGAAAAAAGCGATCACATACCAAGCATCTGACGTGCTTCATCTCTTGCGGCCTTATATTTCTTCATTCTTTTTTTTTGCAGACCCCACTTCATCCTCAAGCTCCAGGACTCTCTTGTTTGCATCTGTTGGCTTAGACATTTTGTCACAGCTGCAGCTTTCCTGCAAAACGAAATGTGGCAAGGTCTATTCACTAAATTGTACTTGCACTCAAATGCATCATACAAAAATTATTCAGTATAACGCATTGTGCAGATATCTGGTTCCACACATGAGATTAGCAAAATAGTGACCAAATGAAGCCGACTGACAAGAGAAACGTAGCATGGACACTGTTTAGGGTTCAAAGCAACACTTCTTAAGGAGGAACATTAGCCCTTGAGCAAACCTTGGCACAGAAAAGGACATGGTAATGTTTAACTGCGAGCTGACACCATCCAGCATCACTACTGCTCAAGTGGGCAGAATGCCCACTTGAGCAGTAGTGGACAAAACAAAGGATGCATTTCCAGAAAAACAGTTTGAGCTCCCACGCATACCGTATAACATAGCCACTCTGCTTTATGGTAGGTTCATGGTGTTTTATGTCCCAAAGCGACTTAAGCTATAGCGATGAGGGATGCCGTAGTGGTGGGCTCACCTGGGGTTTTTTAATGTGCAAATGACATCATACAGTACACAGTCAACTTGCATTTCACCTCCACTGAAATGCGGCCATGAATGCTGGGATTGTACCCATGTACAGTCGTGAGCTTTATGAAAGGGAGCATGCGATCCCGTGGCAGGTAGCCTCATCCAGAAGTAGTGGCAAAGTGCAACGGCAGCATTGAAAATGAAGTGGAGAGAGCGGTGCCCTTCCACCTGTTGGCCGTACCCCATGCACTGGGAGCAACTTTTACATCGGCAGCTAAAAATCATTGCAGCATTATGCTGTTGGTAACTGATATCACTGCTTGCTTTGCTATGCTCTGACCAAGCAACCAGCTGGAGTCTTAGAATGGAGACTCCACACACTGCCTCCCTACCACACACACTTTTTTATTTCCCTTTTTTTAATAAAGTTTTCTCTCTCTGCGCGAAATCTGAGGAATGGCTGGTAGCGAAGAAAGGAAGCATGTTTGACGCTTCAATAAAAAGAAACAAACAAATGAATATGAAAGTAAATGAATGCGACAACACGTTAGGCGCTTTTATCTGCTTAAACTTCAGTCGCCTGCAGCTGTGAAAGCCTCCGTTTCGCTGCTACACTACCAATTGTCTCGGAACGAGCACCCTGGGCATCTTTAAAACTTGTTCTAAATCAGCTTCAATAATCAAGGAGCTGCCATTCTCCATGCCGCACCGTTCCGAGACGACGATGCGGGCAGGTTTTTTTTTTTTTTTTTTTTTTTTTTTTTTTTTTTTTTTTTTTTTTTTTTATAGAGCCCAAATTGGAAAGCCTACTCCTGTTATCACGAAACACCGAGAATTGCCATTTGCTGTGTAAACAGGGAGAATCAGGTCCACGTAACTACAGCAGCCGCGTTTATTCTACTTCTTATTTCCGCAAATTCAGTTCATTATGCATTTTTGTTTTAATTTCACGCAATTCCCGGAATCAACTGTCTACCTCTTTCACCATGTGCACTACTGTCACCTGCCGGTTAACACAATGCGGTCGTAATGCGGGTATGTAAACGACTTCGCGACACGACTCACCGCGAGTAGCAAAGGAAGGTGTTTCACAGGTAAACATTATTAAGACACCAATACGAAAAGAGACAAGAGACGTTTGACTACTTACCCACTCTGAGAATGAACGTAGGAGAGTACGACCCCTCCTTCCACTGGGCATGTAGTACTCCTTGGTTTGGAATAATCTTCCAGTATTTTGGATTATCCATCAGTTTCGCCTGCAGTTCTTTTGATTGTAGGTTTCTTACAGGGTATACGTCCCACTTCTGAGCGGTCGCCCATTTAACCAAGACATGATCGGCCATTTGCACTACTCACGCTAAAGAAAACACGACGAACACAACGAACGCGAACAATCAACTTCCTACGGTCATGAAACACATAGTGAAGCATGCCGCCGGCTGTTTTCACGAAAACGATAGCGCTAGAGTCTCAAGCGCCATTGCAAACTTTTAAATGCATTTTTGCACACTTCACAAACTTTCAAAATAAAACTTATAATTTATAAACAACATTAAACGTTTGTTTTTTTAGTAGTAATATGTGATGCGTAACAAAACACAAAATAATTTAAGCAAATTATTGCCACAAGCAGCTGCAGCGCCCTTTTTTTTGCTGCGGAATTCTTGTGGTCCATGTCAATCTTCATTGGTTTTACTCGCCGTGAGAACGTTGGTTTTACTGGCAGTATTCGTAACCTCGGCTGCGGGGGCTTCTGTGCGTGGTGGTACCGACGTACCGACGTCGCTGACGTATTAATTGCTGGTCTTTAAACTGTGATAGGAGGTAAACGAGCTTGACTTTCGCGAACAATGTGACATCCGGTACTAGGCACATCGTGAAGTGCATTTAACTGCAGGCTTTTGAAGCCGTTATCGATGGTGCTGCGGTAACCGCCTACCCGTCGAACGCACTGGAAATGCCACCACGGTAAAAGCGTACTTGCGCGACGTCAACGTCGCGCCGTACCGAAGTGCACTAAATCACGACGGAAGCAGGCCGCGCTTGCTAACAGCGTCGCCCTTGGCGTCGCTGCGAGCCAAGAGTTGCCAGGCTGCAATGCCGACGCAAATACTGACGAACCCTGCCAGCCCTGCGCCGAGTTTTGTTGCGTACCGTGTCAGAGTGCTGAAGCAGCGCTCGCGGATGTATGTACATGCCGTCTCGCGCATGCATCGCCATCGAACCAGCGGGCTGCGAAAGCGATGAATTAGAACCACCTGGCATTCTTTAACATGTATGAAAATTCTTGAATGTATTATATTTTATCTTAAAAAATTCAGAGGGGCAAGAAATAGACCAAGTAATGCCACACACACAAAAATAAGCACAAGAAATGAATGAAAAGAAAGTTATCTTTACACTTAAGGACAAAGGAAGGAAGGTGGTGAATATTATTGGTCCTTGTGTGGCGACTAAGAAGAAACTTGCGCTAAAAATAAGATCTAGCGCGTGAAAAAAAAAAAAAGCAGGGATTTAATATAAAATGAAAAAAAAATTAAAATGATGTTTACTTGCACAACAAAGAAACGAATGCGATTTTGTATATTTTGATAAATGTATAATTGGTTTATTCAAAAAAGTTCAGAAGTTAAAAAAGTGCAAGGGATACTAATGAAAGAAAAAAAACGAGAAGTCTAGCTGAAAAGAAAAATGAGCTTCGTATGTTTTCGCTTAAGAACAAAAAAAAGAAGGTATGATGCATAAAGAGTAAAGAGAACTTTCTCTTTACTTGAGGAAAAACAAAGGAAGGTCATTATTGATATTGCCAAAGAGAGCCAGTTTAAAAATGAGCTTCCTTCTGTCAAAAGAAAGGAAAGTCTCAACAAGGTGAGCTCAAAGGAAACTTCCTTTAGTCAAAAGAAAGGAAAAGTCTATAGGAAGGCTGTTCAGGAAGCAAAAAGGAAAAACAAAGGAAGTAAAAAGGAAAATTCGATTTTCATAAGGGGTAGCCTGGCTGCCCCAGCGGCAGTATTTTGATGCTGAAAAAACACCCGTGTACTGCCGATGTAAGCGGACATGAAAGATTCCCAGGAGGCTGAATTCATCCACATTCCTCCACTACACTGTCTCTCCTGACCCAAATGTCACTTCAGAACCATAAATCCTTTATAACATACGCCATTAGTATATGCCATGATTGATTGAAATACTTGTTTATTAAGAGCAATTCATGTTTGCTGTACTATAATCGGTTAGTGGAGTAGTTAGTATCCTGAAGACAATAAGGTGGAAAGATGAATAAAATTTACCAGGACGCAGTAGAAGATAGATGGTCGGAGGTTGCGGTTGTACGCATTCCTCCCATTTTCTTGCCCATCTTCTACGGAATTGTAAGCAATATTTAAGAAACGGTATTTGCTATGACTGGGAAAAGCGGCGCCAGAACGATCTGCCATCACTGGACCTTAAAAAAATAAAGCTATAGGTTCACAAACACAGTAGATCCCTTCTAGCCACTGTACCACAGTGTTGACACCAGCACACGCAGTTGCAAGCAAACGCAGGATAGTGTTACCGTATCGGTTCCATACGGTAGTAAGAGTTTCATGCTTGCTTTTCACTCCCTCGCCCGCCCCTGTATTGATCCATAGCGGTGGTGGTGGTGACAAACGTTTATTGATCAAAAAGGGGTGGATGTATGCATCGGCCGGATCTATGAACATCCAGCCCTTACAGATACTGGGTGGGGTCCCTAGTACGGGACCCCAGTGGCGTCGGCTGCTGCCCGGGCGTGCTCGACCAAGGCCTTTTGGGCCTGCAGGTCATAGCAGCCGAGCAGGATCGCCTCCCAGTCCTCCCGAGTGGGGTTGGGGTGAGGAGGAATAGCTGGGTTGGATGGGCAAGCCCACACCATGTGGTAGATGTCCGAAGACTTCTCCGCACAGTGCGGACAACTGCCCGTGAAGGAGGGATTAAAGTGTTTTAGTGCTGCCGGGCACAGCAGAGTGTTGGTATAAAGACGGAGTAGAAGCCGCTCCTCCGTCTTAGATAGACCTTTACTCGGGCGAGGGTGAAGGCTATGACAAGATTGATAATAATGAACAATGTCTTTAACAGAATACGCGGGTTCGAATTCAAGATCCTGATCTAGGGGGTCGAGATGGGAAGCCCGGAAAGAGAGCGCGCGGGCGGCGTCGGCTGCCTCATTCCCCTCGAGACCCATATGAGCAGGAGCCCATACTATTTTCCGGTAAGCGACCGTATAGTTTTGAAAGCATCGATGCCCCCCCCCCCCCGCCCCCCCCCCCCCCTTCCCATTGCACGAAAGCTATGCACTTCACCATTGTCGCTGATTAACCAACGTTTCTCGTGTCGTTCGATATTTTATTTTGTCCGAGTGAGCGTGTTTATTGAAAAGCTTTATTTCTTCAGAAACAAGGTAACTTTTGGCACGCATTCTCTTTAAAAATGCTGGAATGAAATCATGTGTGGGCGTTGATATTTGCAGAGGCCGCCCTTGGAACATATCTTGTTAATAACTCGTTGAGGTAACTTTAGCGCGGCCGGCGCATTTAAAACGAGCTTTGTCACTAACGGTGGCAGTATAGCTTTCGTATAGTTAAGGGAGTCTGGGAGCCATAACTGAGCGGCTTGAGCAGGCACACCGGCTTTAAACGATTGGTGCTTCCGTAGAATTTGTCGTCTTCGTGGAGAAAGTAACCTGGAGTAATGAAGCGTCAACCAAAAACTACCCCTGGCGTCATTTAGTTACTAGAACTGTGTTCCGTCAAGGCAATATATCGAGAACACGAACCAATGGCGAGATAATCACGAGAGTGAGGTGGTGCAGGCAAGCTCCGCTCTACCTGATTTTAAAGGTTAGATAAGCCGAGGGGCGAGCCTCTGTTGCATCTCGTTAACTGATTTCCGCTGACCATCCCTGAGCACATTCTTCTATAGCAGGAATGCTATTTTTCTTGGTCTCGTTGCGTTTCAGAAATTTGTTTCCACAAACTTTACTATCACAGTGTGATTTATCTCGAAATGAGACTATTGATGGTTGTCATGCTCGCGGTTACATGAAATCAATGTTAATAATAATAAAAATAATTGGTTCACAGGAAGGGAAAGGCGCGGTATCTGTCACACTTGCTAAGTGGACACCTGAACCGTGCCGTGAAGGGATGAAGGTGGGAATGAAAGCGGAAAGAGAAAAAGGGGAGCCGTAGTGGAGGGCTACGGAGTAATTCCGACCGCCTGGGGATCTTTAACGTGCGCTGACATCGCACAGCGCAAATCAATGTTTCTGTTAGATTTCGTTCATCGTTCCGTTACTTCAGGTCAGCTTGTCGGAATGTACCACCATTTACAAAGGTAACCGGGCAACGCGGTATGCTGTTCTGCCATATTGCGACACCCTTGCGGAACAATTAAATACCAAAAAGTCTTCATGCGCGGGCAGAGCGCTTCTCTTTACTTAAACAAATTTAGATCTAAGGGTTGTCATAAGTGCAGTGTTGCACATCTAAAGAACAAACTACGTGGCCTGGTCACTTCTGACAAAGACGGCAGGTTCAACAACAGGCAGAACGCAGATGGAGCTATAGGACTGTTCAATCGACGTCGTCCAGCAGACTAGATGACGCATTTGTTCTGCCTTTTCATTTTCAAGTTCACCTTTCGAGGCTCTCCTTCTCTCTTCTACCGATTGTCCCGTTGTATTGTACTAAGTAAAATAAGTGACAAAGTTCAGTGCACAGCACAACGGAAGCCTGCCTACACGCGAGCCTGCACGTAGCGCTGCACAGAAATAAGAGCATGTCAGAAAAAAAGCATACGACAGGCCGTCACCGTGTGCCGCGCGAGACAGCTTACAAGGGTTCCTGTTGTCTGCAGGTACCACCACATCGTCGCGTGACGGCGGAAAAAGAAATGGAAGAGGGGCGTGGAAATATGCACCGGGCACGTACACTATACGCCATCGCCATAGCACGTCGTCAAGAAAAGGAGTATGAGGGAGCATATGCCCAACGCGGCTGCCTAACGCATACGACCGATGCAGCTCAGTTCGCGGGCAACCTTCGTTTTTCTTTTTTTTTTTTTACTAGCCAGCCAGACTTTCTGGCAAGCGATTGCATATGCACGCGGGTGTATGTGCGCAAGACCGCGATTCGTGGCATGCATGTGTCGCGGTCGCCCTGAATGAAATCATATGCGCAGACATATGGCGTGAGCTGCCCGTAGCCCTGGCCTGACTTGTCGCGTATGCGTAGCTGAGAAAACATCGAGAGAGGCGAACGCGACAGTTATACTGAAATTAAATGTGTCTCTATCGTGTTAATAAGCAAACAATGTATACACTGAAACACTTGAAAGACAAGAGAAGATAAACTTTGCGACAAACCTTTAGATCTATGAGGCCCCATTATTTTGTAGTTTAACGCATCACGCGCCCTACGTACCAGATGCGCCGTCCTCTTGGTAATTTTATAAGTCAGACAGGAGATTGGCGGTAACATAGGACGCTCGTACGTGAAGGTTTTCAAAATGTGCGCTAGAACTGCGCTTATAGCCGTGCCGCGCGAGAATTGAGCTCGAAGTGAACTTGCTTAGCACTTTTAACAGTGAGTTTATTCTGAGATCGGCATGATGCTTCCTAATTCTGTTTCGAACTCTGGCATTTGTTTCTGTCAGTACATATATTGCTAGGATAGGAACTGGGCTCCAGTAAGGACGATCCGGCTTATAAATAAAGGCTAAGCTTCTTAATGTTACCAATCAGTAGCCTCTTAAGGATTATTTCTTATATTTATTTGCATCGTTGTACAATGGTATTAATATAAAACTAGTGACGAATGGCCGAACCTGAAATCCGTATACTGGGACTAAAAGCTGCAAACCCGGTAGAACTTGCGGACTATTGTCCGCAAGTTCTATTTCATATCTATTGTACCGTGCAGGTAATGCGCTTCGTAAAAAGCCCAACAAGGTGGCAAGTAGCATGAATAGAAACAATTAGTTGAAAGGAAGGGTAAAGCACATTAACCAGATATTAACTTACCTAAGGTGTGCCTGTTGGTGCTGAGCGGAGCCATTCTTGCTGGCACGAATTCGTGGTCTCTGTGAACTCATATACGGTGTTGTGCAGGCAAATGAAGAGTAGCTGGCTATGCAGGTTGGGCGTTGTAGTTGTAGCTGCTGCATGATTGCCGATCAGTGGGTTGCATCTTTCCGTGCAATTTGAATGCGGGTGAGGTTGTTGAATGGCGGATTGTGTATTATTCTGCTCACATAAGGGAGTCTACTAGTCGTAGGATTATTTTGGTGAGTTGTCCATCTTAAGATGGAAAACTTGACTGATTTGGAATTTTAGTGACTCTATTGTTTACGTAGCACTTTCGTGTTGCGCTTACAGGCCCAGTACTCGGAGGTTCTGAACCGTGAAGACGAAGACAAACGTTTTCCTCACAGCATTGACCATTTGGGATCCCTCTGAGATTATCGAACTATTAAAAGCTCGAATTAGTGTGGCAAGCAGGGCAGAGCTATGTGGCACGCGAGTTCCTGTGTGTCGTTCGCGGTCAACTGTAGGGTGCTTTGCGCGTATCCGGCAGGCCGCTTGGAGGTTCTTGTCCTTGGTTGCAATCCTTTCAGGGTGGCCGAGAGATAATTATGCTCAATTTTGTATCGCGACTGGAAGAACGAGCTCGTTATTGACCCCAAGATCCTTGATCCCCGACGATCCATTCCAGGTGGGCGTGCAGTTGTAAGTGCTGGAGCAGGTGGTGCAGGTAAATGTTCGGTTGTGCATTGATATGCCGCAGGAATGCGTTGACTTCTTAGTTCTTTGCGACGGATGGATCTCAGGTTGTCCGTGCGATCTGTGATGGCGTTAGTTAAGTGAGGGTGGGTAAGGATGTCTTCAGCGACCGCTTGTGTTTAGGATGGCATGATGCGAAGAACGCCCGTTTGATCACAAACGTCTATTCAGCTTTGAGTCGAGAGTAGAACTAGGCGTGGAAGATATGGGTTCACGAAACCAAAGGAAACCGGCTCAAAGAGAGCCTCGGTATGCTGGGAAACGTTTCTACAAGTGTACCTTTCACCTAGAGCGAAGAGGACAAGTACACTTGAAACATCAACTAGCGGACTGAGGCTGACTCCCAACGCTCGTCCGGCTTTCTTTGACAATTAAGCTTTGAGGTATGCTAATTTTCATGTCAACGTCGTTGTGACCGTTTGACACTTCGCGTTGAATGGACGGTTTCTAAGAACTTCTGTGAAGTTTGTTGTTGGGCGGAAGAGGCAGATTGATCGCGATCGAAATTTGCTGTCCATTCTATTTCATAGTATACCGCAAGGTGTTCACTGAACGTTAGCAAATTTCTGACTATCATTGTGCTGTCTATAAAGCTGCTATCACTCGTTTTAATATAAAACCAAGCTTTACTAACGTTTAACATAGAATCTTTACCATGCCAAAACATTTTTATTATAGGGAGCATTCCGCGCTCCGGAAATCTCCACAGAGATTATTCTCGGCCGAACGAGTTCCTGTCAAACAGTCAATTTCATTATGCTGCTTGTTGGATTCAAGCCGAATTATACCAACGCTTCCCCAAAGACTCATGTATTTCAAAGCCGAAATGTTCAAGAAAAGGAAAACTGCCGATTTAGTACATACACTGGCCCTTGGTTCTGGGGCGTGTCGTGTCGAAGCGCTGCCATCTATTTTCATACGAGTATTTTATTCTATAATACATTTGCGTTATAGGAATTGACAGATGGTGGCCGGAATATTAAAAAATGTGCGCCATCGGCGACCGTGATTCGCACTGGTCACGGAGACACTATGCAGGAAGCATCATTATCAGCCCTGGTATGTTTTTCAGCGAGAAAAGTCTCCCTAGCATGATACTACTCGGGTATTATTAGCTGTCGAAAGTATATCTGACAACTGCATAACCTCGTCTGAGTGGCCATATTAGCCTATTAGCCGCGGATGAATTCTTCGTGAAACACCTAATGCTTGCTGCTTGAAAACATGCTCCCCCTAGCTTCGAAACCTTTGAAGAATCTGCTTGCACTTAACTAATTCAGTAAAAGGATTGCAGGCGGCATTCGGTGACGTTACACCCCCAACTGCCTTAATTGTTCCTTTTCAGCTTCCACAATGGGTCTTCTAAGAGAGTGATAAATTCCTCGAGAATCATTTTCGTTCCCAACGGTCGCTCTCGGCGTGGTGCATTCTATTTCAGCTTTCCTGCTGGCAACGGAGCCGCCACCGACGTATATCTACTTGAAATTAGGCAGTCCCTTTCCTGCATTAATTACGTGAAATTTCGCTTTGACACCTTCACCACTCCTCAGTGAATTTTGCGCGTTGCAATAGATCTGGCCGTAAGTTCACCAAAGTCACAATGCCCTTTACAATAAAATTCAATTTCATGATCGCAGAACTGTAGCCATAGGAGTCATGCATCGCAACCACACCATCATCGCTAAAAAGGCAGATTACGGATGGATGGATTATAAAAGTAAGGACTTTGAGACAGCTGGTGGCAGTTTTCGTCATGCTAGGTTTTTTCATTCTTTTTTTTTTCTTATTTCGTGAATGTTGTTATAAATGCGTCAAGTACGTCGTCATTTCAGTTGCTAAATATTTATTTCTACCCTTCTAACCTTATGCCATCTTTATGCTTTTCAGTCACCAACCTTTCGTTCGCTTTTTAATAACTTGCACCGCAGATTCGTTCATCCGACCACTGGTGTCTCTATACCTTAGGGCCTCAGGAAGAGTGTCCACGTCGGCATCGACATCCGGACGGATACCATAATATTTGAGTATAGGATGATCCATCGCTCCTACGAATATAACCACAAACTGCAGATGGGTCATGATCTTGGTTAAATGTCTTTTTGTAGCAGCATGTTCTAAGGCACCCAATCTAGCTTCAAAAAGTGGGGCAATGCCTTTTTAGTTACCAAAGAAACATTCCTCCCTGATCTGCGTTTTACAATTTGGATGCAGTCTGCGTCTTTTCTATTGAATTTACCGAATTCTTACCTTGTGCGTATTTTTTTCTGTTGTTTAACGCTCTTTACTTCTCCGTCCTTGTGCCCTGTGTACTTACTGGTTAGCTTCGTAGTTACTTTCCTCCACTTTGAGTCAACGCTTGTATTTGTATTTATATATAATTTAACTGCCCACCTGTTACTCTCCATTTTCTTCAGGCGTTCTTTGTAGATTTTACTCTAAGCTTCTTGAGCTTCGAGTATGCCCCGCCCATATCACCCTGCACCGCCTCGTTGGTGCTTTTGCCGTGGGCACCTATTGTCAATCGTCCAAAAGATCCCAGATTGATCTCTAATCTCGGCTGCACTTCTTCCTTTAGGCCTAAAACCGCATTCCCGAAAGTAAGCCCTGGCACCAGACTTCATTTTCAAATATCCCCCAGAAGCTCATCAAATCAAATAAAGTAAAATCGTTTATTTTCACCAGGTGCTTGCTAGTTGGAGCACCTGGGCTAAAAGCTGCTCGAGGCAGCTTGACGAGGCCTTGGTGACCATTACAGAAAAAAAAAATATAAAAAACATCAAGGTAGGGCGTGGGTGAGCATGAAAAAAATTCGTTAAAAACACAACCGGAACAACGAAAACTGTCGTGTTCACACGTGCGATGCACAGGAGTTCAAACAACCAAGATATACAGTGTGTAAAACAGATCACAAATAAACAATTCCAGATACATAATCGCTGATATCACATGTAATGTCAAACACTCGTCAGTTATACAGTATTTAAAACTCTATAGCACATATGCAAGTTAAGGAAAAACAATCAAGTTATAAAATACAAGAGCAAAATACAAGAGAAATACAGATGCAACAAATGTGTTGCATCAGATCAATGCGGAGTCTTTCTGATGTGATTTTTATTCTACATTTTAATAAATTGGTTCCTCAACTGGTTTAGCGTAGGCTTTGCATCATAGATGCACCTATTTAATAGTGTTGGGAGGTTATGTTTTAGTGACTGGTTTTTTTAATTAGTGCGGAAACGCGGGATGAACCAAATTTCAGAGTTTCTTGTTGAATTGATGCTTTCGTGAGGTTTTAATAACGCGGTGCCAATCAAAAAGTCGTGGAAGGAGCCTCGTGAAAGATGATATGAGCGTAATATACGAAATTTGTACAAGCACGACGCAGGGATGATATTATCTGTGTCCCCACAATGCCACTGATTTGTATAGCACGCTCTCTTCTTCTACGTCAGTCCAGGGCTTACGCCCTCTACCGGCGACTGCCATTCAGTCCTATGCCCCGGCAGCTGCAGTCAACTTATCTCCGCATACTTCATTTCAGTGTTGATTCTATACCTCAACATTCGGGTTTCCTTCGGTTGAAGTCGGTCTGATTATCCGTTCAAGCCTTTGCTTACTTGTTCTCAGTGCTGCATTTTCTCTTATTACTCCGTTGAGGTATTATGAGATCAAGCTTGTGTTGTAATTCACATTGGCTTTTTTATGTCCCCTTAGCGGTACTCCTTGCTTTTTCTAAAAGCCAACTTTGCATTTAAAAATTTCAAATTTCCGGTTTGCAGTCTAATCTCAAATGTTTTCGTAATCTTCCAGATTTTCATCTCAAGGTTACGCATATGCATAATGCCACTTTAATGTGTTTACATATTTAGGAGTACAGAATTCTAACCTGCTGCTTCAACCGGAGAATGCATAAATGCCTAATACAGCTCACCCCATTCTTGTTCTTCTGCTTATTCCTCTTGCGGTTAGTATTGGGCCCGAAATAAATTTATTCTGTTAGCAGTTCATTACCACATTATTTATCGTAATCTTTGTGGCCTTCCCAAACTTTTGGACCTTCAATTTTCGCGAACCCGGGAAAGTGTTCTGGTTAACTGATTTCGCCATTATGTAGCGCACAAGGAGGTAACGTCTATTTTTTTTTTGTGTGTGTGTGCGCACGAAGCGCACGATGGTAGTATAAATTGGAGCCTTGCTCCCTTTCGATTCATAATACTTTCTCTGAGGGGTGTACTCTGACACCTCCTTCGATGGATAATTTTCACATTACAGTCCACATTGATTTTTTTTCGGGCATAACCGCATACCCTACTTTCCACCATGGTTATGCAGACCAGGTGGAATAGCGAATGTATAAGTTAAATCAGTACGAAACCTCTAATAAATTGTTATGTTCTCTACATTTCTTTACACCTGATTGGTGGTGTGGATATGGTCTCCTTCCGCGAACCATACTGGTTTCTCGGTTGGATGAATGATAATCTTGCCCTAATCACATTAGTAATTACAACGGTAAAACAATTGAAAGCACTGCGTAGTAAGCTCCCAAGTAGAATAGAACATTATACTGTTTAAAATTTTGCAAATGGCAGTAGGTTAAGGTGTTACGTTAGGACATAAACTAACCTTGGAAAGTATAGTAAACAGCATTATTATTTTTAACGTAATGCTAACTTAACGTTGAGTGTGAGACTGATTCTAGCGACCTCGATTACTGTAATATTAAGGTTCGTAACAATAAGAATCTTAATAGTACAGAATCATTGTGCCTCAGACGTCATGTAATGCTAATCCAGTCATGATTTTGTACTTACATTGGCAGATCTTCTTAGTTATGGATATCTCACATAGTAGCTGCCGTATGTGCATGCACCAGAATTTCATTACAAAAATAACACATTTTACTTATTAACCATTTACATAGAACTCCACTCGCGGGTGATTATCAATCAATCAATCAATCAATCAATCAATCAATCAATCAATCAATCAATCAATCAATCAATCAATCAATCAATCAATCAATCAATCAATCAATCAATCAATCAATCAATCAATCAAAAACTTTTTATTTTCTCATACAATGTACATTGAAAAAGGGAGACTGGAGAAAAAGCAGCTTTTTTGCAGCTTGACTGAGCTCTATTCACCCATCAGAAAATATAACGATGCAATTTTTATATTAATACACAGTTTAGACCTTAGTAGAAACAGAAATTGACTCTCAAAATACACAAATAAAAGGTATACGTCATCAGAAACTCCGATAACTTTGATAGGTATTGTATATTGGGGGGGGGGGGGGGCAGTTGACGGCACTATAAGTAAGCATCAAGAGATGGTTTCAGCTAGAAGCTTAGTGTATGAGTTACAAGTATTTATGCTGTATTGTGATTTCCAGTACTCAACTATTGCCCTCGTTACTCGATGTAGGTAACTGATCTAAGTTGCGAAATTTTGCATTCGGCGGATATCAGGTCGGGAAGGGTAACTGCACCATATTAAGGAATGCTGCCCTTACGTTCCTTAAATAATTTTTCTTACAAAAAAGTTATTGAAGGCTCGTTTAAAATGTTTAGCCTTAGAAAACCATGGACGTCAAGAATATGCAAAAAGCGTTTGACCAAAACAATTATACCGTTTCAGTGCTATTTAGGATATAGCATAATGCGGAGATTAAATTCATAGAATAATGCAAATAATATGCAACACAAAGGCTGGTAAAGGCTTGCTGACGTTGACGGCCAACTTAATCTGTTCAAAAGATGAAGTAGCACCTGCCGTGTAATACCCTTATTATCGTTAGCCGAAATATTCGCTTATTACGCGTGTACAAATCCAAGTGTTCATCGCAATTCCATAGATTAGGGGGTTGGTGAATGCGTGAGTTATTAGGAACGAAGTGTCTAAAGGTACGTCCGACGTATCCATTCGATTCTCGTAAAGATACGGCGGACGTCGATATACAGGCTCATGGCTATATGCACGTCGAACGCGGCCACATTCCGCTTGCTACGCGTGAATGATCAGCCATGATCTTATCCTCTATGATATCAGCTAGCCGGACTCTCGATTAGGTGCTACGAAGAGTGCATCCGTTCTAACATAGAATACGGTCTTCACTTAGGGTTGTGTACGGCAAGCATCGCTGTCACGCACATAGCTGCAGGCGATGCTACGTACTGCACCAGCTCCACCAGCTGGCATCGAGATACGCACATTCACGAGCAGCTTTCGCTTCGCTCTAAACTATCACCTCGATCTGCCCGTAATGCGAGCGAGCTATTCCTAGCATTTACGCTGTCTTAGGTCGTGCATCGACCTCCGAAGATCTAGCGCTGGCACAACACACACGCACCTCGCCGTGCAGAACATTCAGCAGTCCAAAGTATGTATGTGAAATGGCATTATGCTTGTTCCTCACATGCAGACCGAGGAAACAGGATGTTTCTAGCTAAATTCTTCGTTTAAATTCTAACTCAGAGTCGTGGCAGAAGACATGCCGAATCTACTAGAGGCCTGCGCTGCTACTGCGGCGAGCTGCACATCGACTCGTCGAGGCGAAGACCTACTGCACCGCACCGCAAGAGTGCACAACCGGAAAGACGGAAGCACGAATGATCCGATTTCCATGTGAACAGCAATGTTCTTTGTGCTTAGCCTGCATCTTTTTCTTGTCGTTGAATTTTGCGTACATGTAGTTTAAACCTCCGCATGCTCGAGGTTAGCGTGACCCGACTGAACGGCCGCGCAGCTTTGAAACGATCGGGATCGATATGCATGCATCGCCGGACTTAGGTATGCGGTAGAAAATGTGAGCTGCACATTTCGTTGCAGAAGCTGACTCTTGGAATTTTGCAGAGTGTGCCATGCAAGTGATCGTTGCTACAACCACGCATCCATGTTCCAACGGCTGGCCTACCCCGAGGCGCATAAATGTTCAACCGTGGACGTATCAATGATCGAAGAGAGGACAGATTTTCACAATATTGGGCGCGAAATCGATAGCTACCAGTGCTCAGTGTTAGAGAAATTCTGCCTTGATCATGCGCAATTCAGTGTTTCAGGTGTGGTCTGTAGCTATAAGTTTGAACAGTTTGCCTGTCAAGTCAGCGGCGCCAGCGATGGACCGGCGGAGCGATTTTCCACGTTACACCGCTGTCTAGCTAGAAAGCCTACCTAGGCGGCGTTTGACATTCAGCTGCTTTTTGTGGGCCCCGTAATTTAAAGCAACGCCTTCAGAAACGCGTTAAATGTTAAAAAATGTATTCTCTTCAACAGTTTCACTCCAGGCTGTCAAAGCAGGCGGACGTTGATAAGACAGTTGAGCACTGCAGTCTTTAGAAATCTGTAGAATCGCCTTCAGTTTGTAGAATTATTGGAATAGGTCACTTTCCGATCGCTGGGACATAGACCCGCATGACAGCGCTGTCACGTGAATAAGGACCACACCAGACCGAAAGCTTGTCTCATATTACATAGCTAACCAAGGTATACCTTACAGCATTGTATTGATTTTGATTTTTGCATTGATTTTTATGGTGCATAAGCAACTAATTCTGCCATGCACCAAGAACAAGGTGTAATGTATTTATTTTGTGTGTAATGACTAAAATGTTGTTTAGGATGTAGCTTGTTTAGGAACATTTTAGGAAACCAAAAATGCAGGAAATTTGCACGTCTCTCCTAGAATCATGCTGGTATGGAAAAGGATCTGTTGCAAAATTGTACAAAATGTTTCCTCTTATTTTCTCGACTCTGGCGCACGTGTAAGATATGGTTTATTGTTAGTTCATCTCCACACTCCTTGCATATTGGTTTGTCCTCTTTCATAAGTATGAAGCTGTGTGTGAGGTGTGGATATGTGTTTTGTGAAGATGACCTAAAATGGCCTCCATGTTGTGTTTTTGATTACTGCATGATTTCCATTCCTTAATGACAGGTTTGACAAGTATAGTTTGTAGTTTATTTCATTGTTTCAAAAATCCTGCCATTTCACTCTCACTTTTCTTTGTACAAGCTTCTTGGTATCTTCATGCAGCATATTCACCCTCTGTAATTTAGCATTGCGTCAAGGTAACCTAGTTATTTCTTTTCATCACCTTTCAAGACAACTGTCCCGATTTCATAAAGTGTAGGGTTTCTGACGACAGGAACTCCTTGGAAGTCGTAGAAATAAATGAGATCCACAATCATGAGCTATCTAGGGTGTGCATATACATGTCCATCGCTCAGTGGAATGGTGTCAGTACGCTGTTAGAACAGGTCTTGTGGTAACAACAACCATTGTCTGAGGTGGTCCTTTAATGGGCATTGAAATGCTATGTAACTACAGGTACTGATAGAACTCTTGATCACGTTATGTGATGGTGTGATCCTTGCATGCATATTAGGTATACATTTCAGAATCTGCAGTGCACCACTTGACCATTTGCCACCAGTTTGTGTGAAAATGTATTTGTCATGCATGTTAACCAGTATTTAACAGATGACCCCTGTGCACAAGCCAAAAGTGCCATGAGCCAAATGTCACGAGGCCACACGACATGGCAGGAGCTGTTAAGTCAAGCTTACAAAGTTATATTTGAAATATGTTCTGCGACGTTTCAGCTCCAATTAAGAAAGGTTGAGGCTTACAGAGGTCTATGCCAGGTTGTCTATCACCTAACAGGGCAGCCTACGACCGTATGCTAATGAGTATATCTGAGATAACAGAGACATGAATTAAGGAATTAGTAATTATGTTTGTAGCAAAGGGCATGTAAATTAACGGGAATCCACAGTGGGATCTGCAGACAAGAAACATTAATGCTGGCACACCATACCCTTAAAGGTGGAGATTAGGAGTCTCCCTAATTTTTTTTCTGCTCAACGCTTGTCATTTCCTTCGTTCTTCCAGATGAGGAAGATGTGAAAATGATAGCATCGAAAATTCCAGAGACCATCGTTAACAAGGATGCTGATCCCAACAGCATAAAAAAGGAATTTCAGAAAAGATGGGTAACTAGTAATGCTGGCAACAGTTGAAGCTAAGTGGAAAGGCATGAAATTGAAATGTAACATATGCAGAGATATGTTGCGAGACGACCAGTCTGTGGTGTGCGACATCTGTCTCCGTTAGTTTCATCAAGTGATTGGCCAAAGCAGATGGGGCTTGTGGTTTTGTGATAAGTGCAGTGTAGTAGCATAGATGCAGCCTTGCCCATTAATAATTGGAGTGGAGTAAGTGTATTGTTTTGTTTTTGTAAGATGTTCATGGTTTCCATGCAAACATTATGAGAAATTTTTTCCTAGAGAATGTTTGCTGAAATGTGAATATAATGTGCAATAAAACTAATGTTTTATTGCTATTTACTTTTTCTTGTATACATTAGTTCTGTGAAGAAAACCACAGGCTAGAAGGAAATGTAATGGCATGCATTTTGATACTTGGCCCCGTTGTGCTGGCTCAGTAGTTAGAGTGCTTGGCAGCTGAACCCAAAGATGCAGATTTGGTTCCAGCCACAGCAGAGGCATTTCAATAGAGGCGAAACAATAGGCTGTCATGCACCGTGCGGTGTCAGTGCATGTAAAAGAACCCCAGGTGGTCGAAATTATACCGGAGCCCTCAACTATTGTGTTCCTCATAGCCGTAGTTATTTTGGGATGCTAAACCAGATATATATCACATCATACTCTGAGTAAGATGCTATTCATGGTCAGTTAATCATACACTAAATGATCAATTTTTTTCTGCATGGTACAGCAGCTGTTGTACAATTTTACTTTAGCCTTCATGAAGAATATCACACTGGCTCCACATGGCTTTCTGTTGACCCTTGATATGTGTCACAATCACACACCCGAGTATGTATTTGTCTAAAGGCACCTATGCATGCAAGGAGGGGACCATTACTTTCCACTTGTCAGAACTGAAATGCATGATCCACATCATTTCTGTAATTCAACTGCTTGCTATTTGAACTGTCCAGCATTGATGCAAGTTTCAAAGAACTGCAATTAGAAAATGAATCTAAACAGCAAACCATGCCATGAACTGCTTCGGTTTCATCTTTAGCAACTGTTTGGGAACTAAAATTAGCCAAATGTTGCAAAACATAGATGAGAGGTTACAAAATCTAAAAAACAATGCAGCCTACCTGTGGCATGTAGGGTTTCACATCCTAAAGTGACATATGTAGCTATGAAGAATACCGTAGTGGAGAGCTCCAGACTAATTTGACTGCCCAGGCTTTGTACTTTGCATTGACATCTTGCAGAAAACAGAAGCATTTGCATTTCACCTGCACCAAAGTGCGACTGCCATCACTGGTATTAAACATCACGACCTTGGGGCAAGTAGCCGAACGTGTCACTAAGATGTCGCAGCGTGTACATACATGCTATACATGTCAACCTTTCTAGCATTAAAGCTGTCACATGCATGGCAGATATTCATGTTCAGCTTTGGACTGACAAGTTTAAAAGTGTGCTATTTGTGTTTTTCTAGCATGAAAAACAAAGAAAATTAAGGAAAAGCGAAAAAAAATGAACATAATATGTTGAAAAAACACTAGTCATTAACACATAAAGCATATTCGTTCCTTTATTAATGATAAAGTGGCCTTCAACAATAGTACAAAGCCTGAAAATTTCGAAAGGTGCTGTGCCAGGCAGCTATTTTACAGAAACCTGAACCATTTCACCTGTAGGAATGCGCATCCCGGCGGTGTGGGCTGGGCACTTATTTTTCGGTCCACTCCAACATGCGAAAACTGCATCATGTGCATTCCCATTTTCCGAGTTTTGAGCTCTGTAGTACAGGCTAACAAATTGTCGATGACTTATTTTCGTCTGATTGTTGCACAGCGCGTGTAAATAAATTACTACTGCACCTAATAAACACTGACATGCACGTGCAACATCGCCGATCATAAACGGACACACTGATGTCCGTCCGGGCATCGGCGCACTCATCACAGCACTCTTCGTAGTCTCACACAGCACTCTAGTAGGACGTAATCCGTAATCACAGCATCTCACGGTAAGCACAAACCACACCTCCAGTTGTACAACAAACACGAATGACGCGATGCTTGGGCTAGAAACACGCCGGCGGTGCCCAGCTTTTTCAGCGCCGCTTGTACTACGTAGAACTTGCAGCACCAAACCTCAATGCGAGCAGAAAGCGATGCGTTACGTGACGCATCTCATCACATATGGAAGTGAGGAAACTTTGAAGAATCAAAACTACATAATTACATAACGACCGTCGTAGACGTTAATCCACATGATAACGAGGACCAAATGAGCGGGCGTGCGGGCCGCGGGCTGGCCGTCAACACCGCGATTACATGCGCTTGCGCTCTGGTCGTGCTTGCCACCCTGCCGCGGTCCAACTCACGTAAACCTATCATCATGCCATCACGTAGTGTATCACCCATTCTAGGCACTATTCTTGCCACTGTACTATTCTTTGTAATTTCACATTTCACGCATGCAGTATGTATACATACTTCTTGCACCTCGTACGTATGTACACCATGCGTACACCTCATACCAACTTCGATTTGGCTACATATGGCTACCATGTTGTTGCTACAACCACATCTGGGGATCTCGGACTCGGATCCGTCCGGCTTTCCCGACGGATCCCAAGGCCCATATCGGAGAAAAATGCGTTGGGTCCGTCGGAAGAACCCTACCGATCGGGTCCGTCCGCCGTACCTCTGAAAAATATTTCCCGGATCCGTCCGACGGATCCCGAAGAAAAACGCACCGGGTCCGTCGGACGTACCTTTAAGACCACTGATCGGGTCCGTCGGACGTACCTTTAGCCACAGCCTATTAGGAAACCTAAGATATTGGATTGCTTTAGTTTAAGCGTGGATAATATTGAATTAGGAGCTGAATTATGATCGATTACTTTATAATGAGAGACTTCGGTGGATTAAAGAGATGAGTCAAGATGTATTGACTTGAACTGCAATAGATTTTGGCTGGTAAAGAGTACATACGTAAGGTTTAAGTTGGTTTGGGTGGATTGAAATAAACTTCGAGTGAATTCTGCTGGATTTCATTGGATTAATTGAAGTGAGATGAGGGTAGATTATGGTGCATTGCGGTGGATAAATTGCGCATTCTATGCATTAATTGTTGTGAATTTAAAGTTGATTACAGTTCATTAATTCAGATTGAGGTGGGTTACGGTATAACGAGTGGTTGAAGTTGAATTGTAATGATAAGGGGAGGATTATTCTAACTTCGGAAGGATTAATATCGGATTGAGGTGGATTAATGGGTGTAATAAAAAGTAGTCAAAGCCTTCGCCTTCATAGTCGGTAAGGAGTCTTAAGGGCCTTCCGTAACTTTCAACAAAGTAGGTGTTATTATATATATATTTTTTTCATGCTAACCTTCCCACAACAGCACGCCGCAATTCTCAAGTGGTTTCACTCTGCTTCTAGGAGCAAACTGATAAAGTGACGTCCAAAATGGCACCGAAGACGCATCCAAGAATGTGGAAGACAAACAGCCAATGTTAAGCCAATTTCGTTTCAACAAACATTGCTCAAATCACTCTTAGAATACATTCGAAACGGTCTAGGCTGCATTGCTTCTGACGCTAATTCAATATGGATAAGAATTGTTATTATTGTGCCACTTCATTTATGAAATTGTCCTAGGCCATAGCTACAACTTGGCTGTAAAGCGCTCTAATCCGCCAAGGTTGTCGCCCCCAACTTCGTTTGTTTACCCTGCGATCAAGCGTCACGAGCTTCGGAATTTACAGCTCGGGTTTAAATGCTGCCTCCGCGGTCAAGATCCAGCCAGCAACCTCGTCCTCAGTTGCAGAAAACCTTGCCACTCACGCACCGCGCCGGATTTTCTTACCGAACTCTTAACTTTTCAGATTCCTGCTCATACGACACTGTACTCCCATGCACTACTGCAACATGCACAAAAGTAGTGCGATGGACAGCTGGCGCCACCTTCCTAAAGGCGACAACACTTGAGAGTAATCAGTGCCTCCAATCATCGCAGTAGAGCGCTGCATGTAGAACGTCCGTGGGGAGCCCGCTTCTAAATGTCAATATAAAAGCATGCTCAGAGGCCATGGACTGGAACATTTAACTAACCTTGCTTCCGGGAGGTGGTAATAACGTCTGCTCCGCGCAATTTAAAATAACTGAGTCCGGCTATCCACGCTGAAGGACTTATGTGTAAGTCATGGGTAGCAGCTGTGCACTGCACAAGAATACTGCTGAGTACGTCTGTATAAGGCGATAAGTGCTAACGTCTTCCCAAGTATTATGACGATGCCATCATTATGTCCGTCCTTGACGCTGTGCTAGATTCTTTTCGTTACCGGTTGTCTGTACCGTAAGGTGAAGCAAGCCAGGCCTGTGCCCCCTAGGTAGTTTACAGTACATTATAACACTTGAGGGCTGAATTGACTTGTTGTCAGTTCGCAGCAACGCTGTATGCTGCGTGATACATTTAACCTTTTAAAATGTCAGCTGTAACCTATTTGTAGTGCTGAGAATGAGCATTTAATTCATTAAATAAAACTAAGTATACTTAGGAATCCGTATGTCAGCATTGCCTTACAACTTGGCGTGTAAATTACCTTTGAAACTTTATCTGAATGTTATGAATAGAGTTGGAAATTAGCATTTCGGAGAAGCAGAAAAATGAAATGAAAATTTAATTACATAATGTTTGGTCTGTAATGAAAATTGAGCCGTAATATTTAAATGATTGGATATAAAGCATATATATTTGTGACATTGCAAGACTCCTAATTAATACTGCTTATATGTTTTAGCAATGGTTGTTTAAGAATACCTTACGCCATTAAGGAGGAATTACAGTAACGTTAAAAACGTTCCAGTGTAACGCAGGAGAGCTCAAAACATTCGTTTGAAACACTGTGTAACATTTGTCATCTGGAACTCATGCAGTAATGTCGAAAACCAGAAATTGCATACATACTGCAAGATTTACATATAACTGATTTAAGAGAAACATTTTGGGGCCACAGATGAGTCATGGGCATCAATGCAAATCAGGATAGTGTATGTGTGTTTGACGTCTTTATAGTTGTGATGGGTTGTACAGTTTTTGAGTTCCTTTTGTAGAAACCTGATTCATGAAGATTTGACAAAAGCTGCCCAAACAGGTGCATACTCACATAACTATGCGATGGGGACCAACAATGTAGTTTCTATAGCCCCGAGTGCCCAAAGTGCGAGAGAATAAAAAATATATGGCATTTATCCCATTACGCATGGCTAATGTACTAAACTGCTCAGGGTAATAAGAACATTTTGTTGGTTCCGCAAAAACATCAGAAATTCGTGTGTTGCCACTGAGCAGATAATAATAGCTGCCTTATCTTGGGCAGCCCATTCGAGTTGTGTGGAGACCAGGCTCGAAGGCCAGACTCGAAGGCCAGAATTAATTTGAAAGCTTGAATTAAAAAAAAATGGACGAAGCGCTAACTGCACATTCACATGAAAGGAGACACGGACAAGCGCTTGTCCGTGTCCCCTTTCATGTGAATGTGTTGTTAGCGCTTCGTCCATTTTTTAAAATGTTGCACCAACTGGCCCAGCAAAAAGTCCTTCCTGAAATCTTGAAGTGAGTGAAAAATTAGAAGAGTTCAACGCTGCTGAACCGAATATTGAGCGAAAGCAATAGCTGCGGGTGACCGAGCATTCTTCTAAATCTTCTTCTCTTCTTCTTCTTCATCCCCAGCCCCTACATAAAGCCCAGCTTTATGTGCTTTTATGTGCCTTAGTGGCCTAGAGGGGTAACGAAATGCCAAGGTCCTGGCAGGCTGATTCTAACATAAGCGTCCCATGTGAAACGAGAGACCCAAGTTGGCAGCTCCTGCCAGCCCACATATAAAGACCCTCTTCAACCAAGCCGTATGAACGGGCCTTATTGGGCTCTAGAAGTAACGTGAATGCCGGGGTCCTGGCAGGCTGATTCTGACATAACCGTCCCATGTGAAATGAGAGACCCAAGTTGGCAGCTCCTGCCAGCCCACATATAAAGCCTCTCTTTAACCAAGCCGTATGAACGTGCCTTAGTGGCCTATAGGGGTAACGTGAATGCTAGGGTCCTAGCAGGCTGATTCTGACACAACCGTCCCATGTTAAACGAGAGTCCCTAGTTGGCAGATCCTGCCAACTAGGTGGTCACCGCCGGGCCACGCTGACGGCTCAAACTGCGAGCAGTATTGCTTTCACAATAACAACAAAAAAAAAAAAAAAAAATCTAACAATTACCTTCTTAGTAGCCCCCGTGGCAGTTTTGAGAAAATAAGTAACCATTAATAGTTGGACGCTTGCTGGAAATCACACCTTCACGCTTCTTCTTTTTCCTTTTTATTTTCTTTTACCGAAACTTGGTGGCAGTAACCATTCACATCGACCTGAAAGAGTTGTCTACTGAAAATATGTTGGCGGTAAACTTTACATTCTAGCCCACCGTAGGTCGGTGTACACGGCGTGCAGGTTGTGTCTTCCTCTCAAGAGACTCTCTGTTTAAGAACGCAAAACAAAAAAATAAGCATTAAAGTACGGATAATTAGAATTCGAGGTAATTCGGGTAAACCTCTAACTAAACCTTAAGGTTGTTTATTCGTAGAGAAAAATTCGTCAATGTCAGAAACGCAGTATATCACCGCTAACATGTAAAGTTTCTTGAACGTTATAGTTAGCCAAGAGTACTGCGTCAACCTCTGGATCAATACTGAAACACGTTATTTTAACATTCTTCGCTGATACTTGGTTTCAGGTTGCCACTGAACACCTCTTTGCATTTAGAGGCACTCTTTCTCCTTGGTGACATCATGCGTTCAGAACACTGATCCGAAGCTCAAGTCAGATTGTATTCTGGCAGGATACCACTTCTCCTTTCAAAAACTGGATATTAATGAAGGTGGCAATGCTATACGGCCCTCCTTGCACGAGGTATTAAAAAATAATCCTTTTCTCCCTCTCCTAGCCTTAGTAAAGGCTGCGATTCCATGCGATTTAAAGAATTATCAATTTCATTGAGATGACTGATTTTGAAACATTTCAGGTGGTCGATCCCTAGATACAAATTTTTTTCCCGCGAATACATGACCTCTAGATTTGTCATTTGAGTTTGCCCATGTCGAAGGCTCTCCTCGGGCTTCTAAATGCATGACGCTTTGGTTGTGCAAAGAAGAATGCTAATTGCAGCTTTCCAAGTTTCTGATAACTCGTGATTTTATGAAACTATAGGTTAGGAAAAGACGCAATCCCAAACAAAGGGTCATGCGATGGAAAGCGGCGAGCATGTGATGAAGTATGAAAGAGCTGCCCCATTCATGTTTATCAGGGAGTATTACCGAGCCCCCTATGCAAGTAAGGCTCCCGAAGGCCGCACACTAAACGATAAAAAAAAAGTTAGGAAAAGATAAGGTCTCACCGAGACTCGAACTCGGATCGCTGGATTCAAAGTCCAGAGTGCTCACCATTACACCATGAGACCGATTACTTCCGACGCCGGGAATCGAACCCGGGCCTCCTGGGTGAAAGCCAGGTATCCTAGCCACTAGACCACGCCGGAGATGCTCGCACGTGCAGCTGCTTAACGTTTTCCCAAGGCGAGGAATCCGACACGCACGCAGCAACTGTTGCGTGACGCACCGCGTCAGCCTTTCGCACGCCATTCGGAGGGCAGCATAAAAACATCCGTCCGTTGTTTCAGGCGAAGTCGGGCAGGCTCCAGCGTTGATGACACGCTATCTTTACACGTTAGTTTAGTCGCAACAATGTACAAATAGCACTGACAATTGTTTTTCGGTTCATCTATATGTGGGTCTCAGTTACTGCTAGTCGTGAAACAGGAGGGAAGTAGAAACAATAAAGTAAAAGCGACCGCCGCCGTTGTTCAGATGATAGATTACTGTACGCGTTGTTAGGATGTCGTGATTTCGTATCCCACCATCGGCATGTGGTTAGTTTCTCAACAAATATCTAATTAACCCAATCAGACATCCTTAAGCCACAAAACGATCATACTTATAATCTTCAATTGACCAACACCATAAATTAAAGAAAAGAAAAATCTTTGAGGTATGCGTTCGATTTTTTTTTTGGCTTCCTTAACTGTCAAATAAATTGCAACGATCCTCTAATTTCTCTCCCCTTGACTTCAAAAAGCGTAAAAGTAAGTCGGGTAATGCTGCTTTTAGAGCAAGCTATCGTTCTATTTAACTGGTTTCTAAAAGAAGCAAGGAATTCTTGGTTTAGGTATATTTGTGTCGAAAGGAATCTTTAGTTCTATATACTAGTATCCACATTTTAAAGCTGCTCTTAAATTTGTTTTCGGAGCAAGAGGCGGTACAAAAAAAAAAAAAAGAAGATAACCTTCAAATACCGCAAAATTACGGAATTTATATAAAGATATGAGACGGTAGCATGCATTGTACAAATTTTTGTTTTCACTTCTTAAGCTTCACCCGAAGTTACAGATAGCCAATAACGCGAATTGACTTGACTTCCTCATCTTGATTCGCGTGTATTTCCTCCCTGTCAACGCACCAATCACGCGGCTAGCTTAATCGGGTTAAACTGAAATATGGGGTGCAAAGCAATCGGGTGTCTGTAGTTAAGAGTAACAAACACCTCTCGGAGGAGTTGTAATATTATTTAGAAAAACGTTTACAGAGAACAACAAGGAAGATTTTCAGGCCTTCACGAACGATTTTCGCTCAAAATGCAACCTGGGTGGCACACCCTCAGCGGTAATTAAGAAATGGCTTGTGCGGTGCACGCACCAAAAAAGAACACTTTAAAGCGCGGAAGTAAAATGTTCTATACCGGCCGCAGAGGTGGATGTTGGCCACTTGCGCCGAAACGAGGGTATCAAGGATATGCATTCTTCAGAAAGTAGCACTGTCGGCGACGAGGGAGGAGATTTTCCCAAGTGGCTAATGGCCATCTCTAAAAGCAAACATCTCCAGTTTCTGGCAGAAAACGGTTTGCATGACTGTTTATAGTATGCCTTATGGCAAGTTAGCGAAAAAAAGAAAAAAAAAAGGATTGCGCCCGCCGACACCGCAAGCAAATGTGACTTGGCGGCGTCGCACGCTTTCTTTAGCTTTCAAATTCGCCAACATAGAGAAAGGCACACCAGTCACACTGTCGGTGACAAGGGAGGAGGATTTCTCCAAGCTGCAAACTGACTACACTAAGAGCAAGAGCCTTCTCCGGTCTGTGGAAGAAAACGCTTTACATGCTTTTCTGTAGTATGCCTTATGCAAGTTTGCGAAATAAAAATGTAATGCAATAACTCTTCATCTTGTTTTAATAAATCGTCCTCCGCTGCAGTGGGATAGTGGTTAGGGTGTTCTATTGCTGTGCCGAAGGATGCGGAATTGAATCCCGGCAACGACAACCACTTTTCGGTGGAGGGCAAAAGCAAGACGCCCGTGGGCTGTACGATATCATTACATGTTAAAAAATTCCAGGGGGTCGAAATTTCCGGAGCCTTCCACTACGGCTTCTCTGATAGCCATCCTGAGCCGCTTTGGGACATTAAACCCCATAAAAGAAAAACTAAATCGTAAAACAACCTTTCTTGCAGTCAGCCGTATTTTATGTGCATTTTTTTCAGTTTCCTGTTATATGTGTAATTTTGATGAAACCAAACCACTCTCATCTTAGTCTTGAATAGGATTGATAGTATTGTAAATAAATAAATAAATAAATAAATAAATAAATAAATAAATAAATAAATAAATAAATAAATAAATAAATAAATAAATAAATAAATAAATAAATAAATAAATAAATAATTTAGCAATCGGCTTCCTCCTCCCGTATGAGACTAATGCAGGTGAGGCACTAGAACTTACTCTACAATAGGTCTGCCCAAGGGAAGATATAGGCGACCATAAGAGACGGCTGGGTTGAAAATATATATGGGGAAGCGATATAAGTTCAGGAAAAGTCGATCTAGGAAATATACAGGCTGGCGAAGTGATTTGTTCGTACGCCATAAGCACGTAGTTTGAGCTTGTGTTCTCTGCATGGTTCCTTCGCTCTCGGAATTTCTAACGAAAAGCATTCTACAGAAGTCAGACTGCAAAGCCCAAGGATGCGCAAGTACCGCTCTGTGCATATAACTCTCTCATGTCTTTCATGGTTGCTTGAAATATGACCAATCCCCAGGCAAAGTTCCAAATCCTAATTCCTTGTTGGGGCATCAAATATTCTGCTATCTAATACTTCAGTGTTGAAGCTTTCTGTAGGCAGTTGATTTCTTTTTTTTTCATAAAGACGCACATGTAACAAATATTTACTTCTGATAGCATTAGTGCGCTTCGCGGGAACTAAACCTATGACTGGTTAGACTACGGGTGTCAACGCTACTGAAAGTGGTATTGTTCGAGGTTTGTGTGTTTCCTTTCGACGACAAACCTTTAATATCCTTCCTGATTCGCCTATTTTGTTTATTGCACGAAACACGCAAGCTTATTAGTCTACGACGACAGCAACAATTGTTATGTAAATGTCACGCGCCGACCTTTCTGTAGTTGGGTTGGGTGGAAGTCAACCCCGTGATGGTGCCGCAGTATTTGAGAAGCCATCAACGAGCCAACGAGCGTCTCTCGGGAAACATTCATTAATGTTGTAGCAAAATGTGCAAAAGAGGTAGTGAACTGCGATGTTACAAAATAAAAATTAATTAAGGGCGCTTATCTAAAAACATCGTAATTATTTAATACAAAGGAATAACTAGAATAAAATATCGCAAATTATATAACTTCAGACTCAGCGCTGCTCCAGTTTTAAACAAAATAGCGTACCAGAACACCACATCTGTGGTTTTAGGGATGCTGCCTAATTTAGCCATGACGACGGCCTAAAAATTATTTGGGTAATTACTATAGCGCTCAACACGAGACCTCATAAACAATGACATTGGGAAAACAAATGTAGAAAGGTTGCTCTTTGTGCTTTTTATTGGTGGAAAGAAATATTTTATACAATTGGTACAAACAGTTCAAGTGAATATAAATAAAAAAAGGCTGCATACTCTTGACGGCTAGAATGTTGTCCGTAAATGCAAGAAAACCAACTAGATCAGGAATGTCATTTTCTGCCCTCATTTTGTCCAGCATGCATTTACAAGATAACCTCGTTTAAACTGAGGTAATATCGTGCCTTCTCGTGATATGAAATAGCCCAAGGCACAATCAGACTTGAAAGGAAAGGTCATGCTGCGAACCTCCCGAGCCTACTTCAAGCCCCTTGTCGAATGAGAATATGTTGACATTAAACTTTGTACCTTAGCTAAATGCAGTTTAAGGTACATAGCATGCAAGGTGATTTGAGAGAGAGACAGAGAGCCAGACTTTATTTAGAAACGCAAAAAAAAAGAAAAACAGAAAAAAAATGAAAGTGTACATGTTCCTAATTGGATGTACTTTATGAGCAGTAAATCACTGCCAAAACCTTAATGTTGTTTGATCATGACGAGAGTTTCTTTTAATGCCAGGAACGCATTATACCAACTTTGACGTGTAATGTATCTTGGAAGTTATTGTCGCACAATAGCACCTCGTTAACATCGGCATGAAATAGAAAAAAAACGTTATCATAACATGCTTCGCTGCTGCTTGGGCTTTCTCTAATCGGCCGCTGCACTTAAGTTCACTTTTAGGTACTATTTCTCGTCGCTGACATCGTGAAGCGTTCAGAATATTGGCGCAAAGCTCCAGCTGCATTTCGTGAATAAATCGGGCACATAAAAAGGTGTAAACATGCTTCACACCTTGTTTGTTAAGGTGTTTTGGAAGGAGTACACCCAAACAAAAAGGTGTTTTGGTAAAAGTACACCCATACAAAGAGGTGTTTGGTAACACCTTTCTCCTAGAGGGTTTATTAACACCAGTAAAGGATGTTAGCCCTGGGACAAGGGTTTTACAACCTTAAAGGCGTAATAAAATTTTTTAGAGTGATATAATAATATAGCTGTCAGGATACCACTCCTTCCTCCGAAGAAGTAAAGAAGGTTTATTACGACAGGTATGGTAATCGGCACTCCTTGCACGGAATGTCGAAGAATAATCTTTCTTCTCAATTCCCATGCGTCAATAAGGACAACTGAAGGCGATCCCAAGGAACAGAAATTTCATAGCCATCACGCTGATTTTTCAAGTTTATTGGCGGTTGATACCTACACGCAAGCTTTTTGTTTCCACAATTTTGACACTATATTTTGCGCATGTCGAAGGCTCCTCATGCGTTCGGAATAGATGGCGCTTTCATTGCGCAAAGAAGAACGCACATTGCGGCCTTCCAACTTTCTGATAGCTCTCGATTGTGTGAAACAACAACAACAACAACAACAACAACAACAACAACAACAACAACAACAACAACAACAACAACAACAACAACAACAACAACAACAACAACAACAACAACAACAACAACAACAACAACAACAACAACAACAACAACAACAACAACAACAACAGCAAAAATAAAGATGCAAGCTTGACCAAAGGGGCCGGCGATGCAAGCGCAAGGTATTGCGAGAAGGTATGAAATAGCTATGCAATTCAAGATTATGAGGGATTATTTACGAACCCCGAAAGCAAAGCTGGACAAGAACATATCTGATATATGGCTTGTGCTTCAAGCAACCAAACAAAACCTTGACATCCTAATTTCACTGAAAGAAACGCACGATGGCATCGAAGATGCCGTACAGTTGAACGAAAGCAACGAGTCATATAGGAAATAAAGTGTAGAGTGGACCAACATGAGGCCCAAGAGGAAACTGCTGAGTGCCCCTCGCTGGGGCGGGGCAGTGGTTATGACTACTGTGCCCAAGTATGCGAGATCGAATCCCGGAAGCGGCGGTTGATTTTCGATGGGGGTGAAAAGCTAGGTGCCGGTGTGCTGTGCGATGTCAGTGTAAGTCCCAGATGGTCTAAATCTCTCATCTGATTCACTTTGGGACGTTAAACCCTGAGTGCCTAGAGTGCATAGTGCTTATAGAAAGACAGATCGACCCACTGCATTGGCGATATCAGCCAGCAAACTTCTATCTCCATGTGATTCGGGGAAGAGTAAATGAAGGTCGTTTGGCTGAACTTGACACTACCGTCGAAACTATACGTCCACCGCTACTCAGTGATCACGACGCAGATGCAGTTCATCGCTTGAGAGAGAGACGTGATAAGATTCCTGGCGTTATCTGTCGGTAGGCTAACAAAGCGCCTGGGATAAGTGGTGGGTGAATGAGAAGAAAGTGGCCGCTGCGGGAAATGGATTGCATCTGCCAGAAAATGTGGCTGAAAGGAACCGAGAAAGTTTGAAAGACGTGAAAGAGTAGGAAAAGACACTTCTGTTTTATTGAATCATTGCATGACTTAACTATAGGTCAATGCAGACTGTTTAAAGCTGATATTTGGCGATGATATAAATAATATTTACCAGTCTGAGATACGCACGATAAAAATCTGCACCTTGTGTTGAAGGGAACTGGCTTTCCAACGTGATAAATTCATCAAAGCATATGATATAATTCTGCTTGTATTTAATAGATGCTTTCATACAAAATCTTGAAGATTGCTATCTTAAGTCTGGCATCATTAATTCTGATATCAGTGGCTACTTACCTACATACCTATGTGTTAAAAACACGTTAAAGAAATACGTTTAATGGTTCAAAAGAGTGCTTTCAGGTAATTAAAAATCAAACTCTCCTTAAAAAAAGAAACAATTCAGAAAATATCGTCTCGACTTGTACTATTCACGAAAGGAACCCGAACAAATGATATGAAACTTTTTAGATATATTCTAGCCGATGTTAAATGTTAAAAGATGTTTTTAGATGTTTAATGTATATAAAATTTTCCCGTATATTGCCGCAAATCATTAAACTCTTTACTTTTTTTTTTCGACAGCCTCTCTCTCTCTCTGATTCTGGCACCTGGATCAGTTCTGTATTATTTGTTTGTTCAAGCTCATTGTCGCGAGACGCAGCTTTATAAGTTTCTTTGTCGCGAAAGGGGCGCCGAGATGTGTCTCGAAGATTCCGGCCACTCGCGTATGTTTATGCAATGTTGCAGGTTGTGCTAGTAACAGTTTTCAGCTTTATCTAGATGTTTCCTCGCCGCCTTTAAATTCAGTGTTTGTTGGTGTGACAGCATTCGTAATTCGACGACCAGCGAGCACGTTTGCTGCAATCGCGCCGCCGAGTTTTCCGTTATTTTGAGGGCGCAAGTCAGCCCAATAATGAGTTGAATTTAGTGCGATTACGCCTGTCTCCTCATTGGTGCCAACAGCCTTGTCACCACCACGTGACAATATATAACAAAGCGAAACAATCTGCGTGTAAATAGCGGATTATTCGTCAGTTTATGAATAAAATTACTGGGAAGCAGATATGTAATATCATAAATTTATCAAAACTGAAGGGTTCAGTGATTTGAAGAGATTTAAAACTACTAAAATCCCCTGAACAAAACACTTGAGTGAGCAAAAAAGGGGCACTATCCTAAATTGGCTGCGCTGTGGTTCGGACGGACGTTGTGTGAAAGAAATTAAGCAATCTGTTTTCAGCTTGCAATACTCTTACAAAATATTATGAGGCAAAATGAGCTGGGAATATCAGCACAAAAATTAGTAAAGAAATTCAACAAGCATTTCCTTTCAAGCCCCTGTGCATGTACAATGATCATAGTAATATTCCTATGAGAACTGAGACCATACTTCTAAACACCGTCGAAGAACGTGAACTATAAAGACTGTTTCAAGAGCTTTTTAATGCCTTAAGTCCAAGAATGACCGAATGCAGTTGAAACCTATTAAATTTGCCGTTCATTTTTTTCTTCCACACCTCACCCATATTTTTAACATATGTATTGCTGATGCCGTCTTTCCTTTTAAAATGCAAATTGCTCGTTCATCTGTGAAATATAAAAAAGGTGACAAAAGTAACATAGGGATTTACAGACCTACTTCAGGGCTCCCGGAATTTTGAATCCCTTTGAAATGTTAATTCACAGGCGTTTTATAAAGTTTTGAAAGGAATGACTTATTAAGAGATTCAATGTATGCATTTCGTAAGCACCATTGTACAGAGCATGCGTTGTTAGATCAGAAAGACATCTTAGAACGCCTGGATCAAATGAAATAGTTTTTGACATTTTCATATATTTTACAAAGGCGTTTGATTTGTTGAATCATGAACTACTAATCCGAGAGCTTGAAAAGTGGGGTTTCCGAGATCACACAATATCTCTCGTACATTCTTATTAAGTAATCGAAGACAAGTTGTCAATATCAACGGCTGTATATGAAATAGAGAATTGGTTTATCGCGGTGTTCTTCAAGGCAGCACATTGGGTCTTTTCTCTTCTTAACATTTTTATCAATGATATTGTCCAGAGACGTGCTCCTGCAAAATATATAATGCAAGGGGATGGTACGAACACATTTTTCTTTCTAGAGCTGATGTAAATTACCTGGTAGATGTAGCACTCTGCCATTTAAAACAATGGGCACAAAAATTGCTTATAAGTTAGTACCTCGAAAACAAAAGTAGGTATTTTCAAGTAGACAAAAAGTTGTAAAATTGCATTATAAAAGGGTATTTGCTTTATAAGCATTGATTTATATCTATTGTTCCCAGATTTAAGACACGGGGGACATCATTAAATAATAAAAAAAGATATCTTGGACAATTATGTCTATTTTATTTACATCAAACTGTCGCAAAGTATTGGTTTAAATTATCGCTGTCTTCACGTCTTGCCGTAAGAGCAATGCTCGCATTGTGTCATTCGCTGTTTAGTTCTTTCCTCAACTACTGTGATTTACCTTGGGAAAAAACGTCAGAAAAAGAATTCTAAAGTTACATATCTTGCAGAAAAAGACTGTCCACATACGAGAACTGTCCACATATTTTATAAACATAAAATAATTCCGTTCACCAAACTACATAACTTCCGCTTATGCCGCGCTTTAAAGCACGAGATTACTGACATGTCTTCTTTTCATGAACTGGCTAATACTGAATTCGGCTACAAAGTGCATTACATCAGAAATACAAGTAAATGACTTATTAAAAGATACAGAGCGAAATATGGCTGCGAAAGGCTTATAAATATACAACCTCGTTCGTTAAATGCCCCCAGTTTTAATAATATTCAGTCGGAAATGACCTCGTCTGCAAGAATCTGCTAAAGCTGTTCGAATATTCCCTAATGAACGAGGCTTCAGTGTATTTACGAATCAAAGTAGCTCTATTCTATGCCTCATATGACTTTCATTGTATGGGAATATATTACACATGGGGTCTTTTTTTGCGCGATGTACTTCTTATGTGCCTATTTTTGCATGAAACATGTATTGTAATTTATTACCTCATATGCGCCGCTGTTTTTGCTGCCAAAGATGGCGGCTGGTTGCCTATGGCCCAGTCAAATTGTCCAAAGGCGCCTTTTATAGAGGGGACCCTGCCACCATGCATATTATAGTGGAATAATTAACATATTATTATTATTACGTGATACCTTCAATAGCCACGCTCACCCCACACTCACAGGTAAAAAAGTAGGAAGCAAAAGTTAAGGTCTCACCGAGACTCGAACTCGGATCGCTGGATTCAAAGTCCAGAGTGCTCACCATTACATCATGAGACCCATTAGTTCCGACGCCGGGAATCGAACCCGGGCCTCCTGGGTGTAGCCACTAGACCACGCCGGAGACGCTCGAACGTGCAGCTGCTTAACGTTTTCACAAGGCGAGGAATCCGACACACACGCAGCAACTGTTGCGTGACGCATCACGTCAGCCTCACGCCCGCCGTGCGGCGCGCCGCATGAAAACATCGGCCCATTTGTTCAGGCAGAGCGGGGCAGGCTCCAGCGTTGATCCTACACTATATGCGTGTAATATCAATGACTTACCGGTGGCTTCTTTCCTAAAGTTTATTCGTGACCATTAACCAATAACTGCATTGACTTGCTTCCCTTGTCACAAATATACGAGCCGTTAGTACTTGTAGTGAGCAAAAGAAAGCAGAAACAACAAGGGGAAAGCTACCACCGCCTTAGTTCAGATGGTAGGCCACTGTAGTGTATTTATGATGTGTTGGGAGTTCCCACATCGGCATATGGCTCTCTCGTCTATTAGCTAATCAGCTATCTTTCATCTACAAAATTATCACATAATTATTTTTCCTAAGCTCCGGTGCCGGCACTGCTTCCCAATCTTCGGCACGTGACGGACGCATGCCACGTGAGGCACTACAGGGCTCCTCCCCTAGACGATTGGTCGAAAAAAAAAAGAAAAAGGAAAAGAAACTCGCAGTCTAAGCAAAAGGCACTGCTCTAAAAAGAAAAACTATTAAGAAGGCTATACACATAAGTACATGTTAAGCAGTAAAAACAAGGCCTGGGGCCGATTGTGGCACCGATCATCAGCTTCTTGTTGCCAAAATTAAGCTTCGATTGAGGAAAACGCAGAAAACTGGAAGGCCTTTCAGGTATGATCTGGATCAAATTCCATTAGAATATGCTGTGGAAGTGAGGAATCGATTTCAAGAATTAGATCTAGAAGACAAAGAGCCCGAAGAGATGTGGACTGATGTTCGTGATATAATACAAGAAGTTGCTACTAAGGTAGTTACAAAGCAAAAGAAATGTAAAAAAGCTAACTGGTTATCTGAAGAGGCTTTGCGAATAGCTGAGGAAAGGAGGATGGCAAAAGTTATGGGGGAAAGAGAAAGATACAAGGTTCTCAATGCGGATTTTCAGAAAATAGCAAGGAGAGATAAGAACGCCTTCCTAAACATACAGTGCCAAGCAGTTGAGGACAACAGCCAATTAAGGAACACAAGAGCTCTGTATAAGACAATCAAAGATATCAAAGGAAGCTTCTGTGCCAAGCTGGGCGTGATAAAGGACAAACGAGGCAAGGACCTCACTGAAGCCTCAGAGATAAAGAAGAGGTGGCAGGAATACACAGAAGAACTGTACAAGAAGGACCCGGATGTGCAAACCCAACATAAGACGGTTGTGATTACTGATCTCGAGCCGGGCATCCTGAAGAGTGAAGTTGAATGGGCCTTAGCCAGCCTTGCTAAGAACAAAGCTAGCGGAATTGATGGTATTCCAGCTGAGTTGCTTCAAAACCTCAACCACGACGCTGTTAACACTCTGCATACATTATATCAGAAGATTTGGACAACCCTGCAGTGGCCACAGGATTGGAGGAGGTCAGTTTACATCCCCATTCCAAAGAAAGGCAGTGCCAAAGATTGTTCCAACTACCGCACGATCGCGCTTATTTCGCACGCTAGCAAGGTGATGTTGAAAATCCTCCAATGTAGGCTGCAGCAGTATGTGGATCGGGAGCTTCCGGACGTGCAAGCTGGGTTTCGCAAGGGCAGAGGAACTAGAGATCAAATTGCCAACCTTCGCTGGATCATGGAAAAGGCAAGAGAGTTCCAGAAACCCATTTACTTCTGCTTTATTGATTATGCGACAGCGTTTGACTGCGTAGATCACAGCAGATTGTGGCAAGCTCTCCAAGAGATGGGAGTTCCAATTCACCTCATCTGTCTACTCAGGAACCTGTATGAAGGGCAAGAGGCCACAGTCAGAACTGGGCATGGTCTTACTGATTGGTTTCCGATTGAGAAAGGGGTGAGGCAAGGCTGCATACTGTCGCCCTGCCTATTTAACCTATATGCAGAGTGCATCATGATTAAGGCCGGTCTGGACGAGTCTTCAGCTGGAGTGAAGATTGCTGGAAAACGTATCAACAACCTTAGATATGCGGATGACTTTAATGGCGGAAAGTGAAGTGGAACTCAAGAGACTTCTGATGCGCGTACAAGAAGAGAGTGAGAAGTTTGGGCTTTAACTGAACATTAAAAAGACAAAGATCATGGCGTCCTGCCCTATCAAGTCCTGGAGCATCAATGGACAAGAAGTGGAAGCTGTGACAGATTTTCTGTTCTTGGGCTCCAAGATTACCTCGGAAGGAGACTGCAGCCATGAAATTAGGAGACGCCTGCTTCTGGGAAAGAGAGCAATGGTTAGCCTTGACCGCCTAGTAAAGAGCAGAGACATTAGTCTGCCAACCAAGATCCGTATAACTCGTGCTATGGTCTTTCCAGTTGTGATGTATGGATGCGAGAGTCGGACTGTGAAAAAGGCTGAGCGCCGAAGAATTGACGCGTTGGAATTGTGGTGCTGGCGAAGACTCTTGAGAGTTCCTTGGACTGCCAGAAGATCAAATCAGTCGATATTGTCGACCATAAACCCTGACTGCTCATTGGAGGGTCAAATTCTAAAGTTAAAGCTCAGCTACTTTGGTCATCTGATGAGAAGAGAGGAGTCGCTGGAGAAAGATTTGATGTTGGGAAAGGTTGAGGGTCGCCGGAGAAGGGGTAGGCAGCGAACGCGATGGTTAGATGGCATCCTCGAGGCACTGAAGATGAAGTTATGTGATGTTAAGAAGATAGTGAGAGACCGGAAAGCGTGGCGTGACATGGTCCATAGGGTCACGAAGGGTCGGACACGACTGAACGCCTGAACTGAACATGTTAAGTTCGTGTCCAAGTCGTAGTCCAAGGGGCGAGCAGGTTTAAGCAATGTTGTTCAGGAGGTCGCGGTTGAGTAAAACGTAGCGGTAGAGGAAACGGGACTGTTGAGGAGCGTGCGGCAGAACCTTGAATCCTCCGCTTGTCCGCTTGGCATGGGACGGCGCTGAAGGCAGGCTTTGTGCTCACAACGAACTGGCCGAATGAATGCTGCAAAGCACTGCGGCGAGCCAGTTTTGGGGAGGGAACGTGACGAAGAGCTATGTACCGTCCTAAGCTTGCAGCACGAGAGGGCAAAATTAACCGTGATGAAGACAGCGGCTGTGGGCTGCGATGTGCGTACGCACGGGTCACTTTCGGTAGGCATAAGCTGACATGTTGTTGCTACCTGATAGGGGCTTGGAAAAGCGGGAGGTGCACAACAAATGCAAAATGAGTGGCCATAGGCTCTGCTACACGAACCAGAGATGCTGCGTCGCTTAGCGCGTGATGTTCGAGCGAGGTGGGTGCGGAGCCCACTGATGCGCAATCGCGATGGAGGGCGATTGTAGACGATGAGCAGGACGCTTGGTGCGAGGAATCGAGGCACGTGCTGAAGTCCGGTGCTGCTGCCTCACACGACTGGCATACCAGCACTTGAATGACGGCCATGCTTGCTACTTCTATAATGGGAGTGTAAGTGACGGCACAGGAGGACGGAACAGCTGAGGCTGCGCTTACTGTGTCGTAGACAATAGATACGTGTGGGAGAGTATAGCCGGGCCGGATGCGCTAGGCAGGAGCGGCAGGGAGCTGGCCGGAGACAGCTGAGGCGTGCTGGGCCCCGAGGATGCAGCCGTAGACGAGAGTGTAGCTGGTGAAGTGGCGGATGCTGGCGGCGGCGAAAGCGGCGTCTACCGCGCCGTAGAGCGGCAGCGGGCAGTAGCTTTCGCTGAAGTACGCCAGGACGGCAGCACGCAGCTTATCGTATGGCCAGCAACTCGAGGCAGGGCAGGCAAGCCGGCAGAGGATGTCAGGTGGTAAAATTTGGGAGAGGACTGCGTGCTTGAACTGCTGGATGGTGATACAGTTCTGGTACATCGCAGCCTCCAGTTGAGCGGACCACCCGCCGACGCCTGCAGGCCGGAACATCGGAAGCGGCAGGTCGAAAGCCGGGCCTTGCCAATATGCCATCCTAGGACGCTACCGGGGTGAAGGCACGGTTCTCCGGGTCACCACAAATGTAGAGATCGCCAGGCAGGGACGACCGCGGCCACATTTATTTGAGGAGAAGCTGAAGAGGTGACGACGGCAACGTCCGGACGAGGTGAAGGTCACGAGCGTTCCTAAGCTCTCGTGCCGGCGCTGCTTCCTTCTCTTCGGCACGTGCCGGACGCATGCCACGTGAGTCACTACATATTCATTTTTTAACGCTTGGCTAAAGTTAGCTGGGACATCCTGTATAGTCTGGAGTGGTTCATTAGTATAATGTTAACTTAATCGAGTACTATAGAACTTGGGAAGCGTCGACAGACAGAGAAGAAAAGCCACAGACATAGAAAAGTACAACACAGAAAATAACTCTCACCTGGCTTGTCCGAACTCGTTACACAATCCGCTCTTGTCAGACTTGAAAGGGAATCCTGTGTAGACAAGTTTACGAAGGTTTCCGTTGATCCGCTAACTATGCAGCCAATTCCTTCCATTATTTACTTGTCTCGGTGCAGCAGTGCTGCCTAGCATGTGTGTAGAAGAGAAACAAGGTCCTTATTGACCTTTTAATGCCCTAGTGAGTTTAACACGCGTATTTCCACGGTGCTTTGGTACCAAACCACCTTCGTGCATGCATTCGTCCGTACAGGGCTCTGCCTTTTCCACGATCGGCTTAAATGCACAAAGTACTGACCTAACATCCGTTCACAGCTCTCTTTCCTTTGCGCACCTACATACGCTCACAATAGTTTTCTAGTTCCTCATCTTAAATTGAGCTGGGTCGATCATGCAAAGTAGCAAGATGGCCTTCGCAAGCTCTATATGCAGATATTTGCATGCCGATGAAACATCGAAATGTTTCGTTGCGTACTTCACGCAAATAAGAGTTGCGAAAATAAAACAAGAGGCACGGGATGTCTTATAGTGCCGGAAACAGGTACAACCACTGAGGAAGGGGAATACTTTCAAGGACAAAGAAACATCTCCAGAGAAATGGCACGTTGCTGCGCTGACTATTGTTTCCTTTTTCTTTTTTTATCCGCACCTTTCTGTACCTTTCTTTAAGAGCGGGCGGCCAAATTGTCGAAATATTCTTTCAAACACTATTTAGTGAAAAGTTATGAAATTGAGTTATCTGCCTACTCTATATTACTTTTTATTATAACCTCCGTCAGGCTTCATGATTTTGCGCTAATGAAGAATGAGTTATCTGCCTACTCTATATTACTTTTTATTATAACCTCCGTCAGGCTTCATGATTTTGCGCTAATGAAGAAAGAGAGCATGTATGCCTTCTCGTACAACCATTGTTTCTTCCTGGTGCAGCCTCACTGTGCGAATGAAGCTTTGCGGCTCGTAATTCTGGGTCTGCGTAGCAAGAAGACAAAAATTAGACAGTACAAAACCAGGAGTGTAAACGGGATGGGGCAGTACAGACCACCTAAATTTGGCTATCGCTATGATTTCAGACTAATCTGAGGGTTAACGATGTCGTCCGTTCCATCATCATCAGCTGGACTATGCATCCACTGCAGGGTGAAGGCCTCGGCCATTTTTTTTCAATTAATCTGGTCCTGTGCTAGCTGCATTCACTTGACCCCTGTGAATTTCTTAACCTCGTCCACCCACCTAAATTTCTGCCGCCCCTGCTACATTTCCTTCCCTTACCTTCCCTTAGAATCTAATTGGTTGTCGTTAGAGACTTAGAGACAATGTCTTAGAGACAATCGGTTGTCTTCTCTTCGAGCAAAATGTCCTGGCCATGTCCATTTCTTCTTTTTAATTTCAACTAGAATGTTATTAACTCTAGTTATTTCTTTCACCCATTCTGCACGCTTCCTATGTCTTAACGTCACACCTACCATTGTTTATTTCATAGCCCTCTGCGTTGTCCTCAACTTAAGCAGAACCCTTTTCGTTATCTTGCAAGTTTCAGCCCCATAGGCGAGTACCAGTAGGAAGCAGCTGTTATACACTTTCCTTTTGAGTAATACCAGTGAACGACAAGTCATAATGTTTAAGTGCCTTCCGAATACGCCCAATCCCAATCTTATCCACCTAGTTATTTCCATTTCGTGGTCTGGATCCGCGGTTACTGCCTGTCCTAAGTAGACATATTTGCGTATACCAATTCCAGTGGTTCGCTAACTATATTAAACTGCTGTTCTTTTCCCAGGCTGTTCAACATTACCTGTCTTCTGAATATTAATTCTTAGGCCTGCCTTTCTGATTATCCTATCTAGATTAATAATCATTAGTTGGAATTGGCACCCTATGTACTTAACAAGGCAATGTCATCAGCGAATAGCAGATTACTGATATATTTTCCGTTCGAACCTGATGCCTATTTGCTCCCATTCCGTGTCTTTGAATACACCCTGTAAGCAAGCTGTAAATAGCATTTAGGAGATCGTGTCTCCTTGCCTAACACCTTTCTTAATTGAAATTTCATCACTTGTTTTCTTCAGAACTATGGTTGCTGTGCAGCTAAATAGATGTCTTCCAGTACTTTCACATACGGCTCAACTACACCCTGATCTCACAATGCCTGCATGACTGCTGATGTTTCGACCGAGGCAAATGCTTTCTCGTAGACAATGAATGCTATGTACAGGGGCTAGTTATACACCGAGCACTTTTCTATTACCTGGTTAGTAATGTGGTCTTACACTTTCCGAAATCCTGCTTGATACTTTGGTTAATAAAAGTGTAAGGTTGGTCTGATCCTATTAGCAATTACCTTAGTAAATACCTTGCACGTAACGTATAACAATCTGATTTGTCTGTAATTTGCGAGTCCGCAGCGTCCTCATAATGCTAAAGTCCTTCCAAGACTCCGGTACTTTCGATATCATCAGGCATTAGGTTTACAGGGTGCCCAGTTTTTATAGCACGATGCCCACCCAGTTTTTCAAAAATCTGTAGTTACTCATCCTCCCCAGCTGCTTCTTCTCTTTTCATAGCTTCTAAGGCTTTCTTTACCTCGTCCTTGCTTACTGGCGGAATATGTCATTGCTCTTCGCTACAGCCAATTTCATTTTTGTCCTGACTATTTTGGCTACTGCAGCGGTCCATATAGAAATCCTCGGTTGCTTTGATTATCGTGACCTTGCTAGTAATTACATTGCCCGCCTTGTCCCTCAGTGCATATATCTTATTTCTACCTATGCCTAATTTCCTCTTTACCCTTTTCAGGCTACAACCACTCTTTCGACTATGCTCGATTTTCCCCATATTATACTTCTTTATGTCGGTCGCCTTGCACCAATTGCCAGTTCTGTCCGGGCAGTTGGTGGCTTTCATACTTTAGCGTTTCTTAATCAAATTATACAAATATTTCGTCTCCTTAGATAGTTTACCTGTATCCTCTATAACTAGCCTACCGCCTATATTTCTACTGCGCACTCAGTAATGATATCTCTGAAAATATTTTTCATTGCTTCTACGCTAAGGTCTCATCTTCGGTTAAAGCTGAATATTGTCACCTAGGGGTGACAAGGTCGACGACACAAATGAAGGGCCGATGATTGCACTGAAGAAACTCTTTATTGGGCTGACTTGCGCCCGCAAAAGAACTAAGCAACTCGGCGGCGGCGACAGCAACAAACGTGCTCGTCGGTCGTCGGACAACGAATGCTCGTCACACTCGTCAACGCTCAATTTAAAGGCTGCACAGAGCAATCTAGATAACGTCGCAAACAGCTACCAGCACGGGCTGGAACATTGTGGAAAGACACCGGAGGGGCCCGAACCTTCGAGACAGATCTCGGTGCATCTTGCGCTACAACAAAACTGATAAATGTGTGACTCGTGACATCGAGCATTAACAAAGATTACGGAACTGATACGCAGTCCAGAATCAGAGTGACACGCCTATATGCCGGCGGCTGTTAAAAAACAACAAATACTGTTTTGAAGGTTTCGCGGCAATATCTATACTTCAGCGTGAGCCTGAATTCTTCTACTTTTCCCGTATCGCTTAATCATTGATGGACTTCTTCCTCACTAGTCTGTTCCATTCTCTCTTCAAATCCAGGTTAATTCGAGACCTTAGCATCCCGTGGTCCCTGCATCGAATTGTTTCGGCCGTTTAGGCACCGTTAAAACCTCGTACAAAGAAATTATGCTTGCCCTCGTTCATCGGTGGAACAAAACCATACAAAATGACAGATATTATGCTGAAAATAACGCAAGCGCGCCAGATATATGCTTGTATTTTGCGTAAATTTTAGAAAATGTTAATGAAATGTGTGTCACAAAAGCAAAAACAAAATTAGGGGCATTACGCTTCGGACACTCCTCCTAAACACGTTGAGAATTGCACTTAGTCGTTTTCGCGGAAAACGAGTGTTCATGTTTTGAAGCTTTTCCTTCCCAATGGCCGAATTCGACCTGCTGGTCGAACCTTCCGTGGTTGTTTCCCTGAAACTTGGTAAGCCTTAACATTTGACGTCTAACCGCATTTCCTCTTTTTCGTGGTAGGGGCGGCCTGTGCACCGTGTTGGCAATTTCTATTCACTTCTTTACTGCCCACGTGAAACCCTCATCGCGGTCATAACGCAGTGCGTTATGACCGCGATGAGGGTTTCACGTGGGCAGCTTTTTATTTCTTTCGTTACGGGTTTTTCGGTAGACTTCTGATTGCTAATGGTATAATTTCTTCCCCGAACCCAAGTTCGCAACGTTTGATATCCAATTGTATATCGCACATATAACCAAGTGCATACAGCACTTCTGGTCCCGACTGCGCGTTGTAAATTGTTCACAATATTCAGTTCTTCTTTCAAGCTTGGACAGGCTGATTTGCATAGCTCGAGTGTTTAGGAAAAAAAAAAAATAAATGGCCCATTTTATCGTATCTTGGACGCCCGCAAATCTTTATCAGTACTTTCTGACCCTTTGTGTGAGCCTGGGCCCTGTTACACCTCAATAACGTTAGTGCGCAGGAGCGAGTAGAATACCACGCATAAAATGACGAGAACTGTAACTTCTTTTGTTGCCCCAACCAGATGCCAACTACTATTAATATTTCGGCAAGGTGCACACAGAAGAAAGATGTTCTGCCTTCGAAACCGCCGTGCATTGTCCGGAAGGTCATAAAACCGTCCGCACTGAGGATGCAGGCCCGCAGCTGTTTTTGAAAAGGTTCGTGAAAAGTGCAAATACTCCTCGGGAGGCCGCAGTCAACTCAGCGAGCAGCAAGTCCCTCGGAAACCTCCAGGCTCCTGACGGCGAATGCGAGATGCATACGTGGCGTAGTTGGTGCCATTACCAACCTCAGCACACTTCGCAGTAGGCCTATAGTCGCAGGTTCTCACTTGTGCGCAATCCGACAAGCTCGTGGGAATGATGCTTGTCCAGCTTTCAATCTTCCTTTTGTTGACGCTTTGGAGTGGCACTGGAGAAGCAGAGCTGCCTGGCGGCAAGGCAAAGCCACGGTCGAAGTCCATACAGACCAGCTATTTTGGTGAATCGCCGATGAAGAGACCCGACCGTGATGCGTGGAAGACTTCTGGGCTGGCGCACGACCTGTCTCTGCCCGACAAGATGCAAGCTGAGCTTGAAGTGATGTACGGGGATGTGTCAGTGGCCCGGGACACTATGGTGCCGCCTGACCTGACAGCGCAAGCCCCAGACGTCCGCCTGAATGGAGCCATCAACTGCATGCCGCCGTTCGCGCTGGTCATGGTGGACCCGGATGTGCCTAGTCGCGAGGAGCCTACACAACGTAGCTGGCTGCTCTGGTTGGTGGTGAACGCCAACAGCACGAGAAGGCTGCACGAAGGTGAACAGGCGGTGCCTTACAACGGACCGAGCCCGTCCAGAGGGACGGGGCCCCATCGGTACGTGTTTTTGGCGTACTGTCAATCTGGGAAGCGGGTGCCCAGCAACGCAATTGCACCGCCGCAAAGGAACAACTTCCGCCTGCAGGATTTCGCATCTCGACTCAATGCGGGGAACCCTTTCGGAGGGACATTTTTTTACGCAGAGAACGCCTGAGAGGCAACCTTCGAACCTGTACAAACGAACAAGGGAATATTGGATGAAAAGAACAACTGTGTAGCTGATAGGCATATGGTGTTCCAGTTTTGTGTTTTTTCAAAACAGCGACGATAAACTTGACACAACACACAACGGTGAACCGCTTCAGCTTTCTGCGTTGTGCCACGTTTATTGTCGAAGTTCTAAAACGCAGAATGAAAAAAACGCGATCAAAACCAGCTGAACGAGTTTGAAACTGGTACAGCTGATAAAACAATTTCTTAGCTTACCGATCAACTCCGTTGCACGCATCGCTATGTGGATGATGATGTGAATATCGAGAAACAATAAAAAATAAAGCTGATAAAAGGGAGTTCCTTCCACACGTGACGTCATTTTCTTGTACCATTATATCGCTAAGCGCTGTGCATCATAAAGCGCTTACAGCATAAAAAAAAAAAAAAAATTGTAGTTGAAGTTTTCTTGATAGAAATTAAAAAAAAAATTATTTAATTTTTGCAATTCAGTATTACTGTTCTACATTGTACATTTTGTCCTTTATATTTGCCTTTATCCGCTCAAATGTCGCCATCCGTAGTTGTAAGACACCAAGAACATCCTCACAGATTCCCGCTTTTTTTCCATCATGTGAGTGCCGTTCTCTCATCTGCCATGATCACGACTATGATCATCTACTGTCCCGGCTAGCGCAGTCGGTTTTCTTGAAGACGAATGCACCGTATTTCTTGCTCAATTTATATTTGCTTATATTTTGCTCGAAAGTTTCCGGACATCAACTGGCTTTGGAATTTAATGAATGGAATCTAAGCGGTAAAAACACATTGACCACTGAGCCCTGCAGCGGTGACTAAGTGATTGGGGCACCCGAATGATGAATCCAAGGACACCAGTTCAATCACGGCTGCAACGGAGGCACCCGTGTACTACGCGATGTAACTGCGCGTTGAGGGACCCAGATGGTCGAAACTTCCGGAGAGCTCCATTACGGTGCCCATTATAGCCTCAGTAGATTCCGCACGTTGAATCGTATAAAATAACAAAAAAGAAACAAACAAAAACAAGCCTTATGTGCATCTAGTTCTGCACTAATCCTTGTTTTCTTTTGTGCTGAAGTATTTTCTGCTGTAACACGAGAGCGAGAAATACACCGGATGTCCCAGCCAAATGTACCGGCTTACCGGCGTAGCAATTGTGCGGTATCGAAACCATGAAGCTGACATTCCATCACGGTCCGTGTTCAAAGCCAGCTTCTCTGAAGTTTTCGGCCGTCCTCCGGTCAGAAAACTGTGTTGAACAGCGCTAGTATGCTCGGTCTCAGCAGATGGCCGAGTACTTTACAAGTTTCGTCGAGGATGCCGTCGGCCTTTGTAAGCGCGTGAAGTCACAGTTATCAGAGGCCTATAAGATCAAGCACATTCTGAAAGGAATGGATGACGATACATTTCAGATGTTGTTAGCGCGTGACCTGTGCTCTGTCGCAGAGGACGCCACACTGTGTCAGAGTTTCGACAAACTGCGAAAGCAGGGGCTCTGTATCACGAGCACCAGGCGATGACTATGCGACTCGAGCTTAAGCTCATCGTCTTTACAATGTATTCATTTAGGGCTGGTAAATGAGACGACGCGCATTAATCATAAAACAGAAAGGAGATCAACGTAATGTCCTTACAATGCTTCAGAATGCACATAAAACAGACAACAGCTTTGCGTTGGCATCGTCTTTATTTCCTGCTTACGCAGCAATACAGAGTGGAACCCTCGAATGCTGTTAGGGGTAAATAAAATGTCTCGCAGGGCTGCCGATTCGGTTCCTAACATAACCCTGACCTGACCGAACTGAAATGCTTCATAGCACTCTGCGTTACTTTTTTTTTTTCTTTTTTGATACGACTAAACAAAATATTCTTCCTTTCATCTTTTGGCGGCGTTGCTGAAGGAGCGATGGATCAGTAGTCAGGAAAAGCATACTGTAAGGAGCAGAGGTGTATACCACTCGGCGTATGGTTTGACTCAATTGCCGAGACCGGCTATGAAGAGGCTGATATCATTGGAGCCATATCAGCTCATCCGCTTCGATTTCTGGCGCTGTTGCTTAGCCAGACTGCCAACAGCATTGCAAGAGGAGCAAGTGGTGCAACAGCGCGGGGTGATTTCCCTAATATGCAAGAACATGTATCGAGCTTTGTAGTATCGTAGGTAATATACAGTGCTACTTTTTGTACTGCATTGATTTTCTCTCTCCGTACTCATCGATATTAACGTTTAATCCTCTTTGGTCCTCTCCTGCGATGCCCTCCGTCATGTGGGTGGTCTATATGAAAGTAAATAACTACATCAATAAAACAAAACTGCAGGGGAAATAAAAATGGCATATTTTTCGCGCACGCTGCAGATATGAGAGTCTATCTGCTCTATCTGGTCAAGACAATCTGGTCAAGAAAATGTAAACTTTTGCAGAGGTAAAGGATTGGTAGCTGGAGTAAAACGTCGTTATTTAAACAGTATGCTGAAAACTTCTTGAGGCTTCTTCTCTTGATATATAGAGCAGTTGAACTTGTTGGACCCGCTCATACTGTCAGTGCTTTTGCAGTTGAACGCGTCACCAAACTCCTTAACTGTGGAGATGGACTTTGTGAGTCTGCAATAAAGGAACAAGGTGACGTCATTTCAGACTGCTTGTAGGAGACAGTAAATTAAAACGAACGCGTAAATGGTGGCGCACAGACAACAATCTCCAGACCGAGCACGAAAAACCTTAATCACGATAGTATGAATGAGCAAATAAAACCGAGCATCGCAAACTATGTTCGCGTTTTCCCACTGCTCACATGTGGTCCCAGGGAACTTCAGCATGTTTATTTTGTTCGTGAACAAAGATAGGTCCATAAAAAATAAAAATATTTTGGGGAAAGATCGCAGCTCGCCCACCTTTAGCTTCAGAACATATGACCTGTTGGGACCATGCACGGCATCTCTCATATCCTGAGTCGCTTTGGGAAGTTAAATCCCACAAACCAAACAAAAAAAAAAAAAGTGAAGCGTTGATGTACCCGCTCACCTCAGCCGTCCCGGCACTCCCTGCTGGATCAAGATCTCCTTTGTTACCGCCGGCAGCGGCGCGTAGGACTCACATTGCGACTGCAAAAATGAGAACACTCGCTATAAATTCATCCTCGACGGTATAGACGGCTCCGTTTTGTCACCACAGGTCAATGCTACAAGAATTTTGGATAGGAATTCCGGCTTGCTGCCCTCTTGTCTATTGCTTTGGCGCATTGCAATTAAGAAACTATACCAAGAGACTTAGCTGTTCATCTTTCAAACGCTGTTTTTTGGCCCCAAAGAAAACGAAAACACTACACTAAACTGATTATTTGAGGCGCCAATTTTAACATCTATACCCGCCAAGTTGTGAGCATATACATGCGTCAGATACCAGGAATTGCTCCCTTTCGACAGCGAGGTTCATGTTGCTGAATTGAAGTGGTGAACTGGAAGTGTTAGCCTTCGGTTTTGGCACCACAAGTCAGCTGGAATTTGTGCACTACCATAGAGTTACTACTAGGCAAATAACTGCATCGTAGGCCGAGGAGCATGCAGCTGTTCTTAATGCCCGACTACATCATATGCGAGGATCACAGATAAGTGGTTTTTCTCGCGAATTGCTGTATAACAAACTTTGATTAGCTTCTATCTGGAGCGTTAATGTCTTTAGGGTGTGCTCGCGATTAGTTCGTGAAAATGCAAGCGGAGCTTTATATTGTGCAGCACCCCATTTCGAGAAACATGGAAGATTCCCCTGTCACCATTACATGCTTATCCAGAGTTGCCTGTTGCAGGCTTTACATTTATCATTTTTTCTCTCACCTATCTGGGTGTGAAAAAACAAGACTAGGTTTGGGAAATTTCCGGCTTGTAATCGCCGTCAGACTATGGCCTCTTTATATTTCTGACGCCTGGTCCGAAATATCTCGTTGGAGGCGAGGATTTTGAAATGCAATGTGCGTTGTGGGGTGTGAAAGAAAGGCTGCGTTCTCGCTATCTAGTGAGAATCCAGAAAATGAGGAAAAAAATTGCTGGTGACCCACTGGATTCAGTAAAACATCTACGTCTGTGACTCCCATCCTACCAAAGTATCGCCTTTCCCAGGAATTGCCGATAGGTACACACGCCGTTCTGCGCTGGCTATTTCTCGACATAATTGTATAGCACGACCACTATAAAACGCGCAAACAAAAAAAAAACAACACTCTATAACTTCATAATTACCGTGTCCGTGCTTTTTTGAAAAAGTAGACTGCGAGAGTTACAACATTACGAAGGCTACAACTAGGTATTTGCTTTTAAAGGGATTTTGTGCATTACCTGCAGTTGGTACACCGGAGCAAAGTAAAGCCCATCGTCATAAGGCGCGAAACGCGAGCTGATCTGATTGAACGAAGTGGAGAGAAGGACCGCAAGACTCTGCCGTGGAATTAAGAGAACAACACTGCGTAGCAACGTGTTTGCAATGAAGTCACATTTGGTCGCCGCGTCAGGGCCAGCAGCTTGTAAGCGAATTGTATAGTTACGAATCTGCCGGTGCTTAGCAGTGTGTGTGCGAGGCATTCTGTTGAAGATGTTGAAAATGGAGCGTTGAAGCGATGACGGCGTCTAACCCTGAAGTACACCAAGTGTGCCGAGAAGACTATAGTCCAACCAAACGTATTGTTCATATCAACGTAGAGAGGATAAAATGAGCCTGCTAGACGCCAGACGAGAGAACGCCTCAGAAGCGCCACAGCAAGACAGGCCCTTGAGCCTGCTAGAAGCCAGACTGTAGAGATCGAACGCCTCTGAAACGCCAGAACAAGACTGCCACTTGAGTCGGCTAGACGCAAGACCCTAGAGAACGCCTCTCAAATGCCAGAACAAGACTGCCACTTGAGTCTGCTAGATGCCAGACTCTAGAGAACGCCTCTCAAACGCCCGAACAAGGCTGCCACTCGAGTATGCTAGACGCCAGACTGTAGAGAACCCCTCTGAAACGCCCGAACAAGACTGCCACTTGAGTATGCTAGACGCCACACGCTAGAGAACACCTCTGAAACGCCAGAACAAAACTTCCACTTGAGTCGGCTAGACGCCAGATTCTAGAGAACGCCTCTGAAACGCCAGAACAAAACTACCACTCCAGTCCTCTCGGCCGCCAGTGTCAATTGGCCTTCGCTGAGTAATGCAAGTAAGCTTTTTTTTCGCTTGCACATGAAGTCCCACAGCGAGCTATCTGAGGACTGTACATAACGCACCGCGATTACACATTGCCGTGACCATCATAAGGAGTGGGAGAAAAGATGAAGGCAAAGAAGAGAGAGTGAGTTAGCAATCACGTTTCTTCGCAAATGTCATGGGGGCGGAAAATCCCTCTATAATCTGTTGTTTGCAAACACACCGCTATCAGCCTGCTGAATGCCCCGGTCACAAACACAGGTAAACGCCGTTCTACTTTCTGCGGACGAGGCCATTTTTATAGTAAGTAAAACCAGTTGCCTGTCACATGACAGTGTTATAGGAAGTGTAAGGAAGTTTTTAGTGTAAGAAGTTCGGACATATCTCATTCGAGCAGGCAAAAGGAGAACTGAAGTTGTCGGTGTGCTTATGTTATCATATTAGTAACAATTGTTAAAATTTGTCATGTAACGCAAGCATTCAACAGTCGCTTGGCTACTGATCCGGAGTACCAGGGTTCGAAACCCACCGCGTTTCGATGGAGGCGAAAGGCCTTCGTGTGCTGCGCGATGCCAGTGCACTAAAAAATCACCGGGTGGTAGAAAATATTCTCAAGCCCTCCACGGGTGCCCTATTACACATTTTTTCTCTCTATTTTTATTCACTTTTATCCCCCCCCCCCCCTTCCTTCACGGCATGTTTCAGGTATTCATCGAGAAGTATAACAGATACTGCGCCTTTCCTTACAACGATGAGTTCCTCTGTTATGGACATTTACGGGAAAAAATTACAATGGAGTTGTGAGTAGCCCTTGTGAAATAGGCCTAATGCTGCTAGAAAAGCCCTCTCTAACCCTGCCTACAAGCTGAACTTTTTTACATTTTTATCCAATGCTTGGCAGGGCACCATTGATAAATTATCCATTATGGTGGCACGAAGTGTAAGTCGCGTTCCCACAATGAAGGAAAATAGCCATGGTGGGCAGAAAGGAATTTCATAATGGCAACTCTAGTCTGCTAATCTAGTCTACTATTATCTGGTACACAAGTATCGGTAGTACTTGCGAGCGGGCTAGTAGGCTGTTGTGTGTGTTGTTTGTGTATAACCATGCAGCGCCAGAGGTCTTCGGAGAAGTATCGGTATTCGGTTTTCATTGTCACTGCAAAGGTTCGTAACCGTCGAGTTTAAATCTGAAGACTGAAGTCACTAAGCATTGCAAAGTTATAAAGGATGGTGAACAATATCTTAAATCAACGTACTTTTAAATGCCGCTTCTTCATATTACTAAACTGCGACTTGATAAAGCCGCTAGCTATCAAAGCGCCCTAGAGGACAACAGTGGGCTGACCTCGATGAGGAAGAAATAGAAGAGGTGCAGCTCCCGATATCGACCGAAGCCTCTTTCCCAAAATCCAGGGTCCGTCTTGCTAACCTCAGCTTTTATAACGTCGTACATCTGTGGAAATAAAAATAAAATATTCACCAATACAACAATGCAATCCGGAGGCGACTACAGAGCTAGTGTACCGCGCTGTCTCTTTTTAAGATGCTTTCAAATGCTGTTACTGTAACCCTCTGCGGAATCCTTGACTAAGATTGATTAATTTCGCGCCAAGTACGTGCGCATAGGAATAACCTAATTATAATTTGTTACCGTGGAGAAATACGTTAAACTTTTAACAAACACAGGCCATAAAAAAGGTGAAGAGTTCTCTGCAACCAGAGGTACAAATATGCGCCCTTATTTCGATCAAGCATCTTCCAAAACCCCATCTTGCAAGCAAGGGAAGCAAATGTGGCTTAATTTGGTGGTCGTAGTTTTTTAGCTCTCGAGGGACAATTTACCGTTTACAATGGCATGGAGCTCTAAAACGAGACAAATACAAAAACTTCACGCATGGGCAGTCAATCGGAACATTGCCATGGTTGCGTGTTTTCAGTGACAAAGAGTCTCTTATGGCGCAAATTTGCTTTCTGAGCCCCATGTTTTGCAAAGGAAACGAGTGACGAAAATTTCGGAATCTTTCAGTTTCTCAGCTCCTGGAGGTCGCTCTTTCCGAACGTCGGTAATGTTCTTCGAACTTATTTTCGCCTAGAGGGCTGCGGCCTTGTAGCTGTTGCCCTGTGGGCTGTGGCCCTGCAGCTGGTCCCTGCTTTCTACGTTATTCTCATTTACTGTTCAGGTGCTCACTCCTTCGTCAATGCACGAAACGTAGCAAAACAGAGAATTTCAACAACGCGTGAGCCTGTTTATTCACACATATAATGTGGTGAAATATCTGGAAGCAATACCTGTCGCAACGGGGCAATCATCGCGGCTTCGGACAGCAGAGGTTCTAGTATGCCAACCATGGATTTATGGGCCACCTGCAGAGAAAAACGTCATTCATCAGGTTATTTTCAGAGGGCGCAAGGTGATGACTAATGTGAAACGCGCCGCCCACTTCGTGTGCATTGTTAGTGTTCGTTAGTAGTCGATAGTTGGTCAAGATCAATCCTATCTAGTCCTCCCCTACACGGCGTCTCTCATAGTCAGCTTTGGGATGTTAAATCTCAAATGACTCAAATTATCCTGGGGTGGTTGGTATACGAGGACCGGTTATCTCAGGTAACCTTGGCTGTTATTTTTCGAAGCGCTCTTAGCCTCTCCTGAAGCGCCAAGGAAATTTTGGGAACAAGCAGTCACCGATGTGAAAGTGCGCACCATTTCTGTACCATTGCTGCATCATTAAACGGTGATGAATGTTCCAGAGCTCACCCTTTGAAATCTCTCTCATCACTTGCTTTATGACTGCGAGACGTAGATTACAATTAACGCTGTTTTGTTTCCAGACCATGTTAGCTAAACCTAAGCTAACAAAGCTGATGTCGTCGAAATGTCTTATTTCTCGCTGCTGTTCATTCCGCTTGGCGTGCCGTATCTCACACCGCTAGTTAGTGGTAGATAGTGATCGATAATGATAGTTAGTGGTAGTTAGTGACAGTGATGATAATGACAGAAATAACTGACTATGGCGTCATCACCTGGTGACGGCATGACAAGTCGTGACGTCATAGCCGGATATGTTCGGCAGTGTCTAATACCCAAAACTGACGTCATGGCGAGTCATGACATCCCCAGCCAATTCACGCATATACAAAGCTGGCCCCGCCGGGCGTCCGATCCAGGCGTCCGTGCGACCCCACAGCATATCCTCGGACAATTGTTGCGAACCAACCGGCCCGCTGTAATCCATTTCGAAGCAGGCTGATCACGCGAGTTCATACGGTTAACCCACGGGACACATACGCCACTGCTGACGTAACATATTTATTGTAAGCAAACGCAAACGTAAGCGACTTTAAGACCCGAGATGAAATGTGAAAGGCTGAAGCTTCCCTCATACTTCTCGTTTTTCCTATTTCCCCCGTGAAGTGTAGCCTTCGGAACAAACATTGTTTCACGAAATACTGAGGCAATTTTTTATGCTTCCTGCACGTTGCGACTCTGTGGGGTAACTTATACCACGCACTGTGTAAACCTGTACTGAAATCTGAGACAAATGATGGAATGGGAAGAGGCCTAGAAATTAATTTCCAATTATGACAAGCCCCGAGCGAGCAATGCAGTTAAAAAGCGGAGGCCCTGTGATTGCCGGACACCTGGATCTGAATACCGGTAACCTGTGCAGAGCTAGTGTGGTAACACGTGCTTGAAGTTGACACTGTCTTTTGCGCTAGCCGTAGCTGTATGAAAATTTCGTTGTGGTATGAGCTTAGGTACAGCGCGCTTTGCCTTGATTATACCCCTGGCCATCAGTGAAACGAGGATATTTTAAGAAGCCAAGAATGCTGCTTGTTAAAATGTACACATAATGCGGACACGAGAAACGTGTATACCTTCCGCTCTATAGAACACACTGAAGCCGGCTACATATGTTCTGCATCAGAAATTTTCTCCCTCATGGTCAGAGGGGAATGCTAAGCTAAAGTGCAGGCAGGTTAAAAATTACACCACATGAAGCATGGGCATCAAATGCAATTGTAATGGGAACAATGGAAATGTGCATCGGATTGCAGCTCACGGACATCTAGGAAGAGATGCGACGCAGAGAAGTAGAGTCTTTGTCAAAAGTGTAGAGCTCAGGGGATGTGCTTCTGAGCCGTGTAGTGGCGCTGATTTAACATCAGTGGAGGTCATTTTTATCGGAGAGGGTAGGACAAAAATGTTGTCACGATCAAAAGATTCCGAGCACCGGAAATGCATTACAAGCCGAACAAAGCCACTGCGAGGCAGACCTCCTGGGCTCTAAACTTCTGACAAAGGCTGTACGTCTTGCATTTCGCATGCGGAAGTCAAAATGCGATTTTAGTGCCTAAGCTTTTTTGGAAGAAGAACATATTTGCTTGAAGGATTACAAAACGGGCCCGCGTCCGGCTGGTCTACTTGGAAAAATATCTCCCATGCAACGATGCTGATCGAAGCGGCCAAGAGGAGAGAGGACCTTAACCACAGTTCTTCCTCGCTTTTAGTTGTCCACACTCTTGCGTATTATGGATTTCTTCGAAACTTGTGGCCACATGTGTAATCAGCACTGTTCTTCTGAAATCGTCTTTTTTTCACTCCGTCACATCGATAAAATCCGCTAGAATGCACCAGTTTGGTCAGAGATGGAGTATTTTATTAAAATCTAAAGCCTGAGATGAAAACAAAGCTGCTTAGCTCTTTCTCCTGCCCTGTGCAGTGCAGACCTACTACATCACTAATGGCGCCTGCCGCCTAGGTTCTCTCGTTCACGGGTAGCGAGAGCTTCAGGTAACTGGTAGCTTAGGCGACCAGGAAGAGTACAAGGCATGAACCAGATGAGGTGAAATAAAATGCTGGAGCTTAACCTCAAGTATTTCCATTAGAGCAACCCTAAAACTGAACAATTTGCTTCACTTCGCCTTTTGCGAGAATTGCTTTAATTGCACAGGCATGGCACCTAGCGCCATCTTCGAGCATGCTGACATGTCTCGTATGTGAAGATAAGCAAAGGCCGTCACAAACGCAGTTGGAACATATTTCAACCTCATTTTTCACACTTTCCTTGGTCTTTTAAATCTTTCTCTTTCTTTTTTGCACAAAACACGGAGCTGTCATTCACTTGGCTTGCGTTACACAACGGCTGTTACATCGGCGAAAGAAATGTAAATATTCCAACCCTCCCACATAATTTATTTTTCCCTCTCATTTTTTGAGACAACTTGCCCAATTTATTTCACGGCTTGTGAAACACATTATTTGGTTCTAGGACTGCGCATTCATTTATCCTCCAATTCTCCGTTGCTCCTCATCTGCCATTTTTCTTTGCAATTCATAAGCACGTTGGCTCGTCTTAAAATCTTCAATCGAATACTTGCCGTTAGCTGCCCTTTGTAGTGAATATTATTTCCTACAACATAGACGAAATTATTTATTTTACTTATCTATTATTATGCTTCCGCCAACTGCGTGACGCTATAGCTCGCCAAAATAATCAAGAGGGATAAAAAAAGACACAGCTTACCTGAAAGTCGACATCACTAAGAATGGCCCCATAGTAATCAAAAATACACTTCTGCACATCCAAGTACCTTGCGGCCGTGTCATTCGTCCAGGACGTCTTATTAGTTGAGAGGAAGCCTGAAAGTGAGCCACGTGAGCTCTTGAAGGTCGTAGCACATGCCGATAGAGCAACAATTGTCGTCCGAGGAAAGACAACCATGCCAATTTTTTCGCCACCTTCAAAATTAATTCCCGATATATGTTTTTGTCATGGTTTATGATTTCTCGCCGAGAAACTATAAGGCCGCGTGGAAATATGAGGATGACGATAACATAGAAAAGACAGGGCGAGCGCCCACAAGATAACCCTTTATAAATGTCGATTGTGTGTCTCTTATTTTGCATGGGCTTGAGTGTCTTTAAACTGCAATTGTTCTTTAATGAGGTACATTGGTTGCAGTGCAATATAACTCTGCGTTCCAGAATTTTGTCGACCGCTGCGAGAGCAGATAACCATCTTCAGAAAGTTCATTAAAGCGCATGGTATAACAGTGAGTCCCAACCAAAGCAAGTTTGCTTATTCTTTCCTGCTTATACAATAATAGATGAACCTGGTAGCCACATAATTTAAGTGGTAGGTAAGTGAGGGCCCGCAGTAAGAAGTCAAGGCGAGAAATGAAGGAAATGACAAAGAGCACTTCAGTATTAGCACAGTGAAATTCGCAAGCTGTCATTATTTAAATCCACCTTCCCTATTAGAATCGCTGAGCACTGTTGCGTCAGAGGTAGCAGAGTTTTACTTTGTATAAAGGAGAGGTGCCCATTTACAGAACATTGCAAAAGTCTTTTTCAGAACTCTTTTGTCATCTTACAAATATGATGCTGAGAGCACTTGCCCCTTTTGTGTCTGTACATTGACCGTTAATATCCAATGCGAATTTTGGTGGCGTTGCGGAGAAAGGTGAAAATTCCTTTGATACCTTGCTCTCACTGCATAAGGAAAATTAAGTAAAATTAGAAGGGTTCAACGCTCTTGAACCGAATATGGAGCGAAAGCATTAGCTGCGGGTGACCGAGCGTTCTTCTTTTTCTTCTCTTGCTTTTTCATTTTCTTGTCCTTCTTTTCCTTTTTCTTCTTCTTTTCCTACTTCTTCTACTTCTTTTTCTTCTTTCCGTTTTCTTTTTTTTTCTTCTTCCTCTTCGTCTTCGTCTTCTTTTTTCTTTCTCATTCTTCTTTTTTCTCTTCTTTTTCTTCTTCTTCTGTTAGGCGCGGCGCCGGCTCGGGGACCGCGGACACGGACACGGACACGGCACACTGCGACGAGCGGTTAGACCTGACCTAGTATTGCTTTCGAAATAAATTTAGGCATTCATGGATGATTTTTGAAGGTTTTCGGATATGATGCAGTGGATGTGAGGGCAGCAAGGGGGCAAGTGTTAGCTTCAGAAGTGGTGGAGAGTATATGAATGAGAATGCATAATACGAGTTTACTTTCCTAGCTACCAGTCAGCACAGTGAACTCCGATGAACTCACCCCTGCTGATAGACGGATTAAGACCAATGTGTGTGCACTGAGTACGTTAGCGCTGCGAAAAAGTTTTAAAAATGTATAGCCCCACACTGAGCTACAGACTCACAAGAGGCTTGTCCAAATGATAAAGATAAATGACCATTTCTTCGTGGACAAAGATGTACTCACACACGAAGATGCAAAACCAATAATGTTAGGGAGGAAGCTGCACTAAAGTAAACGCAAAGTCGGGACAGAGGTCCCGTGTAGCCTACGTTGTAGGGAAGGAGTATTATTACGGGCGGGAGTGCGGTATATGCGTATTGGGCCGATAATAGTGAGAACATGAAATTCAGAAGTGGATCTGAATAGAGTCCTTTTCAAACCACAGTAAATGGTGATCAATTTACTTCCACACCACAGAAAGTTTGGTGAGGTTTTAATTCCTCCGAGACCCTCGAGGTATCGCAGTGAGTACAAATGTGGGATCTTTTCTTCCTTCTAGCCAGCTTCTTCCACCCCAACTTTCGTCCACTATTACAGGCTGATGGTTTTGACAACAGCTGCGTGCTGGCGGTAAGTGTTTAGGGAATGAAAAGCTCTGTTCGAGGTGGGTGTTACTGGCGCTTACGAAATGATCAGAAATAGGATAAAATTATTTCTGGACCTAGTGAACCAATTATGAAGATGAAGATGACAAATTTGCTAACAACATCATGTCTGGGATTGCGAAACAGTGTAAGCACAAAGAGACGGAATGAAGATGAGCCAGCGGGGCGACCATTTTTTAATACAAGTAGAATCAAGGCGCAGTCATCTGTTATAAAAGCGATGCTACTAGTCTTTTAAAATAATCAAGTGCGATACCTTCAAATGCGTTTGAGATCTTGTGAAGCTGTCAATTCAGAAAGCTATGAGGAAGTAATGGGCTGAAACTGAAATTTCCAGGGTTAACCTTAGTTGAAAAAAAAAAAAAAAAGCTACTATTGAGAGGGTAATGTCAGGCCTCACATCAGTCTTGCAATCATGGATCACGTTGAAAGATTTAGCTAGACAGTGCGACTGCATCCACTGTATTGAACTCGCAAGGCGCCTTTGGTCATGGGTCGCCGTGGTTTATGAAAGCTTTTGGGGTCTAAGCCGTTCTCATCGCAGCTTCAAATGTTTACCAAGCTAGTATGTAGACTCTTGTTGGCCACTCAAAAAGGTGGATGGCAGATAGTGTTGACTGAGGAAAAAAGGCAGGTACGTATTTAAAACCTTGCTTCATTTTGAAGTGCTATGTTCTCTAGTACCCGTCATGAGAATAGTTAGTAGGCATTGCTTTCGCTATGAATCTCGTCTCGCCGTCCTGGAAATTAATATGAAGCATTACTTTAAAAGGATTGGGCATATTAAATTAGTAAAACCGTACATAGCTTAATTAAAATGGTAGTGAACCTGGACAAAACAGAAAAGATCGATTAAGATACAAACCAAGATTGCCGGTCGCTTTCCTGGCAGTGTAGAATCGTTATATACCGTTGCGAAAAAAGGTGTCAATAAAAAAACAACCAGATTTCTACAAGGGGCTCGTTGAAAAAGCGTTACAGCTTTAGTGTTGAGCATGAAGGTTGCATAATGCAAGGTGGCTTACTGCGCTTCATGAATACCCGAACCATTTCCCGTATGACATCCGGCAATATTTTGAAGATGTAGAATATCCTGGAAGTAAAGAAACAATCACTCAGGTGAACTCCCCTCCTTTTTTTTTCTATACACACTGCGGCAGTAGTGAGGTCAGCAAGTTTTAACGCCATAGCGTTCAACGCCTCGTTGTACAGGAAGTTCTGCGTTAGCTCTGTGTGCGGAAAACCGCGGACAGGTGGGGTGTGTCATGGCTGGCTTCTGATTGGTCGGCGGGAGATCACATGACATGGCAGGTGATGCGAACTTAGGCTTCTCATTTGTGATGCAAGTTAAAATGGGAAACAAATCTTGCAAGACTATTGGGCAAGGAGTAAGGCACGTATACTACTAGGCCACGCACGCACATCCCTGTGGCTTGGCTAAAACGGGGCTTTAGAAATATATTGAAGTAGGATGGACAGTTGGGCGAGTTGGTACAATTGCATAGTGGGTGGAACAGCGCGAAAAGAAGAAACACAAGAAGAGACTCACAACAAAAGAGCGCTGACTCAACAAATTTTTTATTAGGAAGAAAGCGGATTCTTATACAAAAAAAAATATGTTACATGATGTTACAAACAACGAAATTCTTGAGCAGGCAAAATTCAAGAGATATTTTCTTCCTCCAACAGCCACGTGGAAAACCCTACCAAGCAAGACCAAACATACAAGCCCCCCCTCCCCCCCTCCCCCTCATCCCCAACGGCCCGTTTCACAAATTATAAATTATCACCAAACATTATCCAGAAAAGAAACCTCTTTTTCGATAAGCACCAATGACGGCTGGCTGACACACTGCGACTGCTTCTAGCTGATGTAATATGCCTCAGTAATTTCTCTCGTAGTTTTGTCCCTATGGCGAAACAAAATCTTTGTTTTTGAAACCAAGGGGCGACAACTTTTGTTATTCTGCTTTCCTTCTTTCCCACAAGCCCTACAATTATCTTTCAAGTGAGAAGAAAAAACTAGCAGTGATACCCTACATGCATAAGATTGCACATAACCTAAAAAATGTAGCTGAGCGATTCGAAGTTAATGTTGTTTTTTCGGCGCCGCATAAGTTGGGCGGGCTCTGCTGCGCTATCAGGAAGCGCCAGTACAAGCTAAAGAAGAGTAACCCGTTTGAATGCCAGGTTTCGCATAGGTCGTGATTAGTAGATTGCGCCTGCGCTGTCGTGTACGAAATTCCACTGTCACGCAATAGGGTATACATAGGTCACATGAGTCGGTGCATAAATATTCGTCTGCGTGAACACCTCAATTCGCTGTCGGACACACGATATTCTCACTTGAAAGATCATTGTAGGGCTTGTGGGAAAGAAGGAAAGCAGAATAACAAAAGTTGTCACCCCTTGGTTTCAATAACAAAGGTTTTGTTTCGCCATAGGGACAAAACTACGAGAGAAATTACTGAGGCATATTATATCAGCAAGAAGCAGTCGCAGTGTGTCAGCCAGCCTTCATTGGTGCTTATCGAAAAAGAGGTTTTTTTTTTCTGGATAATGTTTGGTGATAATTTATAATTTGTGAAACGGGCCGTTGGGGAGGAGGGGGGGCTTGTATGTTTGGTCTTGCTTGATAGGGTTTTTCACGTGGCTGTTGAAGGAAGAAGATATCTCTTGAATTTTGCCTGGTTAAGGGTTTCGTTCTTTGTAACATCATGTGACATATTTTTTTGTATAAGAATCCGCTTTCTCCCTAATAAAAAATTAGTTGCGAGTCAGCGCTCGTCTGTTGTGCGTCTCTTCTTGTGTTTCGTCTTTTCGCGCTGTTCCACCCACTATGCTTTACAAATATCTATGTCGGACGGTCTTTCACTTGAATTGGCTGTTCTTTGCTACATGCTACTAGGTGCGAAATACTAGAGGCGAAGATTAAAGGGTTAGTGATTGAGCGAGCAACAATTTGCAAGTGCGCTCAATACGGGATGCACAAAGGGACCCACAGACGTTAACGTTAACGTTATCGCATCATACCCTTAGCGGCTCATATTAATTGTCACCTAGTTTGTTTTTCTAAACACTTCTTCGAAAAATACAAGACTACCAGACTATTACTGAAAATAACTGAAAAATGTAACTGCGATTCGTATTTTTTTTTTATTCCCGTACCTGTGATGAGATTGTGGGCGAGACGAAAAGCTATACTTTATGCATGCTTGATATTGTTAAAACGGATGCCTGAGCGAGTTGATATGCCATTTTGTTCTTCACCATTCTTCTTAGAACTAGCTTGATATTGTCCGTGGCCTTAGAAGGCAGGGGTTGGCTGCTATTTTAAAATCTAAGTGACGACTGAAATCCTTGCACGTTTTGACACAGTAAACTCGAAGATGAGCCAACATTCCAGAAACATGCTTGGGAGTGAAACTTTTAAGTAACATGGATATAAATCCTCATTTTCATCATATTTATTTGCAGCACGGGCTTGATATTCTCGATTATACACATAAGAGCGTCTGACATGGCGCTCTTTACAGACGCCATGAATAAAAACACGGCTTCTGTGTTGGGCACACGTGTTCACTTACGGCGGCGCTTTGCAAAAAACGGGTGTATAGTAGAACGCAGTGTTCAACACAAAGATTATGTCTCATAGAATTTGTTTTTTCCTTTACACATACGCAGAGTATATTTATGACATTCCATAATTAATTTTTTCGAATTTTGCGTGAAAATAAACGGAAGACTGAATAAAATCACTCTGTGACATTAGCGACTTACTTCGTCTCCCGTCTCTCTGCCTTCAATATCTGTCCGAAAAGGCCCATAGGAACGTCTGGAAGAACGAAACAGACTGCTAAGCGCGAGTCTCTCAATTGAAAAAAAAAACAACAACAACAACAACAAAAAACAATGACATGAGCAGAGATACGCACATAAGGAATTCTCTTCTGCTTTGTAGCTGGCCGTGAACTCGAAATTGGACGTCACTGGAAGCCTGTAAAACACCACCGGTATTAGCGGGTAATAACCTCAATGGATTAGTCGGTTGCACATTCAGGGGACCCTTAAGCCTCCCCTTTAAGAGTATGACGAGACAGCTAGCTTTAATGGCTTCCGTCCGCGTGACCTAAATAGAGTTGGTTGGTTTGGTTAGTTTGTGGGGTTTAACGTCCCAAAGCGATTCAAGCTATGAGAGGGGCCGTAGTGGAGGGCTTCGGAAATTTAGGCTACCTGAGGTTTCTTAACGTGCACTGACGTGTCACAGTACACCAGCGTATGCTTTTCGCCTCCATTGAAAAGCGGCCGCGGGGGCCGGGATCCTTGGCCACAGCAGTCGAGCGCCCTAACCACTGAGCCACCGCAGCGGGGCCCTACGCAGTAATAAAGCCTCGCACAACAGAGCCATATGAGCGTGCCTGCGAGGCCTTGGGGTAGCATATCTGACTCGGAATGAAATGATCCTTGATGGTTTGATTCCCTTCGTCCTCCTATATGAATTGAGAAACCCGGGTTGACAGCTGCTGCCAAATCAGTCGTGCCACGTTGTCAAAGCTCGTCTTTTCGGCAAGGCGAACCGTATGCGCTACGGGTAACATGGATAGAAATGTATATGAAATTAGCATGAGACAATGTTGCTGTAAATAGCAAGACAAAGCGATCTAAAACATAATAAGTGGCAATACGTGAAGAACGCACAAAAGTGAAGAAAGAACATCACCGTGCCGAAATACGAAAATGCAATAAATATTTCTTCAACGCAACAGATTACAATTTTACGCTATATTTAGTTGGCCTAATTGAAAAACAGAGATGATGATAAAAATATAAAAAGTAATTCAGCTACTTAGGAGGCAAAAGGAAAAACATGTCATGTTTAAACTGCTATGCACTGTGTCAAATAAGATGCTAGCATTGTGTCTATAGGAACAATGGACCATCGCTCACCTCACGTCTAGCCTATCCACGACGGCGACTTTATATCGGCCGTTTTTGTAGTGACCGATTGGATGCACTGTGAAACTTGTTACCGGCTTACGCTTAGTTTGCATTCTTTTTTTGTGCGTGTGAATTTCTGACATCATTCGTAATCCTTCAGAAATAAGTCAATTTGTACGTCTGCTAGTCAGCAGGGATCTTCAAGCTTGAAGACGCAAGTATTATTACAGTTGTGGCTTATGCCGTACACTGCTCAGTATTTTATCGCACAGGCCACACTGAGCAAAACGCTCATATTTGTTTAGCTGTTCGGCATTCAACTTGACGAGAGGCCACCGAGATTCCTAGAAATAAATGTATCAGGCTTTTATATTTGCAATTCGTGATCGGGTTTTTCGGATAATACGGTAGCCGTTGACTTTATGCTTATGATCAGTTGCCTCAAGGCTCGACATAGCCTATCGAATGTGCATGCTTACAATGGGACATAACTGGAAAAGCCAGGTATAAGTCATTCAGGAAAAGCCACTGGTTTACCAACATTGGATACGGTAATGAATTGGGGACTTTGTCCTACATGAGCTGTGAATGGAAACGCCAACAATACGCCATATTGATAGTGCCAAACGGACTGCACAATGGACGATATTGTCTTGAACTATGGGCCAACAATTCCCGAATTCCTGATAGCCAATGTTGGCCTGATATTGATGTCAATGTTTTCATCATTGGATCATCGCTGGTCCAATGGTGATGTGCTGCCCGGGGAGTATGCACGAGATAACAGAGGCACCATTTACAAGTTTATCTATTAAACGCGTAGCAATGCGCATGTGGGAGAATTTTCAAATGTAGCCACACACGAGAACAGATAACTTGTCGCTTCATGAGCTTATAATGCCGGTTTTTACGTGTACCTCCTTTATTTTGTCTTGCTTTGCCACTGTATTACGTCTCGCCGTCAGTTATCTTTCAGGGCATTTTATGCACATCTTTCTGGTCGCCCAAACCCTACAATAATGGCATCGCCTCAAAATGGCGTCTGTAGAAAATGTCTAGATTCGATGTTTTTCGTTGCGAGTGTTAAAGAAAATTACTGGCATTTGTGACCCATCTTTGACGCGCGCGATACGTGGGACACCACTAAGGTAAATAAAATAAATACTTCGGGCGGATAATTCCTGCCTGCGTATATATGCTTGTTCGAAGCAGTTAGCGAAGACAATGCGAGACACGTTTTAAGTAGACGATAGTTGTAGATATTTAGGTAAAGGCAAGTTACTTACATTGGGCGCGCTTTATTTGTCCTCAGCTCACTCTTCATAGCAGTGGCACCGCTGTACATCGCCTTTACGAAATGCGTCATAGGGTCGGCCATAAAGAGATCAGGTTTATACTGCGAAGATAAAAGTGAAATCAGCTTTACTAACAGGTTTAGATGCATACTACTTTGCTGCTTAAGGAAGGAGTCATCCTGGTATCAAACTATATGCCGATGATGATAGAAGTGAAACATTAGCTTTTGGTTTTCATAAGATGAGCTGGTATTACGTCAAAAACATTTCGCGTGAAGTTTTGTGACTTCGCGGAAGTCATTAGCACTGAAGTATGTGACAGTTTTCTTAGAAAATTCGAGGGCTCCTAAGGCTTGCACTCGTGTACATCTGCGCCATTTCTATCGTGTAACTTCCAGCCTGCAAAATATAACGGATTCGCTTTAGGTTTCTATTGAAGCTAACATGTCTAGTGTAATTATAGCATGGACATGGCATCGGAGAGGAAGACAACTTTCTCAGAGCTTACTCACATCGCACTTCAGTTCTTTTGTACTGGCTTTTACTTCCATAAACGACTTGGGAATCATAAGCTGCACATCCATGTTATTGATCTGAAATAAATATGCGCAATGAACACTGGAATAAAAACTAATTTGACCGCAGTTTTGTTAGAGCAAGACAGACATAACGCATGATGAAAATTACATATGCTGAAGCGACCAGTTTTTCCCAGTCACAGCCGAACTGTGTGCACATTTAACCGAGTAAAGCCTGATTGGTCGAGACACGTACAGGGCAAATTAGTAACAATAATTGGAAATTGACAATCGATATTGTCCTAGGAAGGATCTTTCATACGATATTCGGCTATAAGTGGCTTTTCCCAGACCCTTTCTTTATTTAAGTGATGATAACACCTTATTTGGAAACATGACAAGCAGTAATACCGCAGGAATGACAATGCATTGGTATAACAGTGCAAGAGTAACATGGAAGCGGCCATGAATCGAGCAGGCTGAAAGTTCAACTCCGGTATTGAGATACGGTGTCCCAAGATAGTAGGCATTGAACTGATGCAACTTACGCATTGTCCTTGAATTAATTGTGGAGTGTGGGGTTTATTGTCCCTAAGCGAATTAATTATGGATGGTGGAGTTTAATGTCCCTAAGCGACAAACTGGCTATGAGGAACGCCAGATATGTTTGATTCGATTTGATATGCATCATTGGTTGAAGTTGTAATATAGTTTGAGCACTGTGCCACTCAGCGTGAAAAAAATGTGCAAGCTGCTAGGAACAAATGATTGGTGCGCAATTTTGGTGATGGACCGCTCACCAGAAAGCGAAATGTCAGCAAGTTGAGAAACTATGACGCAAAGAAGCAGGAATAGCTTCTGGCAGATGATGGTTCCCAATGCAATACCTAGCACTGCTGTTGTTTTGGTAGATACTCAGCATGATAGGTCCAACATTTGAAGAAGTGATTGAACGCCCTAGAACAGGCTTATCCTCACGGAAAATCAGAGGCCTTATTTCTAAAGAAGCCGTCAGCCGATTTTCATTTCACTTGGCCGCACGTCGGCACGACGGCTGCATCAGACTACAGCGGCAAGCGGCCAGTCACAGAAATGACAAAAAAGCTAGTGCGCCTTCTTCGACGATAGCTGTCGTCCCTATAGTTGCGTGCACCGACTAACCTCTGGCTGCGTTATTTAGGTAACCAGCCAGTGGTGTGGCTGCTTCTCATGGATGCTCGAAAGTCGCGTGTTTGTCACTGAAGAACAGCTAGTGCCTTAGCAGACCATATAGATCAGAACTGGAAAATGAGAAATACAAAAATTGATATTCAGCTATCTTATAATCACGCAAAAGTTTGTCGTACGAGTGACGCTGACAGACAGTGAACGAAGCCCAAAAAGTGAGCTAATATAGGCTTAAGTCTTCATGATTGCATAATTATAGTGTAAGCGAGCTACGCACTTTGCGTTAAGGGCGATATACCACGTGTGCGCAAATATACGCATGCCATAGAATGCTTCTCCACACTTAACGGTTAATTCCCTGGGGCTTTAATTTAGCACATAAATGGCATTTGTTCGGCAGTATTGTTTTATGCCAAATTGTTGTGAGTACTTGCTTGATCAATTAGGTACAAGCCGTTTAGAAGGCGCCGTCTGCGGCGACGACGAAACAAAACAGACCACTGCATGTTCCAGCACTGCCACCGGCGCCGCTGTTTCGTTTTCTTTGAGGCAACACTGCCATAGAGAATCGACGAACGAAGGTAGGCAGACGGAGTTGTTTTGCAGGAGGCTTGAAGACACTTTCTCTACTACTTTATCAAAATTGATCACCAAACTTTAGTTTGATCACAACTGTACTAAACTTAAAGGTTTTCTTCAGTGTATAGATTTCATTCTTTACGAGCTCGGAATGACATGATGTGGCTCCATCTGTGCCATCGCTAGGACACCAGCTTGTCTTGCTTCGCCCGACTTGTCTGTCGTCGAATCGTGCAAATGAACCGAACAAAACTGCCGAGAAATGCAATTGCGGTGCAAAATTTGATCTCTAAGTGTTATAAGTTTAGCTGGAAAAAGCATTATATCCTAAAGCACATAACAGTTAGCGTGGTCACGAAAACCTATGTACTAGTAGCGCAGATAGACACGGATAGAGGGAGGATAGACGAACACAGCTCTGTTTTCGTCTCCTCCCTCTGTCCGTGTCTGTCTGCGCCACTAATACATAAATGATTGGATCAACAACTAGCCCAACAGAAGATCATTCTAAGTTAAGAAAAGCTTAGGGCATTGCTTGCTTTTTTTTTTTTACTTCCTCTCACCACAAAGAAGCGCGGTTCCGAAAACCCAGCGCCCTGAAAACAAACATGCACCAGCGCAGCCAATCATTGACGCCACCACGTATACTTTTTGTATTGCCTACGCTCTGTTGCTCCTGAACACGCAGACAATAGATGAACTGAGCTGTATTTGATCGATGACGATAGGACGTTGTTTTTAGAGCGCGGGATTTTCGAAAGCATGCTTCTTTGTCGCGAGAAAGCGAATTTTTTTCAAGCCAAAGCGCCAAAAGAAATCGGGGTATCAAAATCGTAAACTCTGACATGGTCAGTACGAATTGCCGGCTACAAATGTTGAATTGAGAGCTGGCACCTAACTGCAATAGCTAAAAAGTTAAATACCCGAATTAGTTGACTATCTCACGGTTAATATCATTCACCTTTTTCTTTGACGCCCGCCAACACAGGTAGTACGTGCTGCAGAATCTATCTTAAATCCCCCAAAACACCCCTTTTAAAAAGCTGTGGCTGGCTTCAGTGTGGCACATGTAAACAAAGCATGACTTTCTTACAATGCGAGGCTAATTTATGCGGCAAGGAAACAGCAACATTTCTTTACAAACGCAGCATAAATTTTAGAGTGAATTTACGAGACCGTTCACCGGACGGCATTCCAAGCAGCGGAATAAATCATGCCGTGCGTGCACTTTCATTCGATGAGGAGGACTGGGAATGTGGGTTGCCAAATAAAGTGTAGAGTCTGACGCGTATTGTACGAGATGTTTATGACGCCAGCAAAATACTACATGTACTGCATTCTAAATATTTAAAGGCATGAATAAAACGGGACAAACACAGTGAAGACCCCGGTTCGAAGAGCCCCGTCCCGTGGTCTTCACTGTGTTTGTCCCGTTTCATCCGGTCCTTTAAATAATAATAATGGAATCTAACCAACTCGCCCAGGAACAAGTTTTCCCAAACTATATGTACTGTACTTTGGTTCCGACGATTCAGACAGCTGTTATAGAGGGCGATATACCGTTCCTGAGGCTAGTAATTCAATAATTCCTTTATTAGTCTGTGCTAATTAATTAATTTTGCTCTGCACGTAAGATCGCGCGACGCTCAACACCGCTCACTTGCTTGCTTTGGGCTACGTCACCCCGCATAAAGAAACGCTTGGCTTCCTAAAGTTTGCACACCTGTTACAAGGGATAGTTATGTCCCACCGTTTATATCAGTAGTGTAAACTTTTCTTCAGTAACCCACATTTTGTGCGTAGTAAGCACAATTGATGACAATTCAAGCATCCGCGCGCATAATCACCATTGTAACACACCATCCTTCATCAAGGAGATTCTCAGAAAGAAAGCCCTCACCTTGTGGCGCAGAGTCTTTACTGCTCGAACTTTCACAAAATGCGTAACTCTATTTTGTCAACTATTTATTCGCGTTCAGCTGTTCAGTCTTCGTGCTATGCAAATGAAACAGCAGACGAGGTACCTTTTCCTGGACTAGCTTCACATCCTCCACTCCCAACCAAGACACCTTTTCCACAAAGAGCGTCATCGTCTTCTTCAAAGGTTCAATCCACCATGTGAGCTGCACAAGAAACATATTCAGATACGTTTCCAGATTAAGTTTACTAAAAACATGCACTACCTTGCTTATTTCTCTTCTTAGACGTTCAAGCCAGCACACGAAATGATTCTTATGACGAAAGAACCTGTGATTTGTATTCGAGACAAATGAGATGAATCAAAGTAGCCCTGGGACAATGGGTCTTTCCTTTTAAAAAATTCATAGCTTCAACATTGGCCAGGATAGACTCGACAACGTTACCACTTTTGCACGGGATTTAACCAGTGCCGTGTTACTCTTCATTCGCATGAAGAGGTCTTGCGTGTTAGTATTTCGTGGCATATTCTTTTTTAGGACTCACTGACATTTAATTCATTGCCTGTGAGGGAGCGGTCCACATTCTGATTACTCATAGTTCGAAACCTTATTTGTGAATCAGCATGTTTGTTTGAGAGTATCGATAATATTTACATTTAATGCACTTTTACATTTAATGTTTTTAGTACAATCTTATGCGGAAGCTTAAATGCAAAAAAAAAAAAACCATTGCCAGTTTGCCAGGAATTGACGAATCGCATATTATGCGCCAGAAACTGAAGCGACCTGCCAAACCAGGGGCAGTGCGTTTTGAACTCTTCAGAGAGTTTTTCTTCAGTTTTGTCTTCTATTATTGGTCACGGTTTGGTGCTTGGGGCCGCAGTTGGATGGGGGAGGGGCGGATGGGGCCTCGCTGGTTATGACAAAAATAGAGCCATTATGTCATATGCGTGCATAAACGTACCTCATGCCCAAACACTTTCACGGGCCTGTGTGAACGCCGATCAATGAGGAATTTTATCATGCTTCGGTTGCCATGCCTGATGAAGTTAATGGCGCTACTGTCGTCATGAGGTGCTAGCGCAGCGAATTAGTAGGACACGGTCCCTGTGGTACAGAAAAGTTAGCCGACCCGGCCAAATAAGGCTCCAAGCGGCGGCGATGACATACCTGCTGTGTCTGTGTGATTGTTTCCTCACTTCCCGCATTTTTCATTACGACAGGTGCGAAGCGCAAACGGAAAGGTACGCCTGTAGGACGATAAGGCCCCAGGCAGCAGGCGACTGAGCCTAGACTGTGTTGCAGGAAGCACTCACGTTCTTTGTGACATCGGCCAGGCTGGTGGAATTGGCAAAAACTTGCGCCAGCAGCGAAGGCACTCCGTACGGGCATGTGAACTCGCTGCGGCGCAGGCAGATCTGCGGCCTCTGCGGCATATGGGGCGGTGTGTGCACCTTGGCGCCGATCAGTTGAGAGTCCTTGGCCAAAGCGTCCGGGTAGAAGGGCATCAGGTAGATGAGCACGAAGAAACCCAGGTAGTTGAGTGCGGCCCGCCTGTGCTTGCTGCCGGGCAGTGAGTCAAGTTAGCCAGGGGAAGGCCTGCCATCGCTTAATCCACGCTTCTAATACGGTAGTGATGGTACATTCCTTAATTGCGGAAGCATTGCGTAACGAGGTCTAACCCGCTCACCATTTCCTGCGTTGTCGAACATACAAGCGTTGCCAAAGCGGGTTTTGCCATAAAGATGAGAGGGTAAGGTCAGAATCTAGGTTACAGAATCCTTGGATCTCGAGTCAGACAGGCTGCCGCTATAGACCACGCAGGAACGTTCGTACGGCTTAGTTAAAGCCTGGTTTTTATAGCTGGGCTGCTCCTGGCAACTTGCGTAACATAGATCACGGTTCATCGGTATGGCGAGTGCACAGCATGAACACTATTGACAAGTAACATCTACAAAGGTAAACTGCGTCGAACTAGTGCTTTAGCACATTATAATGTCCTTTGTCGACATCCGTGTTCTTTTTTTTTCCGTGGGGATAGCAGTCGTTAAAGAGTGCCAAGAGCAAGTGCAGCATTCCACACAAGTCAAGGAGCTGAATTTCTCTAAACCCGCCGAGGAAAACCCGTTGTCTGGAGCAATAATAAGAACCAAGCATGATTCTTTGCTGCTTCCTCAAATGTGCACAGCAGAACTACCTCATAAGGGCTATGAAGTCGTGCTGATTCTGCGCTTTTTAGCACTTTTGATTGTAGTTGAAGCAGTAGTAAGTAACTTGGAGAATACAGATTTATAGCACTACTAATACAGTGCTATCAATTTAGCACATTATATTGTCGTAATCGAGGTGATAATAGTACGCAGTAGTGATAGCATTGGTTTTTGTAATGATGGCAGAATTAGTGGCAACAGTAGATGCGATCATTGCTCTAGGTCTGACGGCAAAATAATGCCTGATTTATGAACGAAAGTAGTCATATTTAGGTGTGATTCATCCTCTATTTTATATTGCCTATTTATCACTTGGTGCGAGGCAAGCTTACCTTTTTACAACTATGCAACGCAAACAGGCCACATGTTGCTAACAATCCTCGAAAGTACACATAACCCTCCAAACGCGAGAATGCTTGTTCGCCATTACTCTATACAAGTGCTCATTTCGCGTAATGGACAATAATCCGTCTCCACTCACATGACTTTCAGGACAATTAGTCCTTTGCTTGTTTGCGGAATGTTGCAACAAAGAATAAAGTTAAAGGCTATGTCGCCATATTGTCACCACTGAACAAGGGGCCAAGGCGGCACCGAAATTTCGTGCATCCGTTCATGAGAGGTTTGTTATGGAGCGCTGCCCATACATAACATACATAACACCATACATAACACCATACATAACACCATGCTGGCCACTGTTCTGGCCTGGATTCATAACAGTATAATTCGTACTTAATAGGGTCTTGTTGGACCTTTTACTTGTTTTTAAATTAATTTATATGCGCAGGTGATAGAACTCACAGTTGCTGCTTTGGGTAAGATAAAGCTGACGAAATTAAAGCACGCACTTCTCGTCACCTGATAGCCAAAAAGACGGCGGCGTCAGGAAACGTGGCTGAGAACTTTTCTCACCTGTCTTTTCCGATGTAAGAAATAAAGGCGTCGAAGAAAGGACGGTTCCTCACGATGACTTTGCTGTCCTCGGTGAAAGTGTGGATATCCCTGTACACGGTGTTCAGGAACTTTACCCAGCTCCACTGAAAGAAAATGATAAACGATATGCTTCTTAATTCGTTCTTTTTATGAAGCGAACGGTACCTCGTGTTGGGCCGTTGCAGATTATTGCATATAGATGGCGCCAAATGTTGACCGAACGTACTCGGGTGTTGGCTACGCGCAATCAACAGAGGTTTTTACATGCTATTATTTCTGGTATTGACTTTCTTATATGTGCACAGGCTCACGACCAAACGTTATAAATACGACGATACAAGCTCCACCAGTGTTGGATTTGAAGGAGGGAGCTTCAATAATAGAGATCATCATAACGCTGTCTTGTTTATACGCTCATGCGGATTGATTGCAAACAGAGTTCAAAGAGTTCAGGATTAGCGTACACCGTATAGCGGGCATATTTTGTACCGCTGATAATACAAGCTGCGATTTCTACTCTAGATGGGATGTTGTTTTTTTCCCAATCATTAAGTCTGCTGTGTTTGCATAAGTTCTCCATCAGCTGCTCTGCGTGAAATGAAGGTGAAGAGATCACACTTGCTTCGAGTGGAGAATAGCGGTGTTGTACTTGTAAGCGCACATGCAAGACATTTTCTTTGTAATTTTAAATACTTTGAGCTTATAAATATCCAGTTGAGAACGGTGAATGAAACACCTGTGATTAGTAAGTCGTGTTGTTCATTGCTCATTCCTCTCTTCGCGTTTAGTGATCATGAGTGTAGCTTGCGTGCTAACTACATTCAACCAACAGGAACTAGATTTATCTTAATAAATCGGAGAGAGTTTCCATGGCAGGCTAGTGTGTCAGCTTTTTGGTGATCTTGGCAGTGCCATATTTCTTAGCGAGAAGGCCTATTTCAACGCAATTTCGTCAAATAACACTATCTTAAAGTTAAACATTTTCAAGTTTCTGCTAGGGAGATCGTTTGCATTTCTGCCTTCTGGTCTAGCGACAGGCGAAATCGCGGTAGCACTTACTCCTTCAGTTCCATTCATTTCCTTTAAAGGCGTTAGAATTTCTTCAAAGGATTGACTCAGAGAATTCTGTAATGGAAAATGAAACAATGTTATAATCTGCCGGCAGCTCTCCACTTCCGAGTATTTAATATTCGTCCAATTTCACGCGTTATTGTTGAACTATTGAACTAATCAAATCGGATTGGGCGTCCGTCGAGTGAGAGCTATAAAAAAATAATTGGAGGGTAACCTTGAGGCAATACAAGCTGGTATTTTCTTTATGTTAAAACAGCGCTAGAAATACGGAGAGATAGATAGAAAAACACACATGTCATTGCTTCTAGCGCTGTTTTGACATAATGTCCAGCCAACTTGCCCAACAAGCCACTCTGATGGTATTTTCGTTTTGTCACGCCTAACTACGCTTTTACAAGTAATTTATGAGTAGCAGGAAACAGGGTCTTAGCCTGAATGCGCACTTGACTAAGCTAAGCTCAGCTACAATTTTGTTATCATTGTGTTATCATATCACAGAGAAAGGGAGCTCATCTAACACAACATAATTATGTGATTATGCACCGTCAGCTAGACCAGTGCTGTGATATAAATGGGTGTAAGTGGCGTCTGCTTAATTTCAGTAACTATTTCTTTTGTTCTGAGGATCTGCCTTCTGCAGCGCCCTTAGGTTCGCACCTGTGATCTGTTGTGAACTTCTTTGTTGAATGCCAATGAGCATTTTTCTTTGAGAAATCGCCACTTGCCGCGAAGGTTCACTGCGCTAGTCTTTTCCCTTCATATCTTTAAGATTTACTTCCACACTACGCGGCCTTATCTGTTTGTTCGCGACAAATGTACTGTGTCAGTACGAGATTTTTATCGACGTCCGAAAAGTTTTCTCTCTTTTATATGAGTTGGTTCAAAGTTGAGGGGTATCCCCCAGGGTGGATTAGAATCTGCTACGTGGGGGTGATTACTCATTGACATTCACCTAAGCACAGCTATACGGCTACAAAAAAGAGCTATACAGATTTCCTTTGTGAGAGATGTGAGCTATATCTCAAATAAAGTCACCAAAGAGATAACAGCCGAGGAAAATGAGCATTGTCATTTTCCATGAGTCTTTAATTTACTTGCAACTATCGCTGAAACAAAGCTCATTTTCTGCTGTGATCGCAAGGTCACGTACAAAGTTTGACACGCTAGTTGTAAAGTCGCAAGTTTGCACGTGTTCTTTAGAGACCGTTTACAGAGAGTAGTTCGTTTTGCGCACAACTAATCCCTGAATTCTCTTTGTTTTGTTTTTTGCAAACACAAGTATACGTTCACTACATGCAAAGTGGGCGTGCTTTATTCAGTCTCATTCTCATGCGAAAAAATTTACATCGGTCAAATCTCAGGAAGCTTAAATGAGCGCCTGAGGCAACACTGAACAATTTTGGGCACTGGCACAGGAAGCAATTTAGCCTTACTTGTCAAGGACTGCGACAATTGTTCCACTCGCTTTTACACCGCTAGCATTATCGGTCGGGGGAAATCTAAACGTGAGCGTGAGCTGCTAGAAGAATTCCCGGTAAAAAAAAAAAAAAAAATTAAGCAGTACTGCGTCAGTGTTCCGTCTGTGGTTATCACCGAAAAGGATTGGTTCGGTTTGTGGGGTTTAACGTCCCAAAACAACTTAGGCTATGAGAGACCGTAGTGGAGGACTCCGGAAATTTCGACCACCTGGGGTTCTTTAACGTGCACTGACATCGCACAGCACACGAGCACCTTGCTTTTCGCAAGTTTTTATCATAAATGCCATTTCATCATGTGGTGTGCAGAGTGTCTGTATGTTGTGTGCGCAGGGAATTCTAATAAAATACGCTATTTTCATCAGAATAAACTAGTTGTAAGTCCAGCGGTGTGGTGTGTTTGCCTCCTTTGCTCTTGTCCTGCGTCTGTTTTCGCTGGTTTCCTTTATACGAAGTATGAACCGACTACCCCAGCAGTTTACTCTGGTGAATACAAGATATGCAACAAATACACCAAAGCTTCTAACTAGCGATTAGCTTCACGTACCTCGCGCAGGCGGATGATCAAGTTGAAGCACTCTTCGAGGATGATATCAGTCATGTTGGCCAGCATTGGAAAATAGGCTGCGAGGTTTGTTTTCAAGTCCAGGAAAATCATGCGTACGGTATCCGTTTTGGCGGACTTCGTCTTTATCTTGAACTTAATCACCTCGCTGTATAACTGAAAGCAATGAGCAGGAGTGAACCGATTTATTTGACGCCTCAGATGAGCCGAATTTGGGTCCTAGCCCACAAGGAAAGTTTCTTGCATTACTGCTGTTTGTCCCTGCAGAACGTCTTTCCCCAATGACTGTTGTGATTAAGCAGTTCATTAGATAGGTCTGCTGAGTGGCCAAATATTTCAAGCCACTTCAACTTAATAGAAAACCCCGTTTCAGAGCTTTGAAAAAGAAATCGAATGACGAATATTCTTCGTATTTCTTCCGAGCCTCGAAAGAAATAAATTTGCGAATGGTTCCAATGAATTGTGCGGTATATTGTATGATTTAAGGATGCATTTTCGGACTGCAGCCTGCAACGGCTGAGTAAGCAAAGAGAAGTGTTAATGTTAGCCTTTGTGGTCGCTCTCAATCATGACAGTAGCTCTAGTTAGTAACACAGTTTGAAAGGTTGGTAATACACGTGTAACGATCTTTTTTTCTTTCTTTGAGGGTGGGGGAGGAGGGGGGGGGGAATGTTTTTAAAGCAAACAATTATACCCCAACTCTTCATTTCTTCATTGTGAATGGCTATGTTATGAATGAAGTAAAGAGTTTCTAGGTCTCTATCTAGCGCGTTTTAGTTATCTAAACGGCAACACATTTATTGCTCCTTGCCGCAAAGACTGTGCGCTATGCAGGCGTCCACATACCTGGTAATCGTGCCATCGGCAATGCGCTCACAAATGACATTCTAAGTCATTTTCAACCGTAATTGAAACTGAAGGGAACCAAATCTTATCCTTTATCATCGCATCCAACGAAGGATAAGGGCGGGTGGCGAAAAATTTTATTGTAGACCGCGCGTAATAAATACTTGAAGTCCCTAGTGCTAATCAACCTAATTTACCGGCCGCCAGATTGGTACAAGTGTATAGGCACCCTGCAATGAAGATTGCTGTGGCGATCGCCGCGCCGCAACACATAGCCTAGTGAGAAGAGCAAATACTTTTAAGGCGCTTTCGTAGGATGTTTTCACGCCCCCTGCATGAACTTAGAGATCAGATTGCACGCTCTGTCGAAGCTTTGCATGGCGTGTCAGATAACTGGGCTACATCGATAGCTCCTAGGCAAGGACGTTATCTGTCACATGCGCATATATAACAGTAGGGCGATTTGTTTAACCCACACCAGCTACACCACTGTAGAATATCTCCTATACGTACAATAAATTTTTGCTGCACTGGTGTAGCTGGTGTAGATTAAAAAAAAAAAAAAGCCCTAGTGATGATGAATATGCTCGGTCGTTTATCGCGAACCAAGCGGCCAACAGCAACATTTCTTAGGTGCGCTGCTGAACAAATGCAGCGCCGCCTAGCCAGTGTAGGTTCCCTATAGACTGTTTCAGTGAAGCAATCAATGCGCATTCCAAAGCGGTCTTACGTAACCTATAGTTCAGCTATCACGCGCCACTGCTTTGTAATTCGAATGGTGAAGTTGAGTGAAAAATGAGGGCGACGAGTGAACAAAACTGCGCGAATAATAAAAAGAACAAACAACGAATGTATTCTTCGTGTTCAACTATCTGCGCGAAGAGTATCAATACTGCGTTAATAGGTTATGGAGGATCAAGAAGTGCGATGGCCTACATAATGTCCATATACACGCTAGGTTTGTGCCATGTGTACTACCAATTTGCCCGGCTGGTGATTTGGTAGGATACAGCCGATGTCCATTCATTGTATATACCGAATAGCGTATACGCTGATCATGACCCTGTTAAATATTAACCATATATACATTCGTAATACTTAACCGATGTCGTGAAGCGCACGTACTGGTTCAAAAACGCTTTGCGGATACAGGGTCTATCCTCCTGTCTTCCAAACGGCGTTTTTTTGTCGAATGACCTCAGGTCTCGAATAGTTATTAATGCGAAAGCATTATTTCGCTATGTTCACAGATTTCTGTCCGCAGCAGTTGTGAGTAATTGAGAAGTGATAGAGGTTAATAGGTGGTGTCAATCGATAGAGGGTGACGTATTGTTGTTGCCGAAAAATAATTAGACCAATTGGTTAATTAGGTAATTCTTACTGGCGAAAAATGTAAATGTCTGCAACAGGTGTAATTGAGAAGTGGTAGAGGTTAAAGAGTGGTGTGAATCAATCGATGATGACGTAATTTTGTGCAAGAAAAAATAATTAGGCAATTAATTAGAGGCAAAACACGCAAAATCGTGTCCGTAGCAGTTGTAATTGAGAAGTGGTAGAGGTCAATGAGTTGTGTCAATCGGTAGAGGGTGACGTAATGTTGTGTCTGACAAAATAATTAGGCCGAAATGATAATTAGGTAAATAATTAGAGGCAAAGATGTAAAATAAAGGCGAAAATGGTCTCATTAGCCAATGGCTTGGCGCCACATTTGAATTTATAAAATACTAATATAGTTCATTAAATCAGTCAGTTAAGGTGACGTCAAAGATGTGACGTCACGCAACCTGAAGTCGAGCCAAAAAAAGGCCATAGGAAGGAATTTTTGCGCAATTTAAAAGTACCGAAGACTAAAATGGGTAAACAAGAAGTGAATTAATGTGACATTACAACCGGAAGTAGAGCCGAAGAAGGGCATAGGAAGGGATTGGCGCGCAATTTGAAAGTACCAAAGGCTAAATGGGTAAACAAGAAATGAATTAAGCATCTAGAAGCAACCAGAAACAACCAACTGCAGCATCCGTGCTTTTGCATTACTCCAATGCAGATTCTGCAGTGCTCTTTAATTTTCTCCCCAAGACAGAGCCTCCACTTGGTGTGGGAAGTATTTCCGGACGGAACCTCTGTACTGATGCATTCGCACTCATATTGCCATTGACGGTCTAATGCATGTAAAGCAGTTCCACAAAGCGACGAGTTCATAACAGGCCGGTAACCTCCATTTTCTAAACTGCTTCGTTCTTTTGTTCCTGTCTGAGCGAGGTAACGAACAGTCGACGTAGTACTGTGTCTCTTCCTCGTTTCCGCGCAACTGCACGAACGATAGCACGTTTAGACGGCGCATTGGCCCCTCATGTCGTAGTTCAAAAGTGTGGACCGAGAACGCAGGAAAAAATTCACTGTTGTACGTCGTTGAATCGCACCCCTTCAAGTGACTCCAGTAACAATTAAAGTTATTACATCAGGAAACATTTCACGGAAAAGCATAAAGTATGCTAGCCTGTACTATTCTTTCGTCTTTTTTTCTCCGGCTGCGTACAGGTACGGCAATAATTTTACGGAGCACACTTCTGGTTTTAGAAATTTTATGCCTTCCGTAGAGAAGATACAATGGTTAATCGTACCCGTGCGCGAGCGCACCAGTGGCATGTGCTTAAGTATGCGTAATATACTACGCAATATTTCTCAGGTTACACTTGATGATACATTTTATTTCTTTATTCCGCTCGCGAAGGTATACTCACCATGACGTAGGTTTTATTTCTTTATTCCGCTCGCGAAGGTGTACTCACCATGACGTAGGTTTCATTGGTAGTGTTCCCATTTTTTCTGTGCGTCAAGCTGAGGCGAAAGAAAGGAAAAAGAAACAGGTTGGTAATCCCAGCTGTAGCGACGTCCAGGGGCTGTTTGGTGTCATCGTCAATGAACGGGAAACCCTGAAGCCCGAGATTTTGGAAGACGCTTTTGAAGTTTGACTTTTTGTTCACGTTTAGGCGATCATCTGTGAATGCAAAGGGGTTGGAACAAAGTTCAACAGTGAACATCCAGAAAAGTCTGAAGCTGAGCTATCACGAACAAAGCGTATAGTTATTTTGCCGAGAAATATGCCAGGAAATAAATTTTTTTCTAGGCTTCATATTTTGCCGCGCACTGGAAAAGAAGAAAAATATAAGAAATTGAGAACTGCTGCAAAAACCGTCGCTGACCGGCATAACTTTCCTCTGAAGCTGAAGCTTTCACACAACTGTCTAGTGTTTATAGTCTTAGGTGTATGCTTCTGTGGCTGCTATCATGCCACTTCCACTGCTTTTCCCACTCACCATAGAGTTATTTTATGGTATGTCGATGGCCGTGTAAGTGTGTTACAAAACCAGGAGTCTTCACATTTGGAGCAACTTGATTAGGATTCATTTACTTTTCTTGTGTAGAAGTAGGGTATTTGACACATTTATACGAAATTTACCTTTTTCTTTTGCGCTCATGTTCTCTACAGACTAGTTGCGCAAGAGTATGCATAAGAGTAGGTATTTCACATAAGAGTAGGTATTTCACAAGAAATAAATTGTGTACCATAATCTGTGGTAAACGTATCCATTCTGTTTATTTGTGCACCACTAAACGGGTGGTGCGACCATACAGTGCTATATAAGGTTGCGTATACTAGTTCCAAAAGCTAACCTGGTTCTTAGACTGAAATCTAAGACTGACCGTTACTGATTAAGCTAGCAAATATCTTGTGAGAAAGTCATGGTAAGCTGGTCGGTGTTTGCTTTTAAAAATGTTGACAACCCCTTTTATACATTATAATTACTTTAGCCTTCTTCGAATCCTCCGCCATGCTCAAGATCGTGAACAACAAGCTTAAACATTGCACCAAGTTTCTCGAGCTTAACGTCCCCGTTATTGTTCAACGCATTCACAGTTACTTTGACCACAGCTGCGTATTTCTGACTATTGTTCCTTGTAAATCCTTATTCCTTATAGTACCTGGCACTGGTAGCGTACACAAATTTTCAACGCCGATTCCTTTTTTATATACAGCACAAATTATTGAGGCTACTGCGTAATGCTGCGCAGAATTGCTCAGCAACATTCAGATCTTATTATACTGCTGTCAGCATTACTCTCTTTGGCTCTTCGTGACTACGGCAGATTTTTGGCGTGCTAATTTCCCTTTTTACCGTTTTCAGGATAACTCAGTTCTTTAGAGCTTACTGATTCCCTTCCACGTGGCACTTGTTTACTCCGCCCATATGCTTATTGATTAGCGCTTAAAATTCTGCAAGGCCTGAATTATTGAGCACTGAAAATCACAGAAGCGAGGACCTATGAAGTACTCAGATAATTACTTATATACTTATTCCTTTATTCAAGACACACCTAAGGGCACTCCCGAGGAAGGCATTGCATAGAGGGGAAGTGGGGGGGGGGGGTGCAATCACGTTAATAATCGCAATACACTTTTGGAAGGACAACTGCAACAATAAACATTTATAGAAACATAAGGCATATACGACCGAATGATTTCACTTCGGATCCAAGGTCACCCTTTTAACATAACAGTTATCCAAGTCTATGCACCGACCACTGCTGCTGAAGAAGCTGACGTTGAGAGATTTTATGCGGACCTACAATGCCTTTTAGACCGCACCCCATCATCAGACGTCGTTTTTCTCATAGGAGACTGGAATGCTAAGGTCGGGAGTGAAGAAATATCCGGAATTACAGGCAAGTTCGGTCTTGGTGAGCCAAATGAAGCTGGGCAGAGGCTAGTAGAGTTCTGTCAAGAAAACAACCTGACCATAGCGAATACTCATTTTCAACAGCACAAGAGGCGCCTGTACACATGGATTTCACCGGACGGTCTGTACAGGAATCAGATCGATTATATTATTTGCCGGCAGAGATGGAGAAGCGCTATACAAGTAGTAAAAACAACGCCTGGGGCCGATTGTGGCACCGATCATCAGCTTCTTGTTGCCAAAATTAAGCTTCGATTGAGGAAAACGCAGAAAACTAGAAGGCCTTTCAGGTATGATCTGGATCAGATTCCATTAGAATATGCTGTGGAAGTGAGGAATCGATTTCAAGAATTAGATCTAGAAGACAAAGAGCCCGAAGAGATGTGGACTGATGTTCGTGATATAATACAAGAAGTTGCTACTAAGGTAGTTCCAAAGCAAAAGAAATGCAAAAAAGCAAACTGGTTATCTGAAGAGGCTTTGCAAATAGCTGAGGAAAGGAGGATGGCAAAAGGTATGGGGGAAAGAGAAAGATACAAGGTTCTCAATGCGAATTTTCAGAAAATAGCAAGGAGAGATAAGAATGCCTTCCTGAACATACAGTGCCAAGCAGTTGAGGACAACAGCCAATTAAGGAACACAAGAGCTTTGTATAAGACAATCAAAGATATCAAAGGAAGCTTCTGTGCTAAGCTGGGCGTGATAAAGGACAAACGAGGCAAGGACCTCACTGAAGCCTCAGAGATAAAGAAGAGGTGGCAGGAATACACAGAAGAGCTGTACAAGAAGGACCCGGATGTGCAAACCCAACATAAGACGGTTGTGATTACTGATCTCGAGCCGGGCATCCTGAAGAGTGAAGTTGAATGGGCCTTAGCCAGCCTTGCTAAGAACAAAGCTAGCGGAATTGATGGTATTCCAGCTTAGTTGCTTCAAAACCTCAACCACGACGCTGTTAACGCACTGCATACATTATGTCAGAAGATTTGGACAACCCTGCAGTGGCCACAGGATTGGAGGAGGTCAGTTTACATCCCCATTCCAAAGAAAGGCAGTGCCAAAGATTGTTCCAACTACCGCACGATCGCGCTTATTTCGCATGCTAGCAAGGTGATGTTAAAAATCCTGCAAGGTAGGCTGCAGCAGTATGTGGATCGGGAGCTTCCGGACGTGCAAGCTGGGTTTCGCAAGGGCAGAGGAACTAGAGACCAAATTGCCAACCTTCGCTGGATCATGGAAAAAGCAAGAGAGTTCCAGAAACCCATTTACTTCTGCTTTATTGATTATGCGAAAGCGTTTGACTGCGTAGATCACAGCAGATTGTGGCAAGCTCTCCAAGAGATGGGAGTTCCAATTCACCTCATCTGTCTCCTCAGGAACCTGTATGAAGGGCAAGAGGCCACAGTCAGAACTGGGCATGGTCTCACTGATTGGTTTCCGATTGAGAAAGGGGTGAGGCAAGGCTGCATACTGTCGCCCTGCCTATTTAACCTATATGCAGAGTGCATCATGAGGAAGGCCGGTCTGGACGAGTCTTCAGCTGGAGTGAAGATTGCTGGAAAACGTATCAACAACCTTAGATATGCGGATGATACCACTTTAATGGCAGAAAGTGAAGCGGAACTCAAGAGACTTCTGATGCGCGTACAAGAAGAGAGTGAGAAGTTTGGGCTTAAACTGAACATTAAAAAGACGAAGATCATGGCGTCTTGCCCTATCAAGTCCTGGAGCATCAATGGACAAGAAGTGGAAGCTGTGACAGATTTTCTGTTCTTGGGCGCCAAGATTACCTCGGAAGGAGACTGCAGCCATGAAATTAGGAGACGCCTGCTTCTGGGAAAGAAAGCAATGGTTAGCCTTGACCGCCTAGTAAAGAGCAGAGACATTAGTCTGCCAACCAAAATCCGTATAACTCGTGCTATGGTCTTTCCAGTTGTGATGTATGGATGCGAGAGTTGGACTGTGAAAAAGGCTGACCGCCGAAGAATTGACGCATTTGAATTGTGGTGCTGGCGAAGACTCTTGAGAGTTCCTTGGACTGCCAGAAGATCAAATCAGTCGATATTGTCGACCATAAACCCTGACTGCTCATTGGAGGGTCAAATTCTAAAGTTAAAGCTCAGCTACTTTGGTCATCTGATGAGAAGAGAGGAGTCGCTGGAGAAAGATTTGATGTTCGGAAAGGTTGAGGGTCGCCGGAGAAGGGGTAGGCAGCGAACGCGATGGTTAGATGGCATCCTCGAGGCACTGCAGATGAAGTTATGTGATGTTAAGAAGATAGTGAGAGACCGGAAAGCGTGGCGTGACATGGTCCATAGGGTCACGAAGAGTCGGACACGACTGAACGCCTGAACTGAACTGAAGGCATATACCATGAAAAAGGAGCAAAATAAAAAAAAAAACAAAAAAAAAATTACAATTCTGATCGTTTCTCTCACAATGAAGTAGCTCTTGGAGTTTTTCGACGTCAGTTTCCGTAGCGATGTCCGATGACAACTCATTGCACTCAGTAATAGTACGGCAAATGAATCAATTGATATAAGTTGATTACTGACACTTTACGCGTTTAAAAGTGCGTTTTTATTCACTATGTGCAGCTTTAAAGCTCGCAAGGCTGCGATGATAGGAGTATTAGTCATCAGCGACTGCGCTCACAAATTTGTTATTTCAGACCGACAGCCTAGACGACGCGCAGAGATACACCACGGCCAGCTGGCAGAAACCGGCTCTGTGTGGCCCCGCCTGTGAAAGGCAGCAAATCGATTGGGCGTCATAAGGCAACAGTGGACTGAGACTTCCTTGACACTGAGCGCGATTATGGATTATGCGGGTTCCATAAATATAACACCTAAAAATACTTTGCCGAAGAAAATAAGGTCTACCAAATCGTTTACGACACACTATTTTTTGTTAATTGGTAAAAACATATTCTTTCACCATAGGTCTTGCTAGTCGCGCTTTTTTATTGCTAATTCAAACAAGTTATTTTCTCAGCTAACTACTCACGCTCATTATAAACAGGCGGTAAAGACATGCCAATTTTGCGCCTTTTTAAAATAGTGCCCTTATTTTAGATATTCTTAGTGGCGAGCTCATCCAGCCGCTGTAGAGTTTGATCATAGTGGTTATTCGACGATACGAAATACTCAGTAAGTTGTGTATAACGCTGAAGTGGAAAACAAAGACTGGCCATGATTGTGTTTGGTACTGAGGCATCGATATCCGGCCTACTAGTAATATAAAATTTTCTAAACTTAAAAAAAGCTTTCGACTTACTGAATAGCTCTGTCTGGTTCAGAGATAAGAGCTAATGGCACCGCGTGTCAATGCCGAGTGTAACAAAATACAAAATGTGGGTTCGTCTAGATGCCCTTCAGTTGATATAATAACTCCGGCACGTACTAAAAGCAGGAGTGATGAGTCCCAATATATGTGCATGATTGCACGATTGATTTGTAATAATACTTTCCGGAATATGCAAGACAACCTTATCTCTTAAGCGATCGAGAAGTGCTGTATTTAAAAATAAAAAAATACTTGCCAAATATGGCAAATTTGGCAAATATGCCGAAAAAGAAACTCCATATTCTAAAGATTGTGTTCCTCCTGCATTCGTTGTTTCTTTGTTTTATAGAATAGACCTTGAAAAAACAAGCAAATGACAATAGACGTGGCTGTACCATAGAAAAATGATTCCCAGTGTTATTTCGCCGTCTTCAAAATTTAGAATACTGCAAGAAACAAAAATAATTAAAACTGTTTTTGACGCTGCAGTTCGTCGCGGTATATGTCGAAAAGACAGAAAGTTCAGTTTTCTTTTAGGAGAGGGAGCTGCGTATGCGTGTGCATATCAATAACTAAACTATTATTTGGCTTGGATTCATGTGGGGTATGAACAAGTATTCAATGGTACCCTTTACGTTTTCTTATAAACGTAGTCTCAATTCCGAACCATGTAAGTCCACGTTTCTTGGACAAATTCCGAGGCAGCTGTATCATATTGCAAGATACTGCTACGGGAATGTTAAAGGAAGTGGTCCAATATTCTCATGCGCAACTAAATCTTTCTTTCGAAGCTTGTCTTTTCCTTGTATCTAGTAGTTTATACGGCCAGTGAAAAACAGTGAAAAGTTTTGGACGACAGCACAAACGCTAATAGGAAAAGACAGCGGGGCCCCAAAGTGTGACCTGCGGATACACTCATTGTTTAGTGGTAATTTATATTGCACAAACGAATTGCGTTCATAAACAAACAAAGTTACTAGCTTACACATCCTTGGTTCGCTCTATACTTGAATACAATATTTTTTGCTGGTTCCCACACATGAAGCAACTAATCGCCAAACTGGAGGGTGTCCGGAGAAGGGCCGTCCGATTTATATATAACAAGTATCGCGGACATAACTCGCCTACGGACCTCCTTAATAAAGTTTGTCTTCCCACCCTAAGACACGAGCCCGTTTCGTACACCTGAAGTTTCTCTACCAACTATTGAGTCGACATCTGAAAGTGGACGTTGATCAGTACCTGTCCCCTTCATCAACAAGAAACACGCGTTCAAAACACTCTAAACATTTAACAGATATTAGATTTTATTGTGACACGTTTAGGTACTCCTTCTTTCCCCAGTCAATTCGGGAGTGGAACGGACTACCAAATGATATAGTTAGCAGCCCGTCACTTACTGTATTTCTATCGAAACTGGATACTGATCATGTGTTTTGACTCTTATCGTGCATATCTCTCTTACAGTCTGCCTGAGTGAATTTGTTTTTGACTTTTGAATATTTGCCTTGTGTAATCGTGTCATTACATATTACTATTTTATCCATTACTCTTTTCTTAAATAGACTGCCACACGGACACTATAAATGCTGACCTATTTTGTGGCCGAAGTGACTTGTATTTAGCGCGAAATTCCTGTGTCTGTTTTTAATGTTCTGTTTAGCTCTGTGTTCAGTTTTGCCGATTCCTGTAACAGCATCTAAAGAGGCTAACAGTATCATCAAAATAAAAATAAATGAATAAATGAAAAAAGTAAATATACCTCAATGTACATTGAGGATTCTGTACATTCCGATGGACGCTTTCTGGGGTCTAATCGCGGAATGGCAGAAGACATAGGAAATACTTCGCAAGTCCGTTTCGCGGGAAGAGATGACTCTTACCAGAACTGGTGCAGTTTTTAACGAAAAGCGTTGTCTGGACAAGGGCACTGTCTTTAGGATAGCCTATATCCTTATCCACTGATGCTGAAAAGAGAGAAAGAAAAGGAAAACGCATTTATTGGTCAACAAGGGCAAGCTGGGAGGATTTCATGCCATATGATGTTGCTATTTTGAACCGAGCACTGGAACGGACAGTAGGAAGGTTCAGTACCAGCAAAACAAACACTATTGTTGTGAAAATAACAAAATAAACCATACATTAACCCGCTCATGTTGTACTTCCTGTGGAGGACATTGCAACATTACTGACTTCGCGGTAAGATATAGTGCCATCTTTTGAAGCAAAATCTTCATTATTCTATGTATGAGCAAACGCCATCCTGTCAGGCTGCTTGACCTTCACTGAGCTCACAGCATGGATATGTTTAACCATGGTGCCACGTATGGGTATATCACCATTTTTATACCCATACTTTATAGACTTTAAATACATAGTATGCATTCAGAATAGTTATATTTCAATAATTAAAATGAACACGATAAGCTACATATCATTCACATACGTGAAAGAGCTCAAATATACGGCACTTGTTTACATGTTTCACGTGATTTGCAATTGACGATAAACATCGGAAAAATCATTGATGAATTGCCTCCTTCCTCATGCGAAAAGTCTTACTTTAGACCTTTGAGAGCATTAAATAAGCAGAACAAGGGTTTTCGAGAGAACATTTTTTCACCCCATCTCCGCCTCAAGAAACACGATGAGAACATCCTCGAGGTGATCATGCGCAAAATATTAAAGAAGGCCCTAGACCTCCTTATAACCATGTCAAGCCTTAGACTCCAAGATCTGGGTTTGACGAACTCGTTCGAAGAGCTGCGAAAAGCCCACCTCACAAGCCAATACACGCGATTATCGCAGACACCGTCGGGGTGTCGTCTATTAACCCGTCTACACATACAACACACGACTGTAACCGAGGAAAGAGTAAGACTTCCCCAGGAGTGGCGATACGCCCTGCACGTAAAACCACTCCCCACTAACATGTCCAAAGACGACCACGAGGGTAGGCGCATGGCCAGGGCAGATGCCTTAGCTCACCACTACGGAGGGAAACCCGGAGTGTACTAAGTGGACGCGTCCGGCCCGTATCAAAGCGGGTGGTACACGGCGGCAGTGATCCACGAGTGCAAAACGGTGAACGGGCTCACATTTAAAGCCTGGAACGTAACACAGGTATAGGAGGTCGCCGTCGCGTTAGCAGCAACACACTGATTCCTAAACAATCATAGCGGACTCGCGAGGGGCGTGTAGGAACTTTCAACAGGGCTGGGTCCCGTACCTGGCCTACCGGCTACTAAAAAAACAGCTCGGACCTGGCCTACCAACTACTGTAAAACAGCTCGTACGTAGGAAGTCCATCCCACCACTTCATAGTCTGGGCCACTCAGGGCTAGGAAGAAACGAGGCAGCAGATACCGCTGCCCGCGCGCTTTCTAACCGGGCAACCTCGTCCCCCTCCTCCCCAGAAGAAGAATTCACAGCCTACACTTTCAGACAAATTACTCAGCTGTACAAAAACAGACACAATCTTCAGACACCCTACTCGCTTGCTTCGACCTGAAAGCCCAAAAGGCGTTGGTCAAACGAGCAATGGCGGCAGCGGAAGCCACTGGGTTCCCATACTATGGACTCCACCTAGTGTTTGTGAGGGGAAGGGTACTAAGCCTCTCCCCAGAGCAACCTCCATGTAAGTCTCCATTTTTAATAAACGTTTTCACCACCACCCCTCTTGTGGAAATGCTGGCTAGAAGACTGAGGTTGTCTCTCAATTACTTTTGTTTTCGTTTTACATGGTTATTTTTTCCAGTCCTTCCACCTTCTTTCTGGCGGATACATTTCAAGAGACTATTCTGAAGTAAAAAAAAAAAAAAAAGATATATCTTTCGTCGCAGTGGTTAACGCGATTGTATAGAGATCTTGATTTTTTCTATATAAGTAGATAAATCGCAGCTAGCGATTCGTTCTTCGGCGGTGCATATACTTTTGAATTCGGATGAATTGCTCATTAATGGATATGCCCGCGATTTATGCTGACAGAATAACCAAGTGCGGCAAATATCTAAAAAATTGTCAACAGCTCCGAATCGACGAGGATCCAGTTACTCTGTTCTTTTCATAGAATGTCTATGTGATTGAAAGAACGAGAATGGAACACCGAGTTGGCGCAGTTATGCGCGCAGGGATATTCCCGTAAGGAAAACATCAGCTTTTTTTTTTTTTTGCCGTTAGTACTCTTTCAAGAAATGTACAACGCACTCCCCGAATAGCGTAAGAAAACCGTCGCATTAAATTGATTTTAACCAAGGTTGCCAACCTTGGGGCTACGCCTCTGTTTAGGCGCTAACCGCGTGAGGCGACAATTCGTGGCGACACTCTGTGCGGTGCGCTGAGGGTCGCCAAGGCATTTCCACTCGTGACTTTGCTATGTTCTGATTTTTTAGAAAATTGCGCCCGTTTCCCGAAAGCAACTCGCAAGGCAACCAATTGCAGAAGGTTTGGGAGTACGCAACTTTTGTTTTGTTTTTCTTGCGTCCGAAGCAAGTGAGGTTTGTTTTTCTTGTCCGCTTTGAGCGAAGAACCTGCAGGTGCTCGCTTCTTCTGATCCATGCATACATGAGCGCATAGAGATAGTTCAAGGAAAGCTTGGTAGGGTAATAAAGGAGAAAAAAGGTAGTGCGGCAAGATATTGTTAAATATCGAAAGGATCAAAAGAAAGTCACATCTTGCAAATCTTCATAGCAGAGTGTAGTTGGGCGCCACTGTTGTGTGCCCCTCAGAAATGCGAAGCGTTACCAGAATTATCATGAGAGCTTTTATCGGACTTCATGCTGTTTAGTGTTAGAAACGGGATACAAGCTTCACTATATGCTCCACTTTACAGAAAGATAAGGCAGCGGTAATAGAGTAACATTACTGAAAACGCGCTGTTCTGTCGTCGAGTCACGTTGCTTCATGCGGAGTGTGCACCAGTGGCAACGACAGGGGGCGGCATTGGTGTCGCACGACGCATCGCTAAGGTATGTCGGCTTATGCAGTTGCCGCTTTAGTTTCAAGATGGGCCTGTGCGTTCATACGTGGCTCTAGAGGTTTGTTTGAATTCACACGGGTACCTAGAACAGCGCATGATTGAGATACGGCGTTTTGTTGTACTCTTGTTAGTAGCCCTCGAGATGCTAGAAAGACAGTCTCTGCTTAGACAGAAAGCTAACAAATAGAGCAATTACGGAGGTAGCATAGCCTTACCGTTGATAAAACTCATTATCTTGGTGATGATAAAGTGCAGCGACTGGAAACGCATGGGCTGCACGTCGACGCTCGATTTGACGTACTTGTCGGTGCACACGTGGCCGAACATGTCAACGCAGGCTGGTACATCGGGAGACATTTTGCCTTTTGGAAAGTCCTCAAAGAGATTCTCAGCAGCTGAACAATCAAAAAAGGATGAAAGGCAGCGTTCAGTAATATCTTCGAACCTATTTCTCAAATACTGCGTTCTGAGCTTTGCATTGAGAAATTAACACAAAAAGAAACTAGCACAAAACTGTGAATATCAATTACTTTTTATCGACAACTTATCGACCACGATGCCGAGCATGCCATATAGAAGTGGACTGACACAAAGAGTGGACACTTAGTTGTGAATTCATTGGGAAAGGACGAGAGCTACTTGTGAAAATCTGAATACGATGAGGTGCGCGCGCGTGTGTGTTTGGTTGCTTGTTTGAAGATGAGATCAAAATGCATAGATGCAAAAGTTGGATCTAAACGCTATCAAAATTAGTCGGCTTAGTGGGTTAAACTGATGCCTTCTAAGGGGTGAAAGTATAGTGTGAGCGTGACTGATCATGTACGATCAGTGAAGCTGGTCTGGCTATCACAGGCTTCCGTACCACAGGTATCACGCTGGCTTCCAGATCACAGCACGAAAATAGAGACATTTTACTGGACGTGAACTTCCTGCTATGCTTCCTTACTACTAATTTGGTTTCTACTAAATGCACAGAAATCTCTGGAGACAAGGGAATGTTTCATACCTATATCGAGATTATCCGGTTACATTTGCGTTATCCTTGTAAAGGGTGTTTTCTGATTATGTGGTTAAGCCGCATAGACTACTATGGAATAATACCTCAAGCATGAAATTAGAGAAGGACGGGTGACATTAGGGGAAAACACATATTTGATATCTTCGTCTGTTATTTCTCAAAGCGTTTTTTATCGTTTTGTCTAACATTCGCAATAGCCCCGTAGTGGTGGCGCAATGTGTAGGGCGCTCCCTGCTGTTGTGCCCAATGATGCGGGGCTGAAACGCGGTCGCGCTGGCCGCTTTTCGATGAGGCATCTCTCGTAGTCTGTGTCGCTTTGGAATGTTAACCCCTCCCCCCCCCCCCCTCTCCCCCCAAAACAAAGAAACAAACAAACAAAACATGACCTGCCATTAGCAACATCATCTTGAGCGTGAGTGAATGGCGAATTATGATAGTGATGACGGTTCTCCCCTTCGAAGTTTATCAACGCCCGGCTTGCGGCCAGGGTGAATAAAATAGTAAAATTAACTAAAAAACATTTTGTTTACAAAATAAGGCGTCTTTTGGCATAAACAGCATAAACAGGACAGAAATGTTTCCAAATGTATTCACTTAGATGCTACAGAAGCCGCAATTATCTGTCGCTTCGTCATCGAGCACTTCGTTTACTATCCTGTGGCCACAGTATTTTTCCTGAATACACTTATCATGTTCATTGATAAACTCGAAGTCGACTCCCACCACATTACTGATTATCATCAGCGATTGAAATAATTGTTCTAGTAAGGAACTCTTCTGAAGCGCAGTAAACCGCAGATTTTTCCATTTGCGTATAAAGCTTTTTGCTAAGTCAGCCTGTGCGACTAACTCTTCGTTGGCTTCGACTTTGATACAATGTGTTAAAAGAGCATGTCAGGAATTGGCGAGTGCACGCGATGTCGTCACTGTGTTCAGGTAAATATTTCTTTCCTCGGGAAGTACATACTGTGCCGGCGAATGTAAAATTTAAATGTTTTTGTTTTATTTTCTTTTGCAGCCATTAGGCGGCGTCTCAATTAATGGTCGGAAGGGTGCATTCACTGCTCAGTCATGACTCACCTTCCTTCAGGCATGCTTTTGTTCCCACGCAAAGCGGGTTTTTCACTCTTAGATGATCTGCTTCTGACGTGGCTGTCGTCCTGAAACAAGGCATCGAGATCCGACACGTCGTTTTCGAGGAAGTAGCAAAGTTCCATGATTAGAGCTTTTCTTAGAGTCTATTAATTTATCTGGAGAAATGTAAAAAAAAAAAATGGTGGTAAGCAAAAAGTCGCAATAACTCGCGTTCACTTTTAACTGAAATTCTTCAATAACACTGCACAATATTGTGCATCTAAGTAAACGGGGCATTCGCATGCCTCATGGAAAACGTAATGTTAGGGCATCTTCTCCCGACTTCGTCACACCCTGGCGCTGACTCAAGTCAAGTACCGAATAAACCAGCCCATGTGGATGTTTCGCAAATCCTATACATTTAGAACTAGGAAACAAATGGCCTAGGTAGTACTGCTTCTATGACTCTAGTTCTTCAGAAATTACGAAATCGACTATTTCAGTAAGTTCCTTTCTGCTGAAATAATTATCTATTCGAGTATTTCTTTCCCGACCAGCCCCAGAAAAAAAAAAAAATTAATGTGACCTCAGTCTAGAAGATCTGCTGTCCCTTTTAAAGTTGTCCTTGCTTTCTTTTTCGGTTGTTTGGCAGCTGAAATCGCGAAGTCCAATAGAGGAATACACGCGTTTTTAAGCTAACGAGCATCGAGGTGCGGAGGTGGCCTGCTCAGACATGCCGGCGCGTGCGGCTACAGCGTTGAGCTCTGCAGGCCAGAACTGACGCCCATGCTCCGTCACGATTTTTGTTTCTGCCTTTAAGGCAGCTAGACCACCCTTGGTCATAGAACCATTAGCAATCAGAGCGTTATTATCAGAGGCCTTAATTTCTCCCGAAAACAACTTTAACTGAACGACAAAACTGCCGCTTTAACTAGATTGCTAAGAGGTTAGTTAGTATTTCTGTCCGAAAGTGCAGCAACGCTTTCTCGATGCTCTTGCACACGATGGAAGAAAATAAAATGATGAAAAACATGACGCCGGGAAATCATGCTGGGACGATAAATTTCAATTTAAAATAAATCGACGTCCAGGCACTGCATATCTACGGACATTCCTCGAAATGCCATGCATCAGACGCATCATCTCTTGTACGCGGGTCCGATTTCGAATGCAATTACATCGCACACTGACCATTGCCTTTTTTTAAAAAGCTAAGTAGGACATTGATCTACATGAGAGCAGAGTTATTCTTTGGAAAGGTACTGACGGAAACCGCTTCCAATTTCTGATCTTAGAAATAATCGAATCTTTGGTTCTTTCTGGATCTGATGATTTTTGTCCGACAGCAGAATACGCAGCTATTGCCGAGCAAGTTGCATCGTAAAAATCGAGCGTCGTCCACTTCAATACGTTTGAACCGGGTAAAACTTAGAGCGACCACCGTTTCGAAGTCAGTGGCGGCGTAGCCATGCTTATGGCATGGGCGTAGAAAAACTCTCAAAAAGGTCACTGTTTACATTTTATAAATCGGCCGTCGATGGCGGCACCAGTCTTATGTCGTGATGTTTTCAGGCCATGAAGAACTCCGTTTCAATCGATGGCAGTGTATAAAAGACGTTTCACTATATTTATTGCAAATAATTCTTTTTGCTTCCTTGGTTTTGATTTTGATTTTGCGAGACAATAATGTAGCGCGAAATTGAACGTTGTGAGCATCCACTGTGAGTTTTCTTTGTTGGAAATACGCAGTTGCAGCCCCAAAAGCGGGTTGAGTTGGCTTTCACGAAATATTTTAAATGGCTCCCCTGTGTGTGGTGTCGCCGGAATGCTGACTTCGTATACATCGCCAAACACGCGAGATTGCGTCTCTCGCAATCTGACGCAAAAGAAATGCAAATGACGCCGTTTTATAAATGTACATTGCATAAAAGCCCAACCAACTCTCTAACTCGCACTTTTGAAGTTCCGTATCTCGAGCCACGTTGCCAACTCAAAAATTCTAAAAAAGAGGACTGGCGTCAAACTTTGATGGTACTGAATTTCATAACTTAATTTTTTCTTGTAACATAAAGAATAAAAAGTTAATTGCCGAATTGTAGTTGATTGTCTAATCATTAGGCTCTGTTATAATGTAGGGTACATTATACTCGCCTTATCTGTACAAGGCAATGGCATTGGCATAGTTTGCAAAAAGCCAAATTTGTATCGAATAATTTGAAGTACGCCGCATTTTGTTGGAATGCGTTAACCTATCGGCACAAGCTACCTCATTCTCATTGCCACTTGATATAGTTATTGAAGAAATTTTTCAGGACTACTTGCTTCCGTAGATATCTCACTGCTCGGTGATTTAACTACTCCATTACAATTAGGAGCATCTTTTTCACGCATCGTAATATATTTGCAACCGAGCTGACGTAGGTCATCATAGCTGACAGTCCCAAATCGATTTCGGTCGATAACGTTGAATGTTGACCTAACAGCTATATTCAATAAGGCGGAGGTGCACTGCAGGGGCCATTGCATCATTCGTTAATGCTGCTGGGTGACCGGAGCTCAGTCAAGCTGCACAAAAAGCAGCTTTTTCTCCTGTCACCCTTTTTCGCTGTACATTGTATGCGAAAATATACTCATTGATTGATTGATTGATTGATTGATTGATTGATTCGCTTTTACTTTTGTTTGTAAGCCGAAAACCCTTCTAGGCTCACGGTGAATATATCGCGTGTCGGTCAAGTGTCAGCGAGATTCGGCGCGATGTGTCAGCATGACATCGTAATAGGTTCTGACGTCAACATAATTTCCCCGGTAAGGACTTCGCAATAAATTCTGACGAAAAAGGCAAAGAAAATAAACTAATGAAATTATAACAGGTGCTCAAACACGCGAGATAGAGGAAGAAGAGAAGAGGTAGACAGAAGAGGAAGAAGAGGAAGAAGAGAAGAAGGAGAAAAGGCTTTCGACATTAAACTCAAGTGAAGTGACATTCACATTAATTCAAGTAACGAATGCTTCCTCTGGATCACTGATCGTTTTGAGAGACTGCCTATCAGGTTTATTTCGGTAAGGCACGAAACAGAGCCTGAACACACGAGATTACAAAATCTACCCCAATGAAACCTTTATTTTTGTACGGTTTGTGCAAGAAAGTGTAGACTAGAAAAAATAATTTTGGCTTCAAAATTTCCATTCGTCGTATAGAAAAAAAAAACATGAGAGGAACTAGCTCTTCACAATACTTACGTGGCTGTGAAGGGGAAGAAAAAAATATCATTTGAAAACTCCACTGAACAATCACCCCAATCGCCCCAATGTCCCACTGTGATAAGAAGCACCTGTCACGGTGTAAGTGCCTCGTGGGCTGAATTATTTTGTACACTTAAAGCTTCGCAGTGCGGAAGCCAGTCTTCAAAGCTCAGAGGTCAAGTGCAGAAAAGTTTCAAGGTCGATCTTGGAGAACTAAAGTTCTATTGAAGTGCAAGCTTTCTGGCGACCACAATGATGCAGACATATACATTTTTTTTATGTTTATCTCTGTATGGGGCGCTTCCTGATAAGCAAAGGCTAGAAGAAGCAGACGTGTCCGCCGTATACTATAAGATTGATCTGGACCTACCTTTTTCTTGTTGGGCGAGTGGCTCCGGGGTACCTGATTGAAAAAAAAAAAAAATAACACGACTGGAACGCAGGCGCGAGAACTGTAACAAAAATGAGTTGACCTCCGCATGCCCCAATTGGCTTGGCAACTGTATTGGCTCCCCCCCCCGGTCATTTGTTCCTCGTGGGCAAAATGGACAAAAAGCACAAAGAAGTTGGTCTGTATATAAAGCAAGTCACACGTTTTCTGCAAGGCATGCGATCAGCAAAAAAAAAAAAAAACGATGCCAGAAGCTGTAGAATCTTTTATTCCTGAAATAAGACTGCAGTGAGCCTAGTGTTTTATCCGGCTAGATTCGGTTTGGCTTGGTTTGTGGGGTTTAACGTCCCGAAGCGACTAAAGGCTTTGAGAGACGCCGTAGTGGAGGATTCCGGAAATTTCGACCACTCGGGGTTCTTTAACGTGCACTGACATCGCACAGCACACGGGCGCCTTGCTTTTCGCCGCCACCGAAAAGCGGTCGCCGAGGCCGGGATTTGAGCCCGCATCTTTGGGAACAGTAGTCGAACGCCGTAACCACTGCGCCACCCCGGCGGAGTCCGCCTAGATTCATCGACGCATAAGGAAATGACAGCAATTCATGCGGTGCTAACCACCATCACTAACAAAGCCAACAAAGTCGCACTGATATTCAATCACTCCTGGCCAGCGTTCCCGCGCCTTTAACAGCCTCCGAACAACGCCACAATTTCCGCTTACTTTAGGCTACAATTTTTTTTTTCAGAACTTCGTGTAAACATTGCCTTTCTTTAGGCACCGCCTCAAGTTAATAGAACATAAGAGAATAAATGAGTGTACGATTGAACCAGTGTCGCCGTCTACGACACCACTGGATGACCATGCGCAGCATAACGCCTTTATTCGCAGTTATGTTCTGTCCTTGCACCCTGGCCCCGCTGCAGAACAGTCTGGTTAAGTCAGGGGAGGCTTCAGCCGTTTCCAGGCGTCTACCTCGTTGATCTACGCATCCACAGCGCACGCAGGCACGCCCGGCTGCGCAAAGTACGCGACACTACACCCCCAGTTAGACACTTTGTGTCAGGGAGTAGATCAAAGACACATTTTGTCGGAAATGTGGCAAGAACAAGGGTGGACAAAATACGACGAACATGCAACTTCGTCGTATATCCCCGCCTATACAAGACACTCCAGAGGTTCTTTCCCATCACGTGAAAAGAAAGAACTCACAGCAGTAAAGAAGACATTCCTACACTTCCTGGGTTCGGCCGACTGCTCGGGGTTTTATGGCCCCTAGTGTGAACTCTCTTGCAGTTTTATGACTACAGACTGCGTTGATTTGCTCTTATTGTCAGCTGCTCTCCACAATCCTACGATGACTATTTTTTTTTCGTTCTCTATTTGGCTTTTCTCACGAAGCAGCGTGTTTGAATGTGTGATTACTTTGCAGCACTTTTTACTTTCCCAAGCGGCACCAAGATAGCTGTAAATATTAGTAGCTATTAGTCCTGTCTTTTCTTTTAAAACACAATTAGCAACAGCAATTCTATTTCTGGTCTTATTCCCATAGCTAAATTCACCTGACTGTCACAGTGGGAGCTTCATCTCACTTCAGCGGCTGATTTGTGCGTTTAAGGTTGAACAGTCAACAAGACCAGGGGCGGGAACAATATGGTATAACTTTGAGAAAATCTTATCGACTGTAGACCACATTCCCAAGAAAAACTAAAATTATCTGAAATTGTATATGTCTACTCCATCACCATACTGGCAAAAGTTCTATTTTCTTTTCCTCACATTAACAGGGTGAAGGTTAGAACCAGACTTTGTAAAAACTTTGTGCTATAAGCGATTTATAGAAATCACACAAAATATTGCACTATCCTTCCTGCCTCTTACCCTGTGCAAGAACTAGGGTCTTGCTCAGTAATGCAACCTGTCAGCTCGTGTGGGACACGGCCGGCTTGCCGTTTACGCGTATCGTGATGGGCAGAGCTGGAACAATGTTGCCGTGAGGGCACAGAACGCTCTCTGCAAATGTGCTTCTTGTTTTCATTCGTGATCTCCGCTATCATAAGCGCCAAGCCCAAATAAAGTACGGAATAAGTAAGGTTTCTTTACTTGCATTCGACAATTATTGTCATTTTTCAGAGGTCTGGTCATAAATTTAGGCCAGATCAAAAACGGTTTTAGTCTTATAGCTTTCGGAACAGAAAAGGTAAGAGCATAAATTTATCGCGAAATGAAGCGCACTCAGCATGTTAATATTGCGCTTGGCATTGAATAAATAGAGGTCCGATAACTTTCCACGATGTAATATCGTGACAGTATATCTTTCGATACCAAGAAATCGTTGGAAAGTTTAAAGCATAATTTTTTGTTGAACGTACTTATTTGATATATAACTGCATTGTTCCGGTCAATATATTCTCAGATCCTCCGGTTGCAGATTTGTAGTTTTTTTAGTTATTTATTTAAAAAAAATGTTCCCCACTGTTTTTATGCCAGTTTTAATTATCTGTGGAGAGCGTGCGAATGACTTCAAAAACACTAGTTTGCTACGGATCCGAAGCTTAGACAACACTCGTGAATATAGTCATCAGAGCACCTTACAATATTTCATAGGTGCTTGGCCATTACTTTCAAAACCACGTTACTGATGTTCAATAATATGTTTATGTACCAGAGGCGAGCACAGGGACAACTTTAAAAGCAAACTTTGGCCGCGCACTTCGGAATCTCAGGCCTTTACTTTGAACATAACTATAAAATGTATCCCAGGAAACCAGACTGGTTGTATCCACCAATCATTTATACAAAAAAAAAAAAGTTCAATCGCTTATAATTTACCTATGCCTTCTTTGCCAGTGCGCCCATGTCGACGCCTGCATATGAGATGCATGCTTCAGGAAATATGTAAAATTTTAGTACCATTTATGAATATTACCTATAAAAATTAGCTACATGATGGTGGTATGCGTTTATATATAAACAGACCTAAACACTTCTGTGCGCGTTGTCATCATATTTCTAGTTAAAAGGAAACCATTTTTTTTTGGTTTGCGTTGAGACTACAGGTCATTTTGGACAAGTTTCACAAAAGCCAGGGCCGGCTTGCACGTTAAGTCCGAGCTAAGTCCAGACTTAAATGGTGTCTTTAGAAAGACCAAGCTTATTTAAGACGGCTCGTGTTCCAAACGTCGAACGCTTCGGGTTCATGTTCACCAGAGTGGCTTCCCAGAACGGCCTCAGCAACCACTTGGGGCATTTTTCCTCGTAACACAATCTTAAGCCGCAAAAAGCAATGGCACGAATTTTACACAACGCAAAATTGACGGAATGTGTACATCTTACAGCAGGGACAGTGCCAGCGCATTCCTGTATTTCCCTAATTTCTCTACGTAGACACCTGGCGTCCTTGTGTCTTAACCAAGACAGCACTAGATTCGTAATCATACAAGCGACTTATTCAAGTCAGGACTGAAGCCCAGTCTTGACTCCAGTCTTAAGCGGCCATGCTAGTGGCCTATTCTTTAGACTCCAGTTAAGTCTGGACTTAGCTAAGACAGTCTTAAGATTGTTTTGTGCAAGCGGGCCCAGGTTTCGTGTTCTCTAATAGCGTTAACTGCAGGTCTACCTCGCGACTCAGCCACGTGGTACTCTCACCGTCAGTTTATAGTAAGCACATTTCATGCCTTGACGTATTTCAGGAGACTTTATTAGATCCTTGTTGCAAACTATATTTTTCCGCACTGTCATTCCTCGTAATGTTTGCAGTCGACGGTGCATTAAAAGAGGTACCTGAATCAAATATTCAGTGTTCTTCTCATTTAGGAGCGCACTTTGGACTGCTACTGCAAGCATCCATCACATCGTCGTTGTAAGAAAGAGAGAGAAATTTAACACAAGAACGCGAGAGAACCCATTCCGATTTTTTTTTTTTTTTTACAGTGATAGTTAGATAATCTTACTCTGTTGAGGTCCGAGAACACTGTAGACTATTATTGCCAAGATGGTTATGCCGACGGTTATGATGACCGCGCTGACGGCAATTATCTTGAAAGTTCCTTCTTCGTGTTCTCTGCAAAAATTTATAATTGAACCGTTATTCTACAATAACAGTTCCGTACATTTCATAGGCGTAAGGCACAAACTAGAAAACGCTCCAATCAAGCCCGCTAATATTCGAAAATATTTTACGAATTTTCACTACACTGAGACCTCTTCATTTGGAGCAAATGTGCAGATGACGGCTGCCGTTAAAATTACAAAAATGTATTGCAGGGGAAACAGTGCAGCAGAAACAAGAGTGTGACGATGCTGTTCTCATTAACGGTGTCATAAGTTTATTAACGGGTTATGCCTTGCCGAAAGTAGAAGACAAAATTACTTTTTTTTGTTGTTCCACACTTAAACCCTGAGGATGTCATTATTTTGCTGCACCAGTGCGAACTGATCATCCAGTTCGGCCCACACCCGCCAGGAACACCAAAAGCAGAGAGAGGAGGCACGAAAATGAGAAGATTGAAGAGCCACGGGGCAGGTGAAGAGGCAATGTTCGAAGTTCGCAAATGAAGAAGGCCAAACGGGGCGTGGTGGTTCTAAATTAGGACATTAAAATTAGAGAGGGGCAAGGGCGGTGAGGAGTTCAGCCTTCAACTTGGATGTTTGATCGAGCTAAGTGAACGAGATCTGCGTGAGGCGCAGAGGTGGGTGATCGAGGTACAGACTGAACATATTGTAACGGCTGCTCATGGTGCGTTCATACGCTAGTAACTCAGCCATCACCTGTGGTCCGACGAAGAGGTTTTCCGGCGTCGGGGTTCTGAATGTCCGGCAAAAACTTACTAGCCGATTCATTTCCGAAAATTCATCAATAATAAAAAATCCGCATAACAGGGGCGGTGACTGGACGGAGAAGTAAAAAAGCACATGAGATATTTTAGGCGCCCGGGTAGGGTAGCATACTTTCCAGCCTTTACAATATTGTTGCACATTCCCGAACTTGAAAGCTGTTGACCACGCATAAGCCGTGCTGCGTATGTCACGATATTAAGTGGTAGCGTGCGCGAACGTGGTAGTTATATTTCTGCCCCAATCATCACTTCCTTGAAAAATTGCTTTACGGTGCAATGAAGATATCCGCTTCCCGCTCCGCGCTTTTTCTTATAACTGCTTATGACCAATAAACAGACGGGCAAATAACACCGGAGAACCGTTTCGAAGCTCTTGGTGGCCTAGCTATTACCCCGCACTTCAACGAAGGTGGCACGACACGAGATACTTGAATGTAGTGTCTGCGTGCGCAGGGTGGTAGAGCTAGGCGCGGTCACGTGACCGTTGTGCGAGCGCACGCTAGAACCGAAGGCTACTAAGGTAGCGCGAGGCATCTGCAAAGGGGGTCACGCCATTGAGAACGGACATATGCATGAGTAGGGGAAACGTCACTGAAAAGCTGTTTCATTCAAGTGAATTTTTTTTGTATGTGTGGCAATAATATGCCCTGAAAACAAACGTACTGCGCTGCTATTCCAAGAGAGCGCAAATGGCAAATTTAAATGACTATTTTGCGAAAGAAAAGCGGCTTCATGGCGCTGGTTAACCTCTTCGGACTTTCTTCGTTTTTCCTCAGCTTACTTCAAAGATTCGCTCCCATCTATTACAGCGGATGACTGATCTATTTTTCTCACAACTCGATTGCTGAAACTTCGCTTCCGTTTAAACAGCACAGGGATAGCGGCATGATCGTAACCTGTAGAGAGGCTTCAGCACCTTGCTTTGTTTAGCGCGAAAACATTATTAGTCCCATTACGAGAAATTACATCTGGTGGTGTTGCAGTTGCCGTTGTCAGCACTCAACGACACCTTTATGGATGGCGGACAGAGCAACAGCTGTAACAAAGAAGCATATTAATAAATGTTTCAGCATTGGGGCTCGAACCCAGGCTCCATACGCGACAGAATGGCATGCCAGGCATACGCCACGAAGGGTATTTGGCTCAAGCATGCTACACTGAGTGAGAGTACTGTGCTCCGTATAACTTATTAACGTGTTTCGGGGATGCGTCCTGATGCTGCAGTAATCATAGTAGCCGAAAGCATAATGAAAGCGCTGTGGCTGCATTCACTCATTGACTGATAACGACAGGTCTCTACGTACGTAAGTTATTGCGTAAACACACACACACACACACACACACACACACACACACACACACACACACACACACACACACACACACACACACACACACACACACACACACACACACACACACACACACACACACACACACACACACACACACACACACACACACACACACACACACACACACACACACACACACACACACACACACACACACACACACACACACACACACACACACACACACACACACACACACACACACACACACACACACACACACACACTCGCGCACGCACGCGCGGATAAACCGCTCGAATGCACTTCAAACTACGTTTTGCTATGAGGCTTAGCAAGCTCGCGAACTCTCATCGCTCTGTAGCTAGAACGTCCGAATATCGCAAGCTTGGTGTGCACAAAGCACATTAGCAGAAAAATTATACTCAGATTGGCAATGTTGCCGCGAAATTGCATCCACACCGACTAATGGTTTGTACTCTCACTCGCGTAAGCAGTCGTGTCTCTACCAAATTTTCGAAATCAATCAATCAATCAATCAATCAATCAATCAATCAATCAATCAATCAATCAATCAATCAATCAATCAATCAATCAATCAATCAATCAATCAATCAATCAACCAATCAACCAATCAATCAATTTGAATGCGATAAAAACACACTGAGATGCTTACGTACATCGAAGGCTGGCGAACTTGGTGGTCCATTTAAACACTCCTTTGCTTCCGGTTCGCCTGAAACGTGAGACGAGCCATTATAAGTGGTGACTTTTGCGAAACCAAACTAAGGCCTAGACCCACGAATAGCGCACACAGTGGAGGAAAGAAGTTTAGGAAAAATAACCGATGTACAGCATACGCCGGAAGTTCAAAATGTTGCCAGAATTTTGCGGTGCAGTGTGAACGGCAAACATGATAGAAACAAATCTATCTATCCGCAAATCGTGCGGCATGCCATAAGAGCGGCGATTTTTAAGAGTATTGTTCCCGAGCAAGATGATATGAGGCGTGCCAAATCCCGTTCTGTTTACGAAGGAAGGTATCAGCACGTGGGTTTTCTAGGAAGGCTGATCACCTATTTCTCGTCTTTCAGGCTGAACGTTTTGATCCACAGTCGAATAGGAGTCTAGCGCTGGAGCTTTGAAAAGGTGGCGCCGCCTTCCGGGCGACCAAGAAAAACCGGAGTGTGTAGTGTAATGGCGGCTCTGCCTTCGTTGGAGCGCGTATCTCGTAAGCTTTCTACGTCGATTCGCGCTCCTTTCTGCTCCTTCGTGAACGGGAAAAGATTGGTCATGTATCAGACATCACTGTGAACCGGCAGTAGCCTAACATTCATAAAAAAGAAGGGCTACTGCTGTCTTCCGACGAAATGCTCAAAGCATGCGGCATTGATTTTGCCGTGTACCCCTCCGTGCCTCCGTCTCGAAACATCGTCACCGCCGCTACTGCCGCTTGTGCCGTAAGGTGCCACGGACAAGTTAACAATTTCATAGTTCGACTTTACTGCTGCCTTTCATAGCCACACGAAACGAGGCTACGGTGTGTCTGGTACGGGCGATCAGGTGCATGCATGCACTGATTCAAGAGAACAAAGGTTAGCTCTTTGTCGCCCGGCTACTCCACCGACTAAAAGCTGAAACATATAGAATACAGGCAGCTATGTACGCGTGCTTATTAGTGATCGCGAGAGAAATAATCCGTTATGCTATTCTTTTCGGCAGCTCTCTAGAAAGTACCTCTAGAAACTAAAGGTGAAGACAACAATCCTAAGACTTTTGCTTTCTTACTGAAATCAGCCATTCACTTTCAAGAGGAAACCGAGACAGACGGTATTTGGTACATATTTATAATTATTAAGAAGCCAACAATAGCATTTCTATCATTAGATGCACGGCGTTCCTGAGCTGACAGCATGCTCAGTCTCCACTGCACCAAGTGGCAACAGCTGTGGCTCGAGAGCTGCAAGCACAAATTAAAGGCCGTTGGCTGTTGAGTAGTGGAACGAGGTCAGCGCACTTTCACTGATAAATTGTACCTAACGAAGAACACTCCTGCCGCGGCAATGTTTGAATATTGCAGCTTCAGCTTGGTGTGACTTTCCAATACGCGGACTCTATATTTTCAAAACTTACGAGTGTAACTCATCAGTTAAACGGGGTGTAAAAATCTAAAACACAGAATAGGACCATCATACAAGTTAAGAGACATACGTGCGTGCACTGAACGCAAACCCCTGCGACTCATGCACGGCCGGCGCAAGGTGCTTATCGGTATCGGAAAGACTGTTTGTGCCTCAGTGGAGTTATTTATCCCTCTTGCGGCTTCGCGTGTTTCAGCTTAGTGGCATGTAAAGCTTTCGCAGAGCTCCACAAATTCCCACGACACTCGCATGTTTATATCGACAGGCAGCGTGCTGAGACTTCGCCTCAGATGTCTGCTAGTCATAAAATGCCTAACATTGTGTTATTTATTACCTTTTTAACATTGTGACAGCCGTAAATGCATTTTAAGGCCTTAAATTATTTGTAACTTGTAGATAATACAAATAAAAGCGGTACATCCATACAGATTGCTTGCATTCGGATGCAGATGGGGATTTGTACCACCCACCAGACGACTAGAGGGCGCTTTTTAGCACCATTTTCGCGGCGCCCCCTCGACAGCCCAGGACGCCTATAGTGGAGATCTTTCTTGCTCCGCCCCATAAGATCTATATTTCTGCAAGGTAAGGAGAAACTTTGTCGTCACCTTTCAGCAGCTTTTCATCTTCAGGGAAGCCGAAAGATCCCAGTTCCGCGAGCGAGACGGAAACCATAAAACCTGGTTATTTAAGGCATTTGGAGAAGATGATCTATGAAATCGCGGGCATGAACATAAGCCAAATATTCTCTGCTCTCCCGAGTAAACAGTAACCGAGATTATAATCGGCTCTACTTTGCCCAGTTCAACTCTTATATATATTTCCCGAGAAACAAATTACAAAAAGGATATCGAATTTTACGGTGACCATTAGGGGGGTGGATGCGCTTTCATTCAACTGCAGCTTCAATAGCAGGTAGGGGTCATTGCGACTGCTCATTTGAGACTGTTTTTTCTTGCAGTGCGTACGCTTGACGACACTGGACAAATTGGCACCAGTCACATATTTTTGTGCCCCGTTGCTGTTTCCCTAGATGGCTCGTCTGTAGAATAATGACAAAGTTTGACTCTCATAAGTGCGAAACGAGACGCATGAAATAGTGCCTTACGAATGCATTTTGAAGCGAAAAGCTTCTCTACGCTAGTCAACACCGCGCTTCGCGTGAGCGGCCCTATGTCGGAGAACGAGTGACGCCACGCACTGCGCAGGTGGCCGCCGCCGACTCCGTGACAAGAAGGGAAATGGACAATATCTGTCACACTTCCTCTGTGGACACCTGAACCGCGCCGTAAAGGGAAGAGAGGAAGGTGGGAGTGAAAGTAGAAAGAGAGAAAGGGGATTCATAGTGGAGGGCTACGGAGTAATTTCGACCACTTCGGGATCTTTAACGTGCGCTGACATCGTACAGCACACGTTAAAGATCCCCAGGTGTTCGAAATTACTCCGTAGCCCTCTACTACGACTCTCCTTTCTCTCTTTCCCCTTTCACTCCCAAGCACCCAGTTTTGAAGCGAAAGCTTCACAACGCTAGTCAACTCCACGCTTCGCGCGAGCCGAGGTATGTCGGAGCATGAGTGACGCCACGCACGGCGCACGTGGCCGCCGCCGACTCCGTCACCTGACCTTTCGCCGCTGCCGCTTGCCTGGGAATAGGCGTACGCATTCAACATGGAAGGAGAAGAGAGTGATACTACCGATACAGAAGTGCTACTACTGTGTTTATGGCTGTACAGAAATCGCAAGACAATGTGCCCAATAATGATGAATAAAGAAATTTAATAATCCTGCATAACTTATGGTATATATCAGTAATAAGACATTTGCATAAATACACAAGGCAGACGTATAGTATAACCATAAGCTAACCAAAGCATAACCATAAGTTAAACCGTAAGCATAACCATAGGCTAAATCATAAGCATAACCATAAGTTAAACCATAAGCATATCCACAAGTTAAACCGTAAGCATAGCCATAGGCTATAAATCATAAAGCATAACCACAAGCTAAACCGTAAGCATATCCATAAGCTAAACGATAAGCATATCCATCAGTTAAACCGTAAGCATATCCATAGGCTAAATCATAAATCATAACCATAAGCATCACCGAAGCTTTTCGCTTCGAGATTGTTTCTTACACTGCCACCCTTATCCTCAGCGATTCTAAAACTGGCATACAAAATTTCGCCTGAGCCCAGCTACATGCTGCCTCTCACAAAATCCTAACTACCAACGTTCAAACACCCCAACCCATAGAACTTTTCTGGGTACCAGCCCATTCGGGCAACCTGGGTAACGAAGCGGCCCATTCTGCTGCTCGAGCATACGTCGACCGAGCAACAGATACCGAGGACCTAGGCAGCGCCAGAGACCGGCTGATCACCTACGACTTTACACTACACTACCGGTCTGAAAGACTTCACTATCCTCCCCCACACACCTCCTTAACTAAACCACAACAAATACCATGGAGACACCTTCAAGCTCCCACCTTTTCCTCCCTAGCACTGCTGGCATTCTTCTTCCCCTCTACTCATCAATCCGAATGTTCCCTCTGCGAGGCCCCGAGAGCTTCATTCGAACATATTATGTTCAGATCCCCAGAGTTTCAACCACCGGCCGAATGGGGCCTTACGGAGAACGATCGCTTGGGAGATCGCGGTCTCCAGCTCAGAACCGGCTTCACAAGAGAGATTGGTCGACTGGGCTGAAGCGGTCGCCGTCAGGCACGGCCTGCCGGCCACCACCCGAGATCAGGAGCCGGCCCAGCCCTTGCAACAATCATTTCACGGCTCCACCAAATAAAGTTTTTCACCACCACCACCACCATCAGGCTTGACCTTAACTAAGCCACAGCCATTTTGTTTTAGGATTTACCGAATAGATAGTTGCTTTGCTGAGGATAGAACCAGAACGACAGTGAAATAATTGAGGAGACTGAGAGAGAAAACTGTTGAAAGAGCTGTGCCAAGAATGCATGATGTATGAAAGGGTGCAGACGGCTTTCCTTCACGAATTGGTTGCATAGAAGAGCAAGACGGTGAAAGTGTATTGTATATGTTCTTAAGGGAAGAAGGTGGGAGTAAAAACGGAAAGATAGCAAGATGTACCGCAGTGGAGGGCTAGGAAGTAGTCTCGACCGGGGATCTTTAAGGTGCACTAAAATTGCACAGCACAAGGACGCATTTGCTACCTCTTAGCAAGGCGAATATGAGGCATTATTAAATAGAGAAGAAATGCACGCAAACTGTTCCTGCACGCAACCTGTTCAGAGTGCACCGGCGTTTGTGGGAACTAGAACATAGCGAAGTGTAGTTAGGTTTGGTTTATGAGGTTTAACATCCCAATGCGACTTAGGCTATGGGAGGTTTGTTAGGAGAAGGTCCAGTTAGAGGGAGATCGAAGGGAGCATACATTCCATTTCGCAGCCTTTTATTTTTTTTTTCAGCAATAAATGTATTGTGAACCGATTAACTACCCCACGAGTGTAGTTCACCCGCAAAAATATAAAAATCTCAAAGTCAACCAATTCATCATTATCATCATCATAATCATCATCCGGACTATAACCAGTAGAGAGCAAAGGTATCTCCCATATTACTCCATTTATAATATCCGGTCCTGTGCTAGCGGCATCCCCTCCACATCTGAAGACTGTTTACGCCATCTGCCCCCCCCCCCCTCCCCTCTGCCCCCCTCCCCTCTGCCCCCCTCCCCTAACTTTCAGCCACCTGCTACGCTTGCTTTCCACTGGAATCAGTTACCCTTAGCGACCAACGTTATCCTTTCTTTGTACTGCATGCCCTGCCTATGCCCATTTCTTCTTGATTTCCACTAGAAAGTCATTAACTAGAGTATATTTCTCTAACCAACTTTACACGCTTCTCGTAACGTTATATACCTACCATTTCCCGTTCCATAGCCCTCTGTGCTGTCCTGAGCTTTCACCTAATTATACGGTTTCAGCGCTACAACCTCGAGGCTGCCCCGCCGCGGTGCTGCAGTGGTTAAGGGGCCCGACTACTGCGTCGAAGTACCCGGGTTCGATCTTGACAGCCATCGGCTGTGTTTCAATGGAGGCGAAACGAAGAGGCGTCCCTATGCTGCGCGATGTTAGTGCACGCTAAAGATCCGCAGGTGGTCGAAACTACTCAGGAGCCCTCCTCTACGGCACCCCTTTCTGTCTTTCCGCATTCACTCCCACCTTCCTCCCTTCCCTTACGGTGTGGGTCAGAGGTCCACAGAAATAAGTGCGACGGAGCTCCGCCTTTCATTTTCACGAACCAGTTATTTATATTTATTTAATCTCGAGGCTCTTGCTTAATGAAGAACCCCCACAACTCTGTTGGCAACGGAAGAACACGGCGGCGCCGGCGTTCGTGGGGGGAGAATTTCCGGATTGGTTGAAAAGGCTTGATGCTATTCGTGAGGCGGCGCTCAAAAGCAAATTATGTGCGCTGGAAAAAAATTCAATAGAGTCAGATGAGAATAGAACCCGGCAACCTTGGACTCCGAGCCAAATACGCTATCCTGTAGTCCACGTAAGCACGTGGGTATGGCTTGGTTCTACAAAATGGGTACTTTACCACTCTATGCTAATGAGTATGTTTGAGATTAGAAAATAAATAAGGAAGTGGTCATATATCAGGAAATAGAGTGCATATGTCTAAGATGTGCGTGAACGCGGGCAAGGATCCGCAAGAAGTGTAGGCGATCGGAGGCATTTAGCATAGTGATACGCCACCGTGCACCACAGTTCAGCACGTGCTGATTGGTCTTGTGTGTGCTGACTTCAAGCATGGGGAGACATCTGGTGCCGTCCAGGTGACCTGAGCATGCGCAGTTGGATGCTTGGGGGCAGATCTTGCTAACGGATAGCGGATATCGCACGGAAACCTGTCCATATATGGACAACCATCGACCACTCCTTTGGGGAGTGACCTGCGAAAGGGCGAAAGCAGCGGGGGAGCTAAAAAATGCAGCCGGCGGTCGCGGAAACCGGTCAACCCAGGCGCAACAATAGAGCGGAGGGCTTCAGAAGGAGCACAACGTCATAGCGGGGGAGAAGAATCGCAGGCACCGGACGAGGCGGGCGAACGAAAGACGAGCAGGGCAGAAGACTCGAACGTCGCACCCCACAGCCTACAGGAGCAGACGCAATAGAACCAGGAATCAGCGAAGTTTCAAACAAAGGCTTTCGCCTTATCGCACTTTAGAGGTCCAAAGTGTCACCCAAATGTTTGCTCAATACAGGTGGAAGTGCATCTGGCACCCAGTATCCATCTTGATACATAGTACTGCCCGTGGGGCAGAACAAAAGGAGGTAATTAGTCTCCTGACGAGGTCCTGACCCACTGGGCGCCACAGCAGCGGGTACAAAGTACAGGCAGTGCACATGCAACTGAATACAACAGTCTTCACCGTATATATATACCGTATATTGGGTGTAAATATCCTCAGAGTACCCACATATGTAGCGAGACGTCCGCCATTATCACTGTTTTGCTCGCTTTCCCCGGATATTCAATAGCTTTTAACAGAGCGATAAACTTACAGGCGGGACAGGCGTCTGTGCTGCTGGTATCCGTGTGGTCCAAGCTGTGGATAATAGCGGTGATGCGGTGATTTGAGGCGTATTATTGAGGAGTCACGCAGAAATAGGTCCGCAACCTCGCGACAGGGCTTCTTCTATTACTATTGACGCGCGCGGCAACAGCTGTAGCCTGTCTTCGTTTTTCTTCAGTGCCTAGAGTGCGCAAGCAGCAAAAAGATAACCGATAAATCTGGGATTCGCGCTCGCAAATGACACAACGCAGGCATAGACTTCATTTCAGCCTTGATACAATCTGTTATGAATCCGCAGTCCCAAGCCAAATCAGGAATTTTCTTTTCAAAGCAAACTCGCGCTTTTGTTTTGACAAGACTGATCCTTTCATAAACTGAACGGCTATTGCACATTCTGGCTATTGTACATTGCTGGAGATTTGGAGTGGCTTTAAAGGACGACAAGATTCAAAATTGTTTTGGTTATTTTTTGCTCGAGTGTAATCGTATTGAATTGCAGTAGGAAATTTTTACGTAGACATCAGAAGGAGATTTACTTTGAGGCTATTGCATGGTTATACTTTAGGAAGATAGCCTTACTAAGTCCGTGTCAAGTTAATAAACTGCAACTAAAAATAAAATGCAGAATCGCTTTTTTTTTGTTTCACAGAGCTCTGTTATTGGCAATAAAACTGGCACTTCTTTTTATAATTTCTTATCATGCATTTTATCATGCATGTAACTTTATCATGCAACTTTATCATGCATTTTTACTCGGTGACAGCTCTCACAAAATATTTGAGACGTATGAATAAAAATTGAGAGGTTCGTTGTATATATTTTATTTCAGGACTCGGACTCAAAAAGGAATTGACTCTGCTTTCATTATTTCAGTAATAATTAGGGGTTGAGCTGCAGCCATCACGGTAATCGTGCCTCCTTCAGACCACCAGAATGGGCTTCTCGCTAAACGTTCGCCCTTTTCTCTTCGTGTTCATTGTAACAAGCTCGGAAAAGAAGCACGAAAGGGGGGTGCGCGTTCTACGTGTTCATTGTAACAAGTTCCGAAACGGAGCACGAGGGGGGTGCGCGTTCGAATCAAGTGGCACTACTCCGGGCTTAATACGGTGGTGCTCTACAGGAATGTTTGCTGATGACAACTCGGGTAAAAAACTCCCAATAGCCGTGGGGATTCTCTTTTTGTTGCTGACAGTGATGAACCGGCACCTCCACTGAAACCCACAGGGTGGGGCCATCCAGAACAAACAACCATAACGACTGATGTGATTGGGATGTAAAAGCTGGCAGCTCATTTCCTCATATGATGAATGCAGCACGCATCATTATTCAAGGCAGATAGGGGGCAGACATATCGGGATTCAAGATTGGATGACACGAAACATACGAACGTCAAGGAGAGGCCCAACGTTTGCACAAGAGAGCCTGCTTCGTTTGCCTACTTCTGATATCGCTGGCTAGTGGATTGATGACTTCTTCGATTCTGGTTCATTGTGTTTTCTTACATGACACTTTCAAAGCATACTCTACGATCCCTTATGCACGAGCACCATATGAGTCGCACATTAGAGATTTTAAGACTATTGCGAGCACACACACAAAAAAAAAGCGAGATAAAGAATTAATTTATAAGAAGAACTCGAGAATTGAAAAAATAAAAAGTGCGTCGGCCGGGAATCGAACCCGGGTCAACTGCTTGGAAGGCAGCTATGCTAACCACTATACCACCGACGCAGGCGCAAGCGTCCGCTGCTCAGGAAGCATTTTGTGTCAGCTATTTTCGGACCAGATGTGGAGCGGCCGAGCGTCGTACATATAGAATGAAAATAGGTCAGTGGCCATGGCAGGTACATGTTTTGTAAAGCCGCCATAACAGCCGGCGTCTAGGTGGTGCCATTCCAGATCTAAATTAAGGATGGGATATATGTTTAGAGCTTGTAGGCAGCATAAAAAAAAAATTGGTCTGGCTTAGCTTATGGTTAAGCCTAGGATGCGAAGCATACTAGCCTAAAAAATTAAACATTACCTGGCTATACCTGGTTAGCCACTCATAGACAAGACAAGTTCCGGAAGGGCCATGCACAATACAGCAAGGCCGTAAATGACACATTCACATCGGGCGGCAGGTGAACGTAGGAATCCTCACAGGTTAATTCGTGTCATGGATGGAGAGATGAAGTGCCTGATTTTCCTATAGTTAAGAAATGTGCTAACAACACCTTAACCACGGGAAAGGTTTCTTCAATCAAATCATATCTGGTCAACAGGTACATAAATCTCCCCGGAACTATCCGAATGCGCTGAGAAACAATTCGAGCCGGACCCGAAGCTTCATCCTTCACCTCGGCATCGGTTGTCGAACGATGCCGTCTAGCTGCATACTGTGCACGTCGCTTGGCAAGCCGTACTTCTCGTTCTTCTCCCGTTTCTGTGGCTGTTTGTAACTTGCGCTTTGCGGTCTGGCGAGCCGCCCTCGCCCAGGCCGACATCTCGCTGCTCAACTGACCCAACGAGTGCGTCGCCTTTTATACAATTGCCTGACGTCAGTATCTCCTAGCGGTAGGAGCGGGAGTTAGGCCGCCGGCGGAGCAGGCTGCGCGTCCGCAAGCGAGCGCACGAGTTGAGCCCCAGCTTTCACAGCTGTTGTGACGTCGTATCACGTGGTGCGCCGATGTAGGTCAAGTGGTAGATACGTGGCCGCGCGCGGCGCAGCAAGGAAGAGCTCGGTTGTGCGGCAAGTACGCTTCGCATAAAAGTGTTCCACTATACTATTGAGGATCAAACCCTGCAGTGTGGCTACTTTTGTAAGACGACAAATAGGTGAGCAGCCTTTCCAGGGAGCCTATATGTTGAGGTCCTCTTCAGTACATGGAACGGGCTGTCTGCCGCTCACACTTCACCGCAAAGCAACATTTATGAACTTCCGGTGTGTGCTGTATATAGGTTGTCCTATTAAACAGCTTTTCTCCGTGATGTGGGCTATTCGTGGGTTAGGACTTAGGCTGATTCCGCTAAGCTCACCATTTATGATGGCCCGTCGTGCATTTCAGGTGAACCAGAAGCAAAGGAGTCTCTAAATGGACCACCAAGTTCGCCAGCCTTCGATGTTCATAAACATCTCAGTGTCTGTTTTCATTGCACCGGGATCGACTGATTGATTTAAAAATTGGCAGACGCACTTAAGACTGCTTATGCCGTGTGAAAATGCAAAAGCGTCACTCGATGCAGAAACATCACTCCATATAGCTGCAATGTTATTGCAAATTTTCTTAGTTCATTATAATTCTTCCCTCTGATGTGCTTTCGAGTTAGTTGCACACAAAGCTCGCGATATTCGGACCTTCTCGCTACAAAGCGACGATAGATCCGGACCTTGCACAACGTGGTAGCAAGGCATACCCTGAAGTGCATTCGATGGTTCGTCTGTGTTTATTTCACGCAATGCTTAAGTGCGTCGAGTCTTGTCGTCACTACGCAGGCGTAGCCACCACGCTTCCCGATTCTATATTAGACTGTTATTATTACTGTAACGATAGCGCGCGCATTTCAAAACACGTTAATAAGTTATACAGACCGAAATGCACCCAATATAGTATACCACGCTTGAACAAACTGACATTCGTTTCATACGCGTTTCATGCCAACCTATGGCGCATAGGGCCTGGATGCGAACCCGAATTCTGACCAATTTATTTACTTTTGCGTTCCGGCGGTTGTACTAACCGCCATCTTAAAGGGTGCCATCTACAACCACAACAACGCCAGACAGAATTCCGCGTATTGAGACTAATCCCGCTTTTGCATTAAAAAAGTAAAGCGGCGGAGCCTAGCCACTGCTTACAACCATGCTGCTATCACAACGTTGTGCGAACTGAAAAGTTTCAACAATCGAGAGAGGAGAAAAATAGATAGACAGTCACCCGGCGTAATCGATGGAAGCGATTATTCGACATAAGCTGAGGAAAAACGAGGAACCCCTGCGTCCTAAGAGGTTAACCGGCATCACGAAGCCAGTTTTCGTTAGCAAAATATTCAGTTAAATTTGGAATTTGTGCTCGCTTCGAATAGCAACGCAATGCTTTTTATTTCAGGGCATCTTTTCACACTTTCGCACCAGCGCATATTATTGCCGCAAAAAAAAAAAAATAATAATAATGTTCACTTTACTGAGAGAGCTTTTCAGCAACATCCCCCGCTTCCCATGCATACGTCCGTTCTCAATGGCAACAAGGAGACATTTCTGAAGACGCCTCGAAAACCGCCAAAATAATAAAGGGCTAAATAAAGTTTTTCCTTCCTTCCTTCCTTCCTTCCTTCCTTCCTTCCTTCCTTCCTTCCTTCCTTCCTTCCTTCCTTCCTTCCTTCCTTCCTTCCTTCCTTCCTTCCTTCCTTCCTTCCTTCCTTCCTTCCTTCCTTCCTTCCTTCCTTCCTTCCTTCCTTCCTTCCTTCCTTCCTTCCTTCCTTCCTTCCTTCCTTCCTTCCTTCCTTCCTTCCTTCCTTCCTTCCTTCCTTCCTTCCTTCCTTCCTTCCTTCCTTCCTTCCTTCCTTCCTTCCTCCCTTCCTCCCTTCCTTCCTTCCTTCCTTCCTTCCTTCCTTCCTTCCTTCCTTCCTTCCTTCCTTCCTTCCTTCCTTCCTTCCTTCCTTCCTTCCTTCCTTCCTTCCTTCCTTCCTTCCTTCCTTCCTTCCTTCCTTCCTTCCTTCCTTCCTTCCTTCCTTCCTTCCTTCCTTCCTTCCTTCCTTCCTTCCTTCCTTCCTTCCTTCCTTCCTTCCTTCCTTCCTTCCTTCCTTCCTTCCTTCCTTCCTTCCTTCCTTCCTTCCTTCCTTCCTTCCTTCCTTCCTTCCTTCCTTCCTTCCTTCCTTCCTTCCTTCCTTCCTTCCTTCCTTCCTTCCTTCCTTCCTTCCTTCCTTCCTTCCTTCCTTCCTTCCTTCCTTCCTTCCTTCCTTCCTTCCTTCCTTCCTTCCTTCCTTCCTTCCTTCCTTCCTTCCTTCCTTCCTTCCTTCCTTCCTTCCTTCCTTCCTTCCTTCCTTCCTTCCTTCCTTCCTTCCTTCCTTCCTTCCTTCCTTCCTTCCTTCCTTCCTTCCTTCCTTCCTTCCTTCCTTCCTTCCTTCCTTCCTTCCTTCCTTCCTTCCTTCCTTCCTTCCTTCCTTCCTTCCTTCCTTCCTTCCTTCCTTCCTTCCTTCCTTCCTTCCTTCCTTCCTTCCTTCCTTCCTTCCTTCCTTCCTTCCTTCCTTCCTTCCTTCCTTCCTTCCTTCCTTCCTTCCTTCCTTCCTTCCTTCCTTCCTTCTCAATGGCGTGACCCTCTATTTACGTGCCTTGCGCTACTTTTGTATCCTTCGGTTCTAGCTTGAGCTCGCACAACTGTCACGTGACCGCGCGCAGCTCTACCACCTTGTGCACGCCCCTGTATGTATGTCTCGTGCGTCGTGCGGCCTTCTTTGAAGCGTGTGCCTAAGATGCAACTAAGAGATTCGAAACGTTTCTCGGGTGCTATGCGCCAACCTTTTTACTGAACCTAAGCAGTTTTAAGAAAAAGCGCGAAAGGAGAAGCGTGCATGCGGCATTAATTAGTAAATGAATTATTAATTAAGGTTATATCACTATCAGTAATTATCAATAATTAGGTGTTGATTAGTGATTAATTAGGTAGTAATGATTAGTAATTATTCAGCAATAATAATGAGTGAATATTTAGTAATACAGCCATTAATCAGTATCTAGCAATTCTTTACTAATTAGTACTTAATAAATAACCAAATAGTTAATCATTATTATAATCTTAATAATAATTATTAACCATAATTAAATAATAATTGCTACTTGATCGTTGATTGGCATATGGCCACATAATAGGTTCAGGTGTCCACAGAGCAAGCGTGACAGATACTGCGCTTTTCCTTTCCTGTAAACCAATTATTATATTATTATTATGTCCCTGGTATCTGACAAATACGGATGGAAACATTTGAGAGAATAAAGGAAAGCATAATATAAGGAGAAAATTAACAATCCAGGGAAGTAATACTGAATCACAGAAATTAATTAGAAATTTAGAATTTCTATCGAAAAAAACACAAGAAAATTTTTTTGGAATGCCGGAACCGCTTTATGATGCACAGCGCTTAGCGAGATCATGGTACAATAATATGACGCAGCGTGTGAAAGGCAGTCCCTTCTATCAGCTTTATTTTCTTTCTCACCATTCACACCACTGTCCACATAGCGATGCGTGCAACGGAGTTGCTCGATCAGCCAAGAAATTGTTTTAACAGCTATAATAGTTTCAAATTCGTTTAGATGGTTTTGATCGCGTTGTTTCATTCTGCGCTTTCGAACTTCGACAATAAATTTGACACAGCGCAGAAAGCCGAAGCGGTCCACCATTCTGTCTTGTGTTAAGTTTATCGTCGCGGTTTTGAAAAAGCACTAAACTGGAATACCACGCCTATCAGCTACACAGTTCTTTTCATCGATTATTCACATGTTCCTTTGTACAGGCTCGTCAGCTATACCTCTTATGCGTTCTCTGCGTAAAAATATGTCCCTCCGAAGGGGTTGCCCGCGTTAAGTCGCGTTGCAAAATCCCCCAGGTGGAAGTTGTTCCTTTGTGGGGGTGTAATCTTGTTGCTGGGCACCCGCTTCCCAGATTGACAGTACGCCAACAACACGTACCGATGGGGCCCCGTCCCTCTGGACGGGCTCGGTCCGTTGTAAGGCACCGCCTGTTCACCTTCGTGCAGCCTTCTCGTGCTGTTGGCATTCACCACCAACCAGAGCAGCCAGCTACGTTGTGTAGGCTCCTCGCGACTAGGCACATCCGGGTCCACCATGACCAGCGCGAACGGTGGTATGCAGTTTATGTTATCATTCAGGCGGACTTGTGGGGCTTGAGATGTCAAGTCAGGCATCACCATAGTGTCCCGGGCCACCGACACACCACCGTACTTCACTTCGAGCTCGGCTTGCATTGTGTCGGGCAGAGACAGGTCCAGCTCCAGCCCAGAGGTCTTCCACACATCGCCGTCGTGCTCCTTCATCGGCAATTCATCACCGTAATCTATTTTTTGTCTAGACTTCGACCGTGGCTTTATCTTGTGGCCAGACCGCTCTGCTTCTCCAGTGCCACTCCAAAGCGTCAACGAAAGGAAGATTGAAAGCTGGACAAGCATCCTTCTCACGGGTTTGTCGAGTTGCACTCAAGCGAGAACCTGCAGCTAGGCCTATTGCGAAGTGTTTTGGGGTTCGTAATAGCACCAACTACGCCACGTATGCGTCTCGCATTCGCCGTCAGGCGCCTGGAGGTTTCCGAGGAACCTACTGCTCGTTGAGTTGGTTTCGACCGCCCGCGAAGTATTTGCACTTTCCATGGACCTCTTTAAAACAACAGCTGGGGGCCTGCATTCACAATGCGTACGGTTTTATGATTTTCCGGACAACGCACGGCGGTTGCGAAGGGAGAAGATCTTTATTCGGCGGCTGCTTACCGAAATATTAATTGTAGTTGGCATCTGGTTGGGGCAACGAAAGAAGGGATAGTTCTCGTCATTTTATGTGTGTTGCTCTACTCGCTCCACCTCACTAACGTTCTTGAGGCCTCACAGAGCCCAGGCCCACAAAAAGTCTGAGGGACTACTGATAAAGTTTTGGGTGCGTCCAATATGCGATAAAATGTGCCGTTTATTTATGTCGCTAAACATTCGAACTATGCGAATTAGTTTGTCCAAGCTGAAAATAAGAACTGAATATCATGAACAATTTATACCGTGCAGTATTGGCCAGAAGTACTATATACACTTGATTATATGTGCGATATACAACTGTGCATGTAACGTTGAGAACCTAAGCTCGCACAAGAAATTATGCCATTAGCAATGCACGAACTCTGCTAAAAACCACGTAGCAAAAAATAATAAAAGGCTGCCCTAGTGACAACCTCACCGCTGTTATAACGTATAAAGAAGTGAATGGAAGTCGCGAACACGGTACTCAGGCCGCCCCTACCAAGAGGAAGAGGAAATGCCGTTAGAAGTCACATGTTAAGGCTTACCAAGTTTCAGGAGTTCTATAAGGACCTCTGCAGTCGCCAAAGCAGTGAGGACAAAAATGAAATTGGCTGTAGTGAAGAGCAATCAGTCGTTCCGCCAGTGCAGAAGCACAAAGTTAAGAAAGCCTTAGAAGCTATGAAAAGGGGGAAGCCAGCAGGGAGCATGAGGTAACTACAGATTTGCTTAAGGACAGAGGGGATATCGTGCCAGAAAAACTGGCCACCTTGTATGCGCCATGCCTGATGACAACGAAACGAAAATACCGGAATCCTAAAAGAACGCTAGGATTATGGCTGTGGACTTGAAATTTACCGACCAATTAGATTACTATCCGTTACGTACAAGGATTTACTAAGGTAATCTTTCTTCATGGCTACGCACGAGGATTATCAGGAATTTGTTTTACCCGAATCGCTGAAACTATGTCCTGGTAACCAACACCTAGAAACTGTTCTTCATATCAACGCTTGTTCTCTCGTTAAAAAAAAATGATCAATTCACGCTGTTTCTCGAACAATTTGCCTTCAGATTTACAATTATAATGATAACCGAAACATGGTTTTCTGCACAGGATAGTGCACCTTATCTGAGTGGCTATAAGTTTTTTTCTGCGCATCGAACTGACAAACGTGGTGGCGGTGTAGCGATTTATGTTTCGGACACAATATCTTGCGATGAATTGCCCAATTTTACGGTTGTAAGCCCAAATTATGAGGCTCTATGTTTGCAAAACAGCAACACCCTTTTTTGTGTTATGTATCGCCCCCCTTCTGCTAATACTAGTGCTTTTTTAGATTTTGTTGACTCTGTTCTCGATTTTGCCTCCACTAATGGCTTAAGGCTGGTTTTAGGTGGTGATATGAACATCAATCTTTCTATTCAAAGCGTTGCAAAAAAAGAACTAGTGAACAGAATAACATCCACTGGTTTTCGGAACGTAATCGTTACCCCTACTCGTGTAACTCCAACGACTTCTACAGTTCTGGATCTGTTCATAACTAATGTTTGTACTCCCGTGGTGGCAGCTGGCACTATAAGCTCTGGCATCAGTGATCATTGTCCCATATTCATGGCTTATTCGCACTCCACTCCTCGAGCAAAGGCACGTGTCCCCATAATTAAATATCAAAGCATCAGTAATTCTAGCTTGGAGTTATTTCGGAACAGAATCCACAACAACGACTGGTCTGCGGTTCTGAAAGAAAGCACGGCAGACAACGCCTACAATACCTTTATGTCTATGTTTCTGAACATTTACACATCTTGTTTTCCTCTAAAAAACCTTAAGCTTCATAGGCGTGCGCGAAAACCGTGGATCCATCCGGAGCACATTCATTTAATTCGTCAAAGGAACAAACTCTACAGTGCATTTTTAAAAACCAAGGACCCAACAGCGTTTGAAGCATTAAAAAAACTTCGCAATAAAATTACGGCCGAACTGAAAAAAGCAAGGGCACACTATTACCAACACCTGTTCAGTGAAGTGTCTATTGGTCGACCAGACCGAACTTGGCAAATTATCAATGACGCGCTTGGAACGTGCCCTAACCGCCCTGATATGCTCGAGATCATAGTTGACGGTGAACCAGTCTCCGGATCTGCATTATCTGACCGCTTTAACGCCCACTTCGCCGCCAGACCAAAGAAAGGCTCATCACTTAGTAAAGTTTCGTGCTGCCTACAGGCAAATTCCACAAAGACCATGTTCTTAAAACCCACAGATGAATCTGAAGTGTTCAACACGTTTCTCTCCCTGAAGAATAGTAAAGCCCTTGACATTGACAGCATCCAGATTAAACCTATCAAACATGTCCTTGATCTCTTATGTCCGTACTTAGTGCATATATTTAATCTTTCGCTAGCATCTGGCACATTTCCTAACGATATGAAACGTGCAAAAGTCTCTATTATATTCAAAGGTGGAAACCGGAACGATCTAAGCAACTACAGACCAATATCTATAATTCCAGTCTTTTCTAAGGGTCTTGAGAAGATTATGCTCACCCGACTAGACGGTTTTTTTACTAAGCACAATATTTTATCTGACTGTCAGCATGGTTTTCGGAAGGGTAGGTCAACGGAATCTGCTCTTCTGCTGCAAAAAGAAATCATCATTAAAAACATTGAAGCTAATAAGTTAACACTGGGAATTTATATAGACTTCAGTAAAGCCTTTGATTCAATATGTCACACAACCCTCCTTAACAAGTTAGATTATTATGGTGTCCGTGGGCTAACAAATACTCTTCTGCAGTCATACCTAGCCGGCCGATCCCAGTGTGTTCACATTAATGGCTACTATTCCGCTTTCCAGCCAATTTCATCTGGTGTCCCACAAGGCAGTATTCTTGGGCCATTTTTATTTAATGTCTACGTTAATGATCTTATGCGTACTGATGATAATGCCGTATTTGTATTATATGCGGATGATTCAAGTTTGTTCTTTAGCTCAACTAATGAAGCCGAATTGTTTGAAATGGCGAATAGGGCGTTGTCAAAGGTACTGAAATGGTCCGAAGTAAACAGCTTAGAAATAAATGGGAAAAAAACAAAAGCAATTTTATTTGCTCCTAAAAACAAACGTCTGGCCTGTAGTCGGGAGCTAAAATTAGGTCTCCTTAAAATAGATATCGTTAAACAGCATAAAATCCTAGGTGTGACATTTTCCAATCAGATGACATGGGACAGTCATGTTGAACAAGTGACTAAAAAACTTTCGTCTGCTGCAGGTGCCTTATTTAGAACGCGCGACCTCTTTCCTATGTCTGTCAGACTACAAGTGTACCATGCCCTCTTCCACTCACACCTTAACTACTGCACGCTAGTATGGGGGACGACCACCAAACAAAACATCAGTACACTTCTGCGTCTAGAAAAAAAAGCCATACGTTGCATAAACAAAGTACCATTTTTGCATCCTTCAGCTGAGCTATTCCGTCAGCATCATATAATCAATATTCAGTCTCTTTATAGTTACCATCTTCTCCACCACCTCCATTTTGCTAATGAAAAGTATAAAGAATTTCTAATTACGCTCTCGGGTGAAACATTACGCTGCAATATTTCTAAAACACGTGCACCTGAAAAATGGACAATTCCGCACCACCGAACAAATTACCTTCTGCAGTCATTAAGTTATACAGTGCCAATGTTGCTAAATAAGTTCAATTTAACCACTCTTAGTAACGCTGTACTAACACGCAAAGTTTTACGATCAATGTTTATAGGCTGACCTGTGTTTTTGCTTGTTTCCAGTGTAAAATGGTACTGCGTGTAATATACATAGTAGATTGAGTTTTTGTGTCCGTCATGTTGTAATTATCGGTTTGTTGTAATATTTTGTGTATGTAAACGCTAGTCTTTATATAACACCCTGATATAACTTATATTTTCACTTCATTCGTCTCATTTGTATGTCTGTGATAAAATATGCGTTTTTTTTTTTTTTCCCAAGTAGCAACTGATCTCTTGTACTCATTTTTTTTTTTTTTTACTGCTGTCACTGACTGCTGTCACTGTTGCCTGCCGCCGGTCTCCAGGCCCCGTCAAGCTGTCCCTACAGCTTTTTGCCTGGAGACCGTCAACATTGTAAATGTTGAAAATAAAAGTGACTTGACTTGACTTAATCTTTAATAGGATATGGACAACCTTACACTTTATTGAAGAAAATGATCAAGCAGGATTTCGGAGAGAGCATATCCACATTATTAACCGGATAATATTAAAGTGCTCGGAATATAACCAGCCGCTGTACATATCACTCATTGACTACGAGAAAGCATTTGACTGGGTCGAAACCATAGCAGTCATGCAGGCATTGTGAGATCAGGGTGTAGGTGAGCCGTATGTGAAAGTACTGGAAGATATCTATTGTAGCTGTCCAGCAACCATAGTTCTGAATACAGAAAGTGATAAAATTGCAATTAAAAAAGGTGTTAGGCAAGGAGACACGATCTCCTAAATGCCTTTTACAGCTTGCTTACAGGGTGTATTCAAAGACACCGAATGGGAGCAAATAGGAATTAGGGTCGATGGAAAATATCTCAGTAATCTGCGATTTGCTGATGACATTGCCTTGTTAAGTAACTGAGGGAACCAATTACAACTAATGAAAAAAAATCTAGGCAGGAGAAGCAGAAAGGTAGGACTAAGATAATATTGAACAGCCTGGGAAAAGAACCACAGTTTAAAATAGGTAGCGAACCGCTGAAATTGGTAGGCGATGTCAACTTAGGACAGGCAGTCACCGCATATCTGGATCTCGAAATGGAAATAACTAGGAGGAAAATATTTGCATGGAGGACCTTTGGAAGGTACTCAAACATTATGACTAACAGTTTACCGGTATCACTCAAGAGGAAAGTGTAAAACAACTGCATCCTACTGGTACTCGCCTATGGGGCTGAAACTTGCAGGATAACGAAAAGGGTTCTACTTAAGTTGAGGACAACGCAAAGGGCTATGGAATGTAAAATGGTAAGTGTAACGTTAAGATATAGGAAGCATGCAGAGTGGGTAAGAGAAATAACTGAGTTAATAACATTCTAGCCGAAATTAAGAAAACGAAATGGGCATGGGGAGGACATGTAACTTCGAAGAGAACACAACCGATGGTCTGTAAGAGTAACCGATTGGATTCCAAGGGAAGGTAAGCGTAGCAGGGGGAGGCAGAAAATCAGGTGGGTGGATGAGGTTAAGAAATTCACAGGGGAAAGTGGATGCACAAAGTGCACAAAACCACCGTGAAAATGCGCCTGTTAAACTCACTGCGGCATTCAAAGGTCATTACGTTCCTTATTTCACTTCTACAGACATCGTAGACAGCACTGCTGCACCGAGACAAATAAATAATGAAAGGAATCGACTGCTAGGCTAGCTGAGAAGCCGGGACATTCGTAAACTTCTCTACACGGGATTCACATTCAAGCCTGATAAGAGTGGATTGTATAAGAAGTTCGGATAAGCCAGGTGCGACTTATTTTATGTATATTACTTTTCTATGTCTGTGGTTTTTTTATCCGCTGTGTGTCGACGCTTCCCAAGTTCTATGGTACTCTGATTAAGAGAACATTATACTAATGAACCAATCCAGACTACACTGGGTGTCCCAGCCAACTTTAGCCAAGGGTTAAAAAACAAATCATCATCATCATCGTCATCATCATCATCAGCCTGATTATACCCACTGCAGGGCGAAGGCCTCTCCCATATTTCTCCACTTAACCCGGTTCTGTGCTAGCTGCATCCACTTGACCCCTGCGAACTTCTTAATCTCATCCGCCCACCTAACTTTCTGCCGCCCCCTGCTACGCTTTCCTTCCCTTGGAATCCAGTTTGTTACCCTCAGCGACCATCGGTTATCCTCTCTTCGCACTACATGTCCTGCCCATGTCCATTTCTTCTTCTTAATTTCTACTAGAATGTCGGTAACTTGAGTTATTTCTCTGACCCACTCTGCACGCTTTCTATCTCTTAATGTTACCCCTACCATTTTTCGTTCCATAGCCCTCTGGGTTGTCCTCAACTTAAGTAGGACTCTCTTGGTTAGCCTCCACGTTTCAGCCCCATAGGTGAGTACAGGCAAGATGCAACTGTTGTATACTTTCCTCTTGAGCGATACCGGTAAACTGCTAGTCATAATCGGCGAGTGCTTGCCAAATGCGCTCCATCCCAATCGTATTCTTCTTGTTATTTCCTTTTCGTGGTCCGGATCTGCGGGTACTATCTGTCCTAAGTAGACATATTCGCCTACTACTTCCAGTATTTCGCTACCTAATGTAAACTGCTGTTCCTTCCCGAGGCTGTTGAACATTACCTTAGTCTTCTGCATATTGATTTTCAAGCCTACCTTTCTACTTTTCCTGTCTAGGTCATCAATCATTATTTGCAGTTCATCCCCCGAGTTGCTTAGCAAGGCAATGTCATCAGATAATCGCAGATTACTGAGGTATTCTCCATCTACCCTTATCCCTAACTGCTCCCATTCCAAGTCTCTGAATACGTCCTCTAAACAAGCTGTGAATAGTACTGGGGAGATTGTGTCTCCTTGCCTAACCCCTTTCTTTATGGGAATTTTGTTACTTTCTTTATGCAGAACTATGGTTGCTGTGCAGCCACTATATACCTATATCTTCCAGCATTTTCACGTACGGCTCGTCTACCTCCTGATTTCGCAATGCCTGCATCACCGCCGAGGTTTCAACTGAGTCAAATGCTTTTTCGTAATCAATGAATGCTATGTACAAGGGCTGGTTATATTCCGAGCATTTTTCTATCACCTGATTGATGGTATGGATATGATAGATAGTAGAGTACCATTTCCGAAACCCTGCTTGATCGTTTGCTTGATTGCAGTCTAAGGTTGTCCTGATTCTATTAGCGATTACCTTAGTAAATACCTTATACGTAACAGACAGTAAGCTGATTGGTCTGTAATTTTTAAGGCCCTTAGAGTCCCCTTTCTTGTGAATGAAGATAATGTTTGCATTCTTCCATGGTTCCGGTACCGTCGATGACACCAGGCACTGCGTATACAGGGTGGCCAGTTTTTCTAGCACGATATCCCCCCCGTCCTTCAGCAAATCTGTAGTTATCTGATCCTCTCCAGCTGATTTCCCCCTTTTCATAGTTTCTAGCGCTTTCTTGACCTCGTCCTTCGTCACTGGTGGAACGTCTGAATGTTTTTCCCTACCGCCAATCTCATTACGGTCCTGACTGCTTTGGCTACTGTAGAGATCTGTATAGATCTCCTCGGCTACTTTGACTATCTTTTCCATATTAGTGATGACGTTGCCCGCCTTGTCCCTTATCGCATACATCTGGTTTTTGCCTATATGCCCAATTTCTTCTTGACCACTTTCAGGCTTCCCCCGTTCTTTACAGCATGCTCAATTTTCTCCATGTTATATCGGCCACCTTGCGCTTATTGATTAGCTTTGATATCTCGGCCAATTCGAGCTTATCTGTTGGATTGGAAGCTTTAATACTCTGGCGTTTCTTAATCAAATGTTTCGTCTCCTTAGACAGCTTACCGGTATCCTCTCTAACTATCCTACCGCCTACTTCTACCACGCACTCAGTAATGATGTCTCTGAAATTATTGTTCCTTGCCTCTAGGGTAATGTCGTCATCCTCAGTTAGAGCTGAAAACCTATTCTGTAGCGAGATCCTGAACTCTTCTTCCTTCCCCCTCACCGCTAATTCGTTGATGGGTTTCTTTCTTACTAAAGTGTTGCGTTCCTTCTTCAGATTTAGGCTAATTCGGGACCTCACCATCCTGTGGTCACTGCATCGCACTTTCCCGATTACCTCTACATCTTGCATAATGGCGGGGGTTGAACACATTATGAAGTCGATTTCATTTTTAGTCTCTGCGTTAGGACTTTTCCATGTCCATTTCCGGCTCTTCCGTTTGCTGAAGAAGGTATTCATGATTCGTAAGTTATTGCGCTCTGCAAACTCAACTAGTAACTCCCCCCTGCTATTCCTAGAACCAATGCCATAGTCACCTACTGCCTGGTCTCCTGCCTGCTTTTTCCCTACCTTGGCATTGAAGTCGCCCATTAGTACAGTATACTGCGTCTTTACTTTTCGCATTGCCGATTCTACATCTTCATAGAAGCTTTCAACTGCCTGGTCATCATAACTACATGTAGGTGCATAGGCCTGTACAACCTTCAGTTTATACGGCTTATTAAGCCTAATTACGATGCCTGCAACCCTCTCATTATTATATAGAATTCATCTATATTGCCCGCTATATACTTATTGACAAGGAAACCTACTCCTATAGTTCTCGCCTCTTCGGTAAACCTCGATAGCACAGTACATGCCCGTCGTTCAGTACAGTATATGCCTCATTCGGCCTCCTAACCTCACTAAGCCCTATGACATCCCATTTCATGCCCTCTAGTTCCCCTAAATGCACTGCTAAACTAGCTTCACTAGCTAGGGTTCTAGCATTAAACGTTGCCAAGGTCAGTTTCCAATGGCGGCCTGTCCAGCGGAGCCAGGCTTTCTTAGCACGCCCTGCTGCGTCACAGGTCTGACCGCCGCCGTGGTCAGTTGCTCCGCAGCCACTGGTGACTGAGGGCCGTGGTTTTGTGGAGCTTATCATAGGAGGTTGCGGCCAATTACTGCACCAGGGTGGCCAACTCCTGTTCTGGTGAGGGAGTGCGTTGCCGAAGGTGTTCACCGGCATCAGGTCGCACCCCAAACCTGTTTATGCAATTCCATCGACACGCGGATTTTTTTTTTTTTTTCATCCGGTGGAGAATTGCGCGGCACCGGGATTTGAACCCCGGTCCTCTTGCATGCGAGGCGGATGTTCTACCGCTACGCCACCGCTGCACCGCTCAAATACAACAAATATATTAAAATAAATAAATTTGCCCTGGAAAACTACTTGCATAGAGGTGCCAACCATCTTTAGCGCCAAATGCATTTTTATTTGCCTTGTAATTATTCATTATAATTAAGCTAATATTTCTATATTACTATATGTTGTGTTTAGACCATAATTTTATTTGCAAAGAGAAGACCGCTTTATGAAACCCGCATTACACTTAGCTGCGATAAAAAAGCCTCGCGTGTATCTTTATTCTGACCTCCAAAAAATGTCGATGTACAAGAACTATCACGTGACCATACCGCCTTCGCGTGCCACGAATGTGGTGCTCCCCATTTGTGGTTTGAGTGAACGAAATTCAGCTACGGCTGGGACTCGACGCCAGAGTTCCAGCGTTAGGCTAATATGTTGCGATGGTTGCAGTGAGCTCACCGCGCTCGATGCAACTGTTGTTGGTAACTGTTTGCTTTTTTGACTATGAGGCTTTTTGCTTTTGCACCAGCTGTATCGCGCCCTACACTTTTCCTTTACTTGATGCTATCACATTTGTTTTTCTTCTGTTTTAGTTTCGTGAGACGGGTATTTATTTTGTGTTCTTGAATAAAATGTTTAGTTGCGAAAAAGCACTCATGCTGTGCCCTTTTACTCCTTGGTCCTCGTTTTCTGCGCTACCTTCAATATGAACAAGATCCAACTCTCCCAACTTTCAACCTTACAACTTCGAAAGGTACCTAAGCTTTGCAAACCCCGTCTATAATATTTAGTATTTTTAAACTATTTGAAATAATAATTGCAAGACAAAAACGCCCGTGGTGGGCAAGACAGCTGGTAGCTCTATGTAACTGGTTTCCCAAGCGTAACTCAAACGATTTATTTTTTAACCCTCGGCTAATGCTAGGTCGGGCACCGTGTATAAAAACTATAGTCGCACGAGCACCCCGCCGGGGTAGCGCAGTGATTAGGGTGCTCTACTGCTGTGCGTAGGGATGCGGGATCAAATCCCGGCCTCGGCGGCCGGTTTTCATTGCAGGCGAAAAGATAGGCGCTAGTGCGCTTTGCGATGTCACTGCACGTTAAAGAATCCCAGGTGGTCAATATTTCCGGAGCCCTCCACTACGATGTGTCTCATAGCGCGAGTCGCTTTGGGATTTTAAACCCCAAAACCAAATCAAACCAAAAGTCGCAGGAGCTGCAGTGGCGACGCGAGCGAGTCTTGAAGCTGCACAGTGTTTGTTTCGCTGCCACCTACTTTCTTGTATACGTACGGGAACATATCTTGTATTTGGCAAGCTGGTTGCGTCGGTGCGGTTGATGAACAGACTGTTTTTAAGTTGTACATCTCGTAATAAATGGCACGGTGACGGTTTTCGACTTTATTCACATCAGTTCTAAACCGATACGAAGAAAATCAAGAGCATTTTATATATTCAATGTCTTGCAGCGTGTGTTTTGCAACAGATGACCATCATATAGTGACGTGCCTGCAGCGATGGCTCTCACTGCAGGACGCGCGTCGTAATCACCTCTGGAGAAAGAGGCGCGTTCTCTCTGCTAGATTGGGTTATGGGTGGCAAAGCCTATGTACGACGAGGATTAGCTTGCACCACGGGTGGGCCAGTTGAAATCTCACCCTTGGCTAGTTCGTTCGATAAGATCTGGCGTTGCGGCATCGACGAACCCTGCTCGCGGGTTACTCTGCGTCCCTTTGTCTTATTGGTTCGACGAAGGCCGGTAGGCTCGCAAGGAATTAAAGAATACGCTCCGGGGGCGCGCTGCGGCGTCCGCGACGGTGAGCTATCGCGCGACTGGCCTTCCTGGCCTAGCGTCTGAATATTTCCCCACTTTGGTGTCGATGCGCTACTGGTGGTCTGCCGCGGGCTAGCAGACCCCGAATGCTGGCGCGAATTGGCGTTGCTAGCCGGTACCATCTTTGGTTCTTTCACCGTCTGGGGGTTATTATTCGGCTTAGCGGTTGGAGAGTCACGTATCTGGAGAGCCGATGCTGACGGCTTCAAGGAGGGTTTTGCTCGCGAGGCTTCACCGGCTTGTTTTTCCGATCGAACTGGTCCTGTCACCTGCAACAGAATTTTTACGTCGCGCGTCGGGACCTCGGACGCCAAAGGTGATGACTGCTCTCTCGGTGTGCCTCCCAGTTTGTCTTTAGTCCGTTTATTCGCTGCCTGTTGACCTTTCCCTGCGGATGCCTTCGTACTGGCAAGTGACGATCCCGCTGGTGTCGATGCGCCTGATCCACCGACAGGATTCGTAGTCTGGCGGGGCGCTGTCAACGTAGTGCTTCTGTCCCGCTCAGTGACCATCGGCAGGGCGGCGTCACCCTGAGGGTACGTTGTGGCAATGGTCAGGTTATCGACGACCACCAGCGCGGCCTGCCCTGCTTCGGCCTGGCCTGCTTGCGATGAGTTCGAGGAGATTGGAGTAGGCGCGCCGTCGCTCTCCCTGGGCCCGCGGAACATGTAGTACAGGTGATACAGGACGAAGGACTGCGACCGCGAATGAGCCAACGTTATCATCCAGTACCATCATGATCCCGGTGTTAAAATATGTTTCTCATAACATCACGCAAAGGAAATTTGTTGTAAGGAAAGGGAAGTAGTAGTTATGAGATTTTAGAAAATGAAAAGGGTTGCCTGGTGAGGCAAGCAACATTGAATGAGATTCCTTTGGCATTACCACTGCTCAAAGCACGAACTATAGGTAATAGAGCCTCTAAACCTTCAATTTAGCTTTCTCCGGCTTACTGTCTGTCGTGCGCGCTGTGTGTTGCCCCAAGCACCGGGAGAACGAACGGTCCGGTTTCGTGTGTTTGTGTGTGCCGTGCGTTCCGCGAAGCGTTGGCGGACTGAACACACTCCCGAAACCAGGGCAGCCTTCCTTCTGAAGCGGTGGTGAAGACCCGAGAACCGGCGCCGGGAGGACGACAAGGAGAAGAAATTTATGGGCTCCCGCAGGGCGCACTGCCCGTGTCATCTGAGCTGGCCGCTGCCCGCGGCTGGGAGCGGGAGCCTGCAACGGTCGCCGGCTTCTCGGAAGCGTTCGAACCTCCGAGGTGTCGGGAGCTTGGGACGCCAAGACAGCCGTGGACGTGGCAAGGAGGACTCTCGGAGGGAGAGAAGGATCGGAGGCAGCACGGTGGGCGCAACGACGAGAGGAGAGGACAGAAGGGACTGAACCGGAGTGTCGTGCGGAGAGGCCGCACTCCGAGTGGTACGTGTCATATGCGCGCAACATGTAAAAAAATTCCTAATAATCAAGATATGCCAAGTGTGGTCGAGCTTCGTCGGGGAATGCCAGAGGGGCAGAGCAAGGGACCTGCCTGACTGACGCAGCCGACAGGATCTCCGACGTCAAGCGGAACCGACCGGGAACCGGACGGAGGATGTGGGCCCACGGCTGAGCGCGCACCGGGAGCGTCGACGAATTTGCAGTCTTCTCCTGCAGCGCAAGTCTGGACAGGTGGGTGTCTTGTTGGCTCCTGTTTCGAGGGCATCATGGCAACCACGGGATGTAACTTGCGGAGTCGCGAGGCCGAAGTAGGGGCCCGAAGCGAAGAGGGGGAGAGGCAGATGGAGCTGGTGTCGACTGCCGAGGTGCGAAGCGTCAGCGAAGGGTCAGTAGTTTCCGTCGCTGACCAGATGGCATTGTTACAAATGAAATTAAAAATTGCGGAAACAGAATTAGAGCACGCAAGACTGTCTAACAACGGCAGTGCCGGTGCTGCGCTGAGGGCGCCTCTGAGCGCGGAGGAAGATAGGAGGCTAAAATACACAAACATGCTGAAGGGAGTGCTGTTAGACATGCCAGCGGAAGAGGCGCTTGTCCCAGGCTGGTTTGAGGACATTGAAGCAACGCTGGATGCCTACAGCGTCCCAATTGAATGGGGAGCGGGCTTAGTACTGCCCAGACTGAACGAAAAGGCTAGGGGACTGCTCGGTCGGCTCTCGGCGGAGAAGCGCAGGGATTACGCAGCGCTCAAAGAAGCGATTCTCAAAGGGCTCAGGCTGTCGTCAGCTGAATACAGGCGACTTTTTAACTACTCAAAAAAGGGTTCAAATGAATCATGGGACCAGTTCGCAACGCGACTGCAAAATTATTTTGCCTATTATTGCAACAGTTATAACGTTACTTCCCTGGAAGAGCTGCAAGAGCTCGTAGTGGTAGACAAATTGAAGGAGATGTTAAGTCCCGATGCCCGGACCTTTGTTGTTCAAAATGAGACTACAGGGAAGGCAATGCGCCCGGATGAAGTGGCCAACCTCGCGGAACAATTTGATGAAAGCCAGATCGCTAAAGACTCTAACAGGAGCACAGGAGAATCGGTGGGTGGTACGGCGAGCCCGGTAAGGAGAGAGAGAAAAACAACTGACTCGGCTAGGACGCGCAATGACGAGGCCGGACGATCGGCTCCATATGCCAGGGCACGTAGGCAATGTTACGAATGTGGCCTCCCTGATCATCTAGCCCGTGAGTGTCCGAAACGGCGGTCAGCACAGGCGAACCTCGTGCAAACGAACACAGATGAAGGAGGCTTAGTGGCTCGCGTTGCGGGTGCTAACTTCGGAAATGAAAACGTAAACGGTGGGGAACGCCCGTTCCGCCCCCTCAATACGGTCATGTTAGGTAGCGGGAAGGCCGAATTTGTAGGGCATTTGGATTCAGGAGCAGAGATTAGTGTAATCAGACGATCCATTCTGGGAGACCATGAACCACTTACAGGCTCAAAAATAAAATTAACTGGTGCATTTGGGGAGCAAGTGCTGGCAGAGTTGGTGTATGTGCCCTTGAAGCTATTGGGTACGCCTAAGTACGTCGGTGCAGCTACGGCTGGCACCGAAATTCTTTGTGCCGTGACAGATAAATTGGCCCCAGGGATAAATGCACTTATCACGCCGGACACGCACGCACAGTTGCTGGAAGAGACACCTGCGGTGACAGCGGCTGATGCAGCGCTAGAGAGCGGAAGCGAGGATGGAGTGCGCGGAGATGCGGCGGTGACCGCGGCTGTCACTACGACCAGTAGACCGCACAGTGACGGCGACGAGGTGGGAGACGGTGAGCGCGCAGGTGCTACCGAACATGAAGCGTTTCGCCGTACGCAAATGGACGATTCTACGCTGAGGGATGCATGGGAGCAGGCCGGAGTGGGTAGCCATGGAATGGTGGAGAAGGACGGTTTACTTTATCACAAGGATGAGGTCATGGGTCGCCCTTGTTTGCAGCTTGTACGGCCAAAGTCGCGCTGTTGGGAGGTGATGAGGCTTGCCCATGACTCTGAGTGGGCTGGTCACCTAGGTGAGAGGAAGACTCTTCAGAGGGTTAAGGGTGCCTTTTACTGGCCCGGGATTACTGCGGACATAAAACGTTACTGCCAAAGCTGCAAAGGATGTCAGATGAAATCCCGGGTGAGAACAAGTGACAGAGTACCGATCGTGCCAATTACTCGGCCTGACACGCCATTCCAGGTCATTAATATTGACTGCATTGGGCCAATCGAACCGCCTTCTGCAAGGGGCCATCGGTATGCACTATGCGTAATCGATCTCTGCACCCGATGGCCTGAGGTGGTGTGTTTGCGTTCGCTCACTGCAAAGACGACCTGTGACGCCCTGCTCGACATCTTTTCGCGAATGGGGGTGCCGGAAACAGTGTGTTCCGATCAAGGGACCAATTTCACGGCACGCCTCACGCAGGAGTTCCTAGCGAGAATGGGGGCGACACCGCGATTCTCGACGCCGGAACACCCACAAAGTAATAGCATTGTCGAAAGGTTTAACGGCACGTTCAAGAGTATGTTGTTTGATGTAATTCAGAACCATGGTAGTGACTGGGATCGGCACGTGCCTTTCCTGCTTTGGGCATACCGGGAAGTCCCGAATGCTACAACGGGAGAGAGTCCGTTTGAAATGATGTATGGCCGTGTACCTATCGGACCGCTAACTATCCTTCAGAAGACCTGGTCAGGAGAATGGGCAGTACCGGATGGCCTCAACACTCCTGGGGAGCAGTATCTTCGCGGGTTAAGGGATAAATTGGCGGCGGCGAACGAACGAGCCACCGTAACAGCCCACCTGACGCAGACAAAGTACGCAACAAATTACAACAGAAGGGCCAAGCAAAAACATTTCCAGGAGGGCGAAACAGTTCTTATTCAGGGATCCGACAACGCTGGCAAATTCGCAGCGAAGTGGGTAGGACCCGCAAGTGTCGTACGTAAAGAGAGACCTCACAGGTATCTCGTGCAAACCGAGGATGGGTCTAGGAGGAGTATCCATGCGAATCGGCTCCGACCGTTTGTAACGCGGGTGAACGCAGTGGGCGTCATTTTCGAAGAGACATTCGGTGAAATCCTGTCATTGCCAGCTTTGCCCCACTTAGCCCGTTCGCGGGTTACGCTCGCAGTCGATCACCTTAGTGAAGAGCAGAAGAGTGAGCTCCGGACGCTCGTGGAGCAGCATAGCGACACGTTCTCTGAAACGCCTGGGAGATGCACAGTGGGAATGCACAGGATTCGTCTGAAAGGCGGTGGTGAGCCGAAGCGGGCTCATGCATACCGCGTCCCTTTGACGCTTCGAGATGAGGTTGAGAGACAGGTCAGGGAGTTAACGGAATGGGGTCTGATCTATCCAACTGAGAGTGGGTTTGCACATCCGATCGTGTGCGTTGCGAAAAGGGACGGCGGCGTGCGACTGTGCGTTGATTATCGCCGATTAAACTCAGTGACCGAACAGGATGCGTTTCCTATGGGAAGAGCAACTGAGTTGTTGTATCAAGTGGCCGGGTCAAACTATATATCAGTGATTGACATGCTGCGAGGTTACTGGCAAATGCCGCTCGATCCGGTTGCCCAAGAGTACACGACGTTTGTGACTCACCGGGGACAATATGCGTGGAGAGTGATGCCGTATGGTCTCAGGAATTCGGCTGCGACTTTCCAACGAATCATGAACGAGATCCTCACGCCACACCAGGAATACGCGTGCGCGTACATCGATGATGTGGCGGTACATTCAAAGACATGGGAGGATCACCTAGAGCACCTGTCGAAAGTGCTGTCGGCCATTTCCGCGGCAGGGTTCACGGCAAACGCGGCAAAATGCAGGTTTGCGCAGCATGAGGTGAAGTACTTGGGACACATTGTAGGCTCTGGTAAACACGCTCCTGATCCTGAACGAGTGGTTGCACTACAAGAGTGCCCCAAACCGACCACTAAAAGAGAGTTGCGGAGTTTCCTGGGGTTGGCCAATTACTACCGGGATTATGTACCGGGTTATTCCACGGTGGTCTTGCCCCTCACAGATATGACAAACCGTAGAGTGCCTAGCGTAATACCCTGGACAGAAGAGGCGAATCGAGCGTTTGAGCAGGTCAGACAGTGTCTTGCGGAGGCACCTGTATTATTTGCCCCTGATTCAGACAAAGGATATGTACTCGCTACAGACGCTTCGGAGTTCGCAGTAGGCGCCTGCCTGTCGCAGATCGACGCCGAGGGTCGAGAGCGTCCAGTGGCCTTTCTGAGCAAAAAGCTGAGCCCGACTCAGCGTCGCTGGGCCACAATTGAGCGTGAAGCCTATGCGATCATCTGGGCTCTCCAGCGTATGGAGACATGGTTGTTTGGAGCCGAAATTACTGTAAACACTGATCACAATCCATTAAAGTTTCTCACTCTGACTTCCCCTCAGAGCGCCCGCCTAATGCGTTGGGCACTGGCACTGCAGAGATTTAATTTGGTGATTGGTCATAAAGCGGGATCACTCAACGCCAATGCTGACGCATTGTCGCGGTTTGTAGCATCAGCTCCATAGCCTCGGGTGTATATGGCACGGGCGGGAGGGGGTCCTTAATTTGGTGCATATGTTGTATTTTGGTTTGCCATGGTGTACTGAATATGGCGTTGCGAGGCATCTGCCTGTTTCAGTTTAGCGCGAGTGGTGTCGAGCTCTAGAAGTGTGCTGCATTCCAAAAAGTCATGCATCACAGTGGCGATGGGGCTGTCGTGCGCGCTGTGTGTTGCCCCAAGCACCGGGAGAACGAACGGTCCGGTTTCGTGTGTTTGTGTGTGCCGTGCGTTCCGCGAAGCGTTGGCGGACTGAACACATTCCCGAAACCAGGGCAGCCTTCCTTCTGAAGCGGTGGTGAAGACCCGAGAACCGGCGCCGGGAGGACGACAAGAAGAAGAAATTTATGGGCTCCCGCAGGGCGCACTGCCCGTGTCATCTGAGCTGGCCGCTGCCCGCGGCTGGGAGCGGGAGCCTGCAACGGTCGCCGGCTTCTCGGAAGCGTTCGAACCTCCGAGGTGTCGGGAGCTTGGGACGCCAAGACAGCCGTGGACCTGGCAAGGAGGACTCTCGGAGGGAGAGAAGGATCGGAGGCAGCACGGTGGGCGCAACGACGAGAGGAGAGGACAGAAGGGACTGAACCGGAGTGTCGTGCGGAGAGGCCGCACTCCGAGTGGTACGTGTCATATGCGCGCAACATGTAAATAAATTCCTAATAATCAAGATATGCCAAGTGTGGTCGAGCTTCGTCGGGGAATGCCAGAGGGGCAGAGCAAGGGACCTGCCTGACTCTGTCCAATGTAATACGCGCATTGCAAAGTTCAACAGATGCATTTCAATACATGCAAAACGCCATTTCGCTGCTACAATGCTTATCTGGAAAACAAAGAGCACGAGCCGCCATTTCGTTACAGGATATTTCTGTTGGAATAAAGCCTTTGGGTACTTGGTAACTCGATCCACTGTCCACATTATTGTGCGTATATTGAAGTGCCAATCAAAATAAATTGATCGATCAAGTCATTGAATAATCATGTATATTCACTAAATAAATATTCCATTGATTGATTGATTGGTTGAATGATTGATCGATCGATAGATCTGTAAACGGTCTCGAAGGGCTTAACTCCCATACACACGCAGTAATTAAAGCAGCAAGTTCGAGTCATCACTGCTTCCAAACTCATGAAGTCTCAAATTAGCCTTTCCACTCCACGCATGTGTACACATATAGATACTTCAGCTAACTTTGTAATGAATGTTTTTGCACGCTGACACTCTTCTCCAAGTTTATATTCACTTATGTCGACGTCACCTCGGGGAACTAATCCAAACACCAGAACTCCTCACCTTGGCCACCGCAAAGAAGGTGAAAAGAACCAGCAGTTCGGAGAACAGCAAATTCTGTAAAGAAAATAAAAAGATATTCAAAATCTGATGAAGCTTTCGGAATCTCTCCCGCCATCATCTGCGTAAACGTGAAAGCCTATTCGCAACTAGCTCACCGTTACAGTACGAAATGTAGGCTTTCAGCTAAATCTTTTGATGCCAGACATCAATAGACATTAAACGGGCCTTGTTGATGCACTTTGTACGCGTTAGCAGTATCAAGCTTTACTGGCTTACTTACGCGGACGTGGGCCTCGCTTGCATGCATCGGCAAATCTGCAATGCCAGTCTTGAAGGAAGAAACAAAAGAAAACATTGGCGCAGATTATTCGCAAGTGCAGAGTCAAGATCATACAAACATAAGCGTCGCTCTAATCTACATTTAGAGAGTAGCGCTGTACTTTATGAATTATACTCTGCATCGTATACTGCTATCAACAAGTACCATTCATCAGTGTTTCGCTGGCCAATATCATCCTTCAGATTAGCCGACTTCAGAAGAAACAATCTCTCTCACTTTTTTTTTTGCCTTGAGATCTCTCTGTGCAACATTCTCTAAGAAATATTAAAGTGACAGCGCTAATAACGCTGTTCAGCACAAATCTGGGCTCTGGAGTTTTGAACGAAAAATCACAAGCATGACGCTGGCAGCGGTAGCTCGCAGTTAACATGGCCGTACTGTAAGGTGTTTATTGGAGCACCAAGACCGTAAGAAACGTCCGCAAACCAAAGCGACGGGGGTAGCGTTCGAATCAACAGTGCAGTGCCAACAAGGCTCCAACTCCACTTCGTCTACCTGTTCGGGTTGGCGCGCGAGCTGATGGCGATCGGGATTACTACAGTACATTGAACGGACGGAGGGTTGGCTGACGTTATGTTTGGCAGTAACTGCCAACTCGGGCCTCCCTTCATTTGCGGGAGGGGATGTCAAAAGCAGCCTGTCAGGACCTTTGCATTCACGTTGCCCATAGACAACGCACGGCACTTTCACACGGCTTCGTTAAGCGGAGCTATATATGGGCTGTTAGCATGCGCCATGAGGTCATACCCATAAGGGCGGAGCCTAAGTGGATCCCCAATGATTTTTAGGAGTGCTAGCTCTCACTCATCAGGTTTTTCGATTTCTTGGGGTCTGCTACCACCTCCGTTGGGCGTGAAAATGGCGGCCCTCGTGGAAAGTCAATATAGCAACCAAATTGGGGATTAATTGGTGATATCACTGATGACGTCACAATTAAAGGTTTTGGCATAGATTCGGAATCTCAAATATAAGATGACGGCCGACGCAGGGTGCGAATGATGACGTCATAATAAAATGTGGAGGGCAAAAATGAAACCTCTTCGTGTCATAATACAATATGGCGGATAGAAGTGAAACCACTTCATTATGTCTAATCAAAGATGACGTCATAATTTATGAATCTCAAACCTATGATAGCGGCCGCATTCGGATGCCAATGAGGGGCATGTAAATGGAACCACGTGATTATGACATCATGGGACGAAATGGTGCCACAGTTTTGGTTTCCCAAATTCAAGATGGCGGCTCTCTGACACCGCGGCCAATATAACGGCCACTAAAATAACCTAAAATTAACGTCTTCCAGACGGAGGCGGCATTTGTTTCCTTTGTTGCAACAACCCGCCACTGAAACTTGAGCAATCGGTGGAGACGACACTGTCGCTGGCTTGTGACGCCTGTAAATGAGACACGGACATGCGACCTCAAACGGAAACTTGGTGTGCATCGTAAGCAGCCACCGTGAGCAGCACGGTGCTGGGTAGCTGGAGTAACTGGATGAAACTAGTACGCTAGGGATATTTGGGATAGTTGGATTGTATGATGATATCATTTGTCGAGTGAACATCTGTTCAAGTTGTTTATTCTTCGTTTTACTCGGATTCGTTTTATTTCGCTAGTATTTCACTCACGCGACGATACTGCTCTAGTACAGGCACACAATATACAGTCTCAGGACGTGAAAGCTGTCAAGTGAGCTTCAGCTTTTCGCTGAAGGTAGGCCATTTTGGCTTCCTGTCCTGCCTGACAGTGACGTATGTTGCCCAGAAATTACCATGACTTGCGTAGGTACTAAGCCCCGATTGAGCCAAGCCGTACAATTGTGCCGCTTATCTTAGAGGCAGCCTGTCTAACTTGAGATCATAGGGTCCTGCAAGGTAGTGTACTTGTCTGAGCTTCCTATCTCAAGGCGAAACTCAAGCCTGCAGCGCCTGCCAATTCTGCCATGACATGTGGTTTTGTGACGCCGAAAAAAGCACCTGCTCTCAATGCCCGGCCATTTCACCTGCTAATCAGCACCTTCCAAAGACTTCACACTCTTCTCGGCTTTTGCAGCTTTGGACGTAAAGTAAGCTTTCATTATAAAATATGCGACCTCCCTCGCTATAACAAAAGAAACATTCCAGCCCATGCGAAAAGTAGCCACCGAGACCCGTAATAGATCCAGCGACGTCGCGCTCTGCAACGAAACGCGTCAGTCAAGAATGCAGCATTGTACTCTGCGACTGCCTTTCCAGAAGACTGCGCTCTGTCGACCAAGCTCATTAACATGATGTTCTTCATTTAGTTTAGTAGTGGGTGTTTCTGCATGCGTGCATACAGGACAATGAACTTCTTGCGGATTAGCAGAGGTAATCTACACTTCCCGGCATCCGACTCGGGGGAGGAAATTTGAAATCACATGCATTGCTACTGACTAAAAGCTTAACAAAAACTTGTTTTCTGTTCAAAAGAAAATATTTTTTTTTCTCCTGTCTGCCTTTATTTCTCCGTACTGTTGCTGCCAGCGACAGCGTGCAGGGGCTGCAGGTCGCATCACTGTTGCCAACGTCCATGAGAAGCGAACGATTCGCAATTTAAAACTGTTCCTCTGCATATCAGTTTAGCAACCGCTAGAGAATCATGTTTGAAGACACCTTAACAGCAAACATTTTCTCCTTTTTTATGCTTCACAACTTCACAACCGCCCAACGCAGAGTTAACTTGTATAACCCTTGCCCGTGCGGGCCATTATAGTTATTTTTCTGCACGCAGGTACGCGCCGCCTGTGAAACTCACACGGCTGTACTGCCAAACTTGTTCATAACGAATGCAGGAAGCGGGCCCTTCTTGCGTCTGGAATTGTGAAGTTTGGCGGCGAGTCCCGGTGCGTTTCAAACACGAGTCGTTTTGGCGCGCTAAAAAATTAGCTGTGGTTTAGCTTGTGCTGAAACCAGAAGTTACACGAAAGCAATCTGCATGGCTACGCTTAGGTTCGGGTTCAAAGTAAAGACATGGCTTTTGCGCATAGTAGTTTACTCTATGGTTTTGCCATAGGAGAATCATTTTACGTATGAGCACTCCCTCCCTCTTGTCGTTGACCATTCTCATTCGGGTGCAGAAGACATCTAGTGGTATGGCATCGTCTCTACGTCGAACTCCGGGGCACACCGCCGTCACAACGTTCGAACGAACCTTCTGTCCTAGCAACTCGCTGTTGTCGTTCACCTCTACCAACTACAGAGTTATCTGTCTTCTTCTTATTATTATTCTGCTCCTCTTCCTCCTCCTCGGCTGTTCAAGGTCAAGCGTGACCTCGCCTTCTTCTTCTTCTTCTTATTGTTCTGCTTTTTCTTCTACTATACCACGATGCAAGCCGACGGCTTGAAAGCCTACCGCAGTGTAGCTGTGTAGGGTTTACACTAAAATGACTTAAATAAAATAATTTGGTCGTGAGTACTCACTGTACGGCTGTAGAACTTGATGGCAAAAATATTGGTCGCGTAGCATATCAGCGTTGCTATGCAGTTCCACACGAAGAAAATTCCGAGCACCCACTGTACTAGTGCCTGCATTTTGAGGTGTAGTTAGCGTCAGTGTTTGAGAGGTTGCCGCGAACTATCACACACAAAAAAAAAACTCCTCAAAGTGACAATAGAACTGGGGCACTACTCTAAGTGTTTCTTGCACCGCTTATAGCGTGTTCGTGTTCTTATGGCATTTCATGACAGGAACGTACTAAGAAAATTAATTAAATCATTCCAGACCTGATTTAATCCTCGCCCTTACGACTCGCTAATCTCAGTAGCTGTAGGTGACCATTAGCATATTTTGTGCAAAAGGAGGCTGTAATTTCTGCAGCTCGGTCCTGTATGAGTTATGTGCCTCTCGCCGCAATCAAAGATAATAACTGCCATCAGACACCAGTGCCAGGGCAAATTCAGATTTTGAAAGAGCTGTATGCATTCAATCGCAACAGCTCGGAGCAGCGAATCTGATGGGAGCACTTGCATGCAGCAGTACCTTTATCTAGAGGAGCAGTTGTTACGTCTACATACGCGTCGTAAGCAATTATTTTTCGATGACGCCACCAAAAGATTGACCGCTGAACATGAACCGGTAAGCAATATCATGGCCATTCAAATTCTTTCTGCGCGCTGGTATTATAGGACTAACGGATCATTTATTGCAGTTACCTGGCCTACGCTTCGAGCCTCTTGTTTTTAACTCCAAACAAGTGCGTGCTGTTATACAAGGCGCTTCACCTAATCTGTGGCTAGCTTTAAAACACGACAACGCCCTGTAAGAAGATTCCACGAAGGTGGCGTTCCAAACAGTTCCTTGAAGACTTCAGACCATTTGCCATGATTCTCATTTGCCTAATGGCAACAATAAATTCCCCGTGTCGTTTTTGGCTCAAAGCATTAAACAACGCCGTTATACGGAGAACACCATGCCATAACCTGAATGTCTGTTGCCGCGTTTCGGAATAGACCCCTCAAATGCCCAATTGCACCCCTCAAATGCAATAAAAGAAAATTACTGAATAGACAGGACACATGTCAGAGCTCGCCGCACGTTTTCAATACGGCCGGCGCAGATATTTCTAATCGACTTTATTTTGCTTCTATCTCGGCATGTAAATTAAAATGGTGGCTATTTATGTATAAGATATTACTTTACAGACATGTGTATGCGGCTGCCTTGTACTGGGCCCAGGCGTCGTCAAGCTATTTATTAACAGCTTTTTCATCCGCAGACCCCCAACTATATGTCTAAAATAAGTAATAAATATCTGTCTGTCCATCTGACTATCTTTACCAACTGATCTATCTATTCAGCTATATAAAGCGTATTTATCTGTACTAACGACTCCTTCTATCTCAGTTCAGTTCAGTCGTTCAGTCATGTCCGACTCTTCGTGACCCTATTGACCATGTCACGCCACGCTTTCCGGTCTCTCACTATCTTCCTAACATCACATAATTTCATCTGCAGAGCCTCGAGGATGCCATCTAACCATCGCGTTCGCTGCCTACCCCTTCTCCGGCGACCCTCAACCTTTCCCAACATCAAATCTTTCTCCAGCGACTCCTCTCTTCTCATCAGATGACCAAAGTAGCTGAGCTTTAACTTTAGAATTTGACTCTCCAATGAGCAGTCAGGGTTTATGGTCGACAATATTGACAATTTGATCTTCTGGCAGTCCAAGGAACTCTCAAGAGTCTTCGCCAGCACCACAATTCAAACGCGTCAATTCTTCGGCGGTCAGCCTTTTTCACAGTCCAACTCTCGCATCCATACATCACAACTGGAAAGACCATAGCACGAGTTATACGGTTCTTGGTTGGCAGACTAATGTCTCTGCTCTTTACTAGGCGGTCAAGGCTAACCATTGCTCTCTTTCCCAGAAGCAGGCGTCTCCTAATTTCATGGCTGCAGTCTCCTTCCGAGGTAATCTTGGAGCCCAAGAAGAGAAAATCGGTCACAGCTTCCACTTCTTGTCCCTTGATGCTCCAGGACTTGATAGGGCAAGACGCCATGATCTTTGTCTTTTTAATGTTCAGTTTAAGCCCAAACTTCTCACTCTCTTCTTGTACGCGCATCAGAAGTCTCTTGAGTTCCGCTTCACTTTCTGCCATTAAAGTGGTATCATCCGCATATCTAAGGTTGTTGATACGTTTTCCAGCAATCTTCGCTCCAGCTGAAGACTCGTCCAGACCAGCCTTCCTCATGATGCACTCTGCATATAGGTTAAATAGGCAGGGCGACAGTATGCAGCCTTGCCTCACTCCTTTCTCAGTCGGAAACCAATCAGTAAGACCATGCCCAGTTCTGACTGTGGCCTCTTGCCCTTCATACAGGTTCCTGAGGAGACAGATGAGGTGAATTGGAACTCCCATCTCTTGGAGAGCTTGCCACAATCTGCTGTGATCTACGCAGTCAAACGCTTTCGCATAGTCAATAAAGCAGAAGTAGATGGGTTTCTGGAACTCTCTTGCTTTTTCCATGATCCAGCGAAGGTTGGCAACTTGGTCTCTAGTTCCTTTGCCCTTGCGAAACCCAACTTGCACATCCGGAAGCTCCCGATCCACATACTGCTGCAGCCTACCTTGGAGGATTTTCAACATCACCTTGCTAGCATGCGAAATAAGCGCGATCGTGCGGTAGTTGGAACAATCTTTGGCACTGCCTTTCTTTGGAATGGGGATGTAAACTGACCTCCTCCAATCCTGTGGCCACTGCAGGGTTGTCCAAATCTTCTGACATAATGTATGCAGAATGTTAACAGCGTCATGGTTGAGGTTTTGAAGCAACTCAGCTGGAATTGTATCAATTCCGCTAGCTTTGTTCTTAGCAAGGCTGGCTAAGGCCCATTCAACTTCACTCTTCAGGATGCCCGGCTCGAGATCAGTGACCACAACCGTCTTATGTTGGGTTTGCACATTCGGGTCCTTCTTGTACAGTTCTTCTGTGTATTCCTGCCACCTCTTCTTTATCTCTGCGGCTTCAGTGAGGTCCTTGCCTCGTTTGTCCTTTATCACGCCCATCTTAGCACAGAAGCTTCCTTTGATATCTTTGATTGTCTTATACAGAGCTCTTGTGTTCCTTAATTGGCTGTTGTCCGCAACTGCTTGGCACTGTATGTTCAGGAAGGCATTCTTATCTCTCCTTGCTATTTTCTGAAAATCCGCATTGATAACCTTGTATCTTTCTCTTTCCCCCATAACTTTTGCCATCCTCCTTTCCTCAGCTATTTGCAAAGCCTCTTCAGATAACCATTTTGCTTTCTTGCATTTCTTTTGCTTTGGAACTACCTTAGTAACAACTTCTTGTATTATATCACGAACATCAGTCCACATCTCTTCGGGCTCTTTGTCTTCTAGATCTAATTCTTGAAATCGATTCCTCACTTCCACAGCATATTCTAATGGAACTTGATCCAGATTATACCTGAAAGGCCTTCTAGTTTTCTGCGTTTTTCTCAATCGAAGCTTAATCTTGGCAACAAGAAGCTGATGATCGGTGCCACAATCGGCCCCAGGCCTTGTTTTTACTGCTTGTATAGCGCTTCTCCATCTCTGTCGGCAAATAATATAATCGATCTGATTCCTGTACAGACCGTCCGGCGAAGTCCATGTGTACAGGCGCCTCTTGTGCTGTTGAAAATGAGTATTCGCTATGGTCAGGTTGTTTTCTTCACAAAACTCTACTAGCCTCTGCCCAGCTTCATTTGGCTCACCAAGACCGAACTTGCCTGTAATTCCGGATATTTCTTCACTCCCTACCTTAGCATTCCAGTCTCCTATGAGAAAAACGACGTCTGATGATGGGGTGCGGTATAAAAGGCATTGTAGGTCCGCATAAAATCTCTCAACGTCAGCTTCTTCAGCAGTAGTGGTCGGTGCATAGACTTGGATAACTGTTATGTTGAAAGAGTGACCTTGGATCCGAAGTGAAATCATTCGGTCGTTTTTGGGGTTGTACCCTAGCACTGCTTTGCCCATTCTTCTGTTTACTATGAGAGCGACCCCATTCCTTCTCTTGGATTCGTGCCCACAATAAAAGACATAATGGTCGCCGGAGTTAAATTCTCCCATTCCGATCCACTTGAGCTCGCTGATACCCAAGATATCAATGTTCAATCTGTCCATTTCTCGCTTGACGATATCCAGTTTACCTTGCGTCATAGATCTTACATTCCATGTTGCTATGTGATACATCTCCTTGCAACATCGGACTTTCCGGTCGCTTCCCGACACATCCACAACTGAGCTTCCTTTTGGCTTTAGCCCAGCCGCTTCATTCGTCCTGGAGCTACTAGGAATCGCCCTTTGTTCATCCCCAGTAACATACGGGACGCCTTCCAACCTGGGGGGCTCATCTTCCGGCGCCATATCATTTATGGTATTGTGACTGGCCATAGGGTTTTCTTGGCAGGAAATACTGGAGTGGGTTGCCATTACCTTCTCCAGTGAATCACATTTTGTCAGAACTCTCTGCCGTGACCTGTCTATCTTGGGTGGCTCTACACAGCAGAGCTCACGACTTCTTCGAGTTTCGCAAGCCCCTCCGCCACGACAAGGCAGTGATCCATGAAGGGGCATGTATTGATACCTACTGATTTACCTATCTATAAGGGCGCCCTGAAGTCTGCCTGTTTATCTATACCTATCGAGCTATCTATCAATCTACGGCTACTTAATCCCTGTCTATCTGTCTATACCCAACAAAATATCAACCTACGCCCGCCTAATTCCTGTCCATCTATCTATAATTACCAATATATCTCCGGCTCTCTAACCGTCCGCCCGTCTGTGTTTGTTTGTCTGTCTGCCTGTACATGTCTCGAGGTATGGGCAAGCTGCCTCGTTTGATAGAAACAGTCGGCGTCGCATCTTGTTGGTGTTGGCCTCATGATATTCTGGACAGTAAGCTTATAGAGCCCAACGTTTTGAACGCGCAAAGGGATAAGCCAGCAGGCAGTCCCATAGAACTTAAAATGCGGTGGCCAGAGCGCACCGAGGCCCAATTCAATGAAGATAGTGGTAAGTGCTGTACTAAAGGTGTACACAATGCCTGTGCATTTGATAAGATTGAATAATGTATTTGAACTTACTTCTCGATGCCTTCGGTACAGTGGGATCCCCTAGTAAGAAAACGCAGAATAAATCCTCTCATTTGAAGGGAGACAAACAACGTCAGTAAGGTAAATTGGTCTGCCAAGCTGCTGTCTTTAACTAGGACAGAAGGCGCATGTGAGATATCGAAGGTAAGAACGTTCATTGGTTCGCAGCGCAAGAAAGCTTTGGATAAGAATAGTGTTTTTGTTAAATATATATTTGCGCATCTAGGCACAGGCTTTGAGAGAACGTTGTTTTGAATTGAGTCTCTTAATTATGAAGTCCTGAGGTGTATTGAGCGATCGGAATTCGGTTGTACCGCATGTAAAATGACCTAGTTCAAATGCAGCCATATAATAATGCGATATGTGTGCGCTCTTCCAACGTGCAAGGTATTCATGCATTACGTTTTTTTCAGTGTTTTGTGCTCTGTATAAAAGTGAGGCACCAAGCGAACCTTCCCATAACCATTTTGTTACTGCTGAAACTGCTCTCAGGAAATTCATATACGTTTGTCTAACAAATCCGTTTAAATGAGCCGAGCAGAAAAGACGAAGGCCTAACCCTCTGCAGTTTCACTCACCTTCTTGTGAATGATGCTGGCCATCGCAATGTCGCTGATGAGGTCGAAGAAAGTCTCGGTGCCCAGGACCACGTCGTAGACGAGTCCTTCTCCTACACACGTTGTGAAGTACGCGAAAAAAAAAAAATAAGGAAAGGGTTCAGCGCTTGAGATCTCTTTCGTATTGCTAGCGTTCTTTCTCTGACAATGAATAACCAACTCGCCAAGCAACATACCCTGTTCGCACTGTGCCATTCATACGGAGTCTACTGGTCTATAGCGGATGTCTGGTTTTAGACACCTAGACATCTCAAGGGAGATTCTTCAAAACAGTTCTACGCTACGCAGCGTAAAATAGCTTATATTTATAGTATTGTAACTAAGTTGTGCGCTTTTATCCTCATATGGCAGTCGTACGTCCCGGCAATGTTACGGTGCCATTAAATAGCTCTCTCAAAGCAAAAAGGAGGAAGCCGTGGCTACAAAGCATGATTGTTCTTCAGGCATTAAAATGTGTAGCGAGTGCCTTCAGGCAAATTGCGTGATATAAAGGCGTTTTGTATGCTGCTAGTGGCGCATGAACAAATAACACGCACGCCATTGCAGCGTGTTACCGCACTTGTGTATCGTAAAGAGCGAGAAATAGTATAGAATGTGTCACCCGTTTTGCAAACGCAGGGGGTGCACCTGGGAACTCCACTTCGAAGATCCCGAGTTTTTATTAAAGCGGCGAAACCCGCAGGAAACGTGAAGGAAAAACATCTCGGCAGAACTCACGCCCCGTATGAACCCGAACGTAGTGCTTTTACATGCAGCCGAAATCTGCGCCACAAGTGAAAGCTCCTAGTAAAGGGACGTGTAAGAGGTAAGCATGTGTAAGTGGTAACTATCTTAAATGTAGACGACCTGCCATTTGGAAAATAATTCGGATAGCGCGTACAAGAACACGACAGCGTCGGAGTGACGTGTATTCAACCCAAGCTGTGCGGCATCTACGGTGATGATATACGCCCAACTCGACTCACCTGATTTGCGCCTGAAGCGTCCCAGTAGATAACGAACCAGGCAGAACAGGTTTATTGTCTGTTACGTGCAAAGGAAAAAAAAAAAACGCGAGCAAACAAAAAGCAAGCCATAAAAATGATTGCGGCGTTTTATCAGTTACGCCGGTGCAGCGCTGTAGAAGATGCTTTTTCAAGCTCTTTCGTGTCGTTGAAGACTCTGTAAACACTATTTTAAAGTAGATATATCTTACCGAAAAACGACCCATTCTGCTTCGAAACTAGAACAAAGTGTTAAATTTCCGCTGCACTTCAGCCTCATGTGCTCGAAATCAGTAGATTAATAAAGTATACAGCATAAATTAAATCAGACGTACGCCTGAATACAGCCAGCTGAAATTTTAGACAAACGCTTCCGAGCATTCTGCACTGAAGCGAGGATTGCTTTCAACCTATTGGAACCGCTAAAACCCGATTTACCAGCTTTCCCTACGCCTCTATTCATAAGTCAGTGATTGACAGGTTTCATGTCAGCGTTTAGGTTTCTTGAAATGATTTCAACAGCTACGCCCTGCGTAGTTACAAGCCGTTCTCGTTGGACCTTAAATATTTCATGCTTTAATCATTTTGTAGAACCGACTTCCAGTCGCAGGACAACACGGTTGCAATCAGTGCCCTGGTACGAAGATGCTGATACGCACAAACAAGCACATATGCTTACCGTGCAGACGCCTACGATGAGAGACAGGCGTCCGCTTCTGGCCGATTCCATATCATGCTTCTTCTTTCATCACGAGCAGCTCGTTTCACGATTCGACTAGCCGGTCATGTGATTCCACTAGGTTTGAATAGGGAGTGGAGAGCATGTGCGTCTGCGCTTTGACTGGCATATAAAGAAATCTACGTATGGTTTATATCAAAAACAAAGCCAATTTAATTCGCGAGTCAATGCGCATTTTATAGTTTGCTGTTATTCTTAGAGTAGTGCATTTCTACTTCTTTTAAAAACTTTTTTTTTTTCTCTGGTGTTAGAACCGAAATTACGGCTGCATAAAGAAAGCGTCAAATTGCATCGAACGAAATCCAACCAACATTCTAGGCGATATTACCATTTCGCTTACAGTCAACAAACAACTAAAGTGTTTTGTTCTGGATGCCTCCAGACATAGTATTAAGTAATGATACACTGAGGAAAGAAACCAATGTATTCGTCTCTAGACGAATTGGCGTTAGTGAAGACGACCGACCGTCGTTGTAGTCATTATGATTGCGGTAAATGTGACAACGGCTTTCACTCTGGACGAAAGAAAACGGCGAGAGCATTTAGCAAGATGCATTTGCTATCACTGAGGGAAGAAAATGCGTGAGCAAAATGGAAGAGATGAGGTAAGAGAAGAATGGACACTGCCATGTGCAGGGAAACGTGGCGCGGAACAAAGTGCGCTGGGAGAGATAGTGCAGTCACTTTATAAAAAACACGGGAATGCTTTCTGAGGCTTATGGCCTCACATGCGGTGGGCTCGGTGCAGAGGTACTATATAGTGAGGAGAACTTGCGCTCTTTCTGAGGCTTATGACATCACATGCGATGGGCTCGGTGCAGAGGTACTATATAGTGAGGGGAACTTGCGCTAGAACGAGAAACGCCGCACGTGTCCTGCAGTTGGTGTGGTTGCAGTTGGTTTGGTTGCTGTGCAACGCTCTTGCATCTGCTCTGCGTTACCATTTGGTCTCTTCTTTCGTACGCTTCATGCTGGTCTTTTCCGACCTGAACTTCTTTTTTCTAGCCCCCCACGCGCCCAGATAGAATTGCGCATATTTATTATGCTCTCAACCTGGCTACTTGCCTCAAACGTTACGAAACATTCTTGCGATTTTTCTTGAATTAACAAGGCATTAAATATAATATCTATTAGAAAAACTTGCTAATCATTGGCGATTTCAAATTCATGAATTCGGGCATTATTCAATTTGAAATTAGCAGTGATTAGCAGGTTTTCATATGGGTGTGTTCAGAACGGTAATCGAGGTCCCACGACTATTTTTTTGTTTTCAATGAAACTTTTACATGTGG
>NC_139346.1:150387289-150619789 GCF_055883805.1 Amblyomma maculatum | reverse complement strand
TGCTATTAGTGAACTCTTGCTTTAAAGCGAGGCATAAACGGAAGTTATGTAGTTTGGTGAACGGGATCATTTTATGTTTTGAAAATGTTGTCGTGTTTAGACAGTTTTTCTTTTTTCAAGGTATGTAACTTTTGTATGTTTCCTTCTGAAGGTTTTCCGCAAAGTAAATCGGAGTAGGGTAGGCGCGAACGAAACTTCGAATGATATAAGGCATCTATTGTTCTCGACGGCGAGGGGTGGCGATAGCGATGTTATTAACCAATAATATACAGCAGTTGTCCAGCAATAAAATATGCATAATCGCCAGAGATATATTTTCTTTGAATGTTGCCCACAGTATCTTAAACCTGGGAACTGCAGCTAAATCAACATTATTAAAGCAAATGTCTTTTTTTAGAGTAAGTTGACATTTTTTTTTCTCTACTTAAGAATAACTACTTTTGTTTCTGAGGTACTAACTTGCAAGCAATTTTTTAGTGCATCATTGTAATTGACAGAATGCAGAATTCACTATATTTAACATATATACATCAGTTCTTGAAAAAAAGCATGTTTGAATCGTCACAGGAGCAAAGTATACAATATGAGGATATTAGGACAATATTATTAACAAAAAGTTTAGAAAGAAAAAATCCAGTAGGCTGCCTTGAATAACACTGCGACAAATCAATTCTATATTCCATATACAGCATTTGATATTGACAGCTTGTCTTCGATTACTGAATAAGAATGTACGAGAGATCCTGCGTGATTTGATTTCGGAAACCATACCTATCAAGCTAACGGATTAGTAGTTCGCGATTTAACAAATCAGATGCGTTTGTAAAATACATGAATATGGCAATAACTATTTCATTTTGATCCAGGCATTTTAACATGTATTCTTTCGGATTTAATACCGCGTGATCTTTGAAATGGTGTTTATGAAATACGTACAGTGAATCTGTTAATATATGTCGTAATATATGTGTGATATACGTTATTATATGCCGTGAATCCATAAATATGACAATACTTACTTGATTTCGATCCAGACATTTTATTATGTATTCTTCCTGATTGAATACCACGTGCTGTTTACAATGGTGTTTACTAAATACATACAGTGAATTTGTTAATATTTGTCGTAATATATGTGTTATATACGCTAACATATGCTAATATATGTCGTGAATCCATGAATATGGCAATAACTATTTCATGTTGACCCAGGAATAATAATATGTATTTTTTTCTGATTTAATACAACGTGCTCTTTACAATGGTGGTTACGAAATACGTACAGTGAATATGTTAATATATGTCGTTCTTTTCAAAATTTGGAAAGCGCCTGTGAATTAACTTTTCAAAGGGCCTCGAATGTAGCGGAAGCACTGAAATGGGTGTGTAATTCCCTAGGTCATTTTTGTCACATTTCTTACATGCCACAGAGTCACAATCTGCATTTTAGAAAGACGACATCAGCAATACATATGTTAAAATTATGCACAAGGTTTGGAATGAAGAAATGTAGGGAAAATTTAATAGGTTTAAACTGCCTTTCGTCGATATCTACACTTGTGGCATTAGTAAACTCTTGAAACTGTATTTGTAGTTTATGTTCTTCAACGGGTTCAAGAAATATGATTGCAGTGTTCTTAGAGATATTACTAAGGTCGCTGTACACGCATAGGGGCTTCAAAGGTTAATAAAATGCGTGTTGAATTTCTTCACTACTTTTTGTGCCAATATGTCAAGCTCATTTTGCATCAAAATGCGTCATAAGTATTGCATGCATAAAGCAGATTGTTTAATTTCTTCCACATAACGTCCATCCGACCTACAGCGGAACCGAATTTGTTAGCATAGTACCCCTTTTTTACTCGCTCAAGTGATTGTTCGGGTACTGGGGTAGTTTGCAATGACTGAACCTTTTAGTTTCGATAAATTTGTTATATTAATTATGCTTCTCAGTAGTTTTTATCGTATGCTAACAAGTAATTCGCGATTTACATGTAGAGTTGTTCCGCCTTGCTATATTTAAAAAAATCAACTTTTTATATACTTTTATCATTTATAAAAGTTTTAACACCCTCTTTTCTGGTTTCTTTTGTGAAGAATGCTAGCCCAGGCGACATTTTTAAATGTTTCTGATTTTAAGGAGATTTTTATTGTTAATTACCTGAAAGCACGTTTTTCAGCCATTATGCATATCATTTTGTGTTTTTAACACAGAGGGATATAGGTAAGTGGTCACTAATATCGGAAATAATAATACCAGACTTATGAGAGTCAACTTTAATATTTGCTATGAAAACAGAGTTACCACGAGCAGGAAGTTGTAATACATTTTGGGGAATGCATTATGTTGGAGATCCCATTCCCCTCCAACAAAAGGTGTGGAATATTATTGTGCGTATCTCAGACTAATATATTAATATTTGTCTCAACGCCAAAACACCGCCTTTAAACAGCTGTCATTACCATATAGTAAACCAATTATTCAAGAAAACGGAAGAACTTGGTAATGCTGTCATGAGGGGACGATGACACACAACCTGACTCATGTTGTCGACACAAATGGGCAAATTTTCAAAATTGCTTGTAACTGTAGTGAACATGGGCAGTAATTCAAACTGGAATGCTTCTTCAAGCAAAACTCAAACGCCACCAACGCGGCCAGTTACGCGGATTAGAAAGAATATTTGGTAACTATGTAACCGCGGAAACTCTACTTGTATTTTCACTCGTGCACCACTTTTCCGATATCATAATGATATCAATGGACTCATTGCAGGATAGAAGCAAAAGTTATAACTGTAAATTCATGTCTTTTAGTGATTCAATGGTTATATGAAGACACTTCAAGCTCTTTGGAAAACTTGAGCCGATATGGTTTTAAATTCCTTAGGTAGTATGGAGTAGAAATAAAGTTAATGGTGCAAAACTACTCATGCGATGAAAATCTAGCCTTAAGTGCGATGTTTGAGGTTACATGCTTTGCTTAAGTGTTTGCTGATGGGCTTCGTCATGTCGACTATCTCTGCTAAAAAGCACGAGAAGTCGTGCGCATGCTTAATAGAAATCTCTCCTTTTTCCCTGCCATTCTTAAAAAGTTTCTTAAAATTTTTTTTTCTATATCCTGCTTTGTTATTGTGCACTGGTAGGAAGAAACACTAGTTCACAAATTTCTTTCGGCGCAAATACTGCTAAACAAGAAAATTCCTTTTTTTTTTTATAAAAACAAGTTAAATATGGTAGCTTGATCAAAATCAAGCGTTGCCCGACTTATTTTTACGCTTTGTGCTCTCAAGGAGAGAGAAATGAGAGGCTCGTTACGATTTATATGACAATTAAGGAAGTCCACGAAACATCAAATTCATACTCCAAATGTTTTTCTTTCCCCTTAAATTATAGTGCTGGTCAATGCAGAATTATAAGTATGACCGTTTTGCGGCTGAATGAAAGAAATGTGATTAGGTTGTTGAGACATTTGATGTGAAACTAACCATACTTCGATAGTTGGATGCGAACTCACGACATTCTAACAACGCGTACAGTAATCTACCATCTGAACAAAGGCGGCGGCTGCTTTTACTTTGTTTCTACTTTTTTCCTGTTTTACGACTAGTAGTAACTGGGCCCCATATATTGATTAACTGAGAAACAATTCTCTGCGCGATTTATACATAGTTGCGGCTAAACTAACGTGTAAAGATAGCGTGTAATCAACACTGGAGCCTGCCCGACGTCGCCAGAAACGACGGATGGCTGTTTTTATGCTGCGCGCCGAATGGCGAGTGAAAGGCTGACGCGGTGCGTCACGAAACAGTTGCTGCGTGCTTGACGTATTCCTTGCCTTGGTAAAACGCCGCTCAGCTGCACGCGCGTACATCTCCGGCGTGGTCTAGTGGCTAGGATACCTGGCTTTCACCCAGGAGGCCCGGGTTCGATTCCCGGTGTCGGAAGTGATAGGTCTCATGGTGTAATGGTGAGCACTCTGGACTTTGAATCCAGCGATCCGAGTTCGAGTCTCGGTGAGACCTTACCTTTTCCTAACTTTTTTTATCGTTTAGTGAGCGACCTTCAGGAGCCCTACTTGCATCGGGATTCGGTAATAATCCATGATAAACTTAAATGGGGTGGCTTTTTATACTTTATCCCATGCCGCCCGCTTGCTATGGCACGAGCCTTTGTTTGGGCTTGCGCCGTTTTTTTATCTTATAGTTTCACAATATCACGAGTTATCTGAAACTCGGAAAGCCGCAATGAGTGTCCTGCTTTGCACAATCAAAGCGTCAAGTATTTCGAAACGCGAGGAAAGCCTTCGACATAGCCAAACTGAAATGTCAGAACTAGAGGTAAAAACGGAAACAAAATTTATTGAAATGTTTCAAAATCAGTCATCTCAATGAAATTGGTGGTTCTTTGAATTGCATGGAATCGCAGCCTTTACAAAGTCTAGGAGAGCGAGGAAAATATTCTTTTTCAATTTCCCGTGCAAGGAGGGCCGAATAGCATTGCCGCCTTCATTATTCTCCAGTTTTTGAAAGAAGGAGTGGTATCCTGCCAGAATGCAATGTAACTTGAGCTTCAGATTAGTGTTCTGAACGCATGATGTCCCCAAAGAGAAAAAGTGCCTCTAAATGCAAAGAGGAGTTCAGTGGCAACCTGAACCCTAGCATCAGCGAAGCATGTTAAAATACCGTGTTTTCTGTTTGATCCAGAGGTTAACGCAGTACTCTTGGCTAACCATAACGTTCAAAAAACGTTTCATGTCAGCGGTGATATACCGAGTTTCTGACATTGACGAACTTTTCTCTGTATGAAGAAACATTCCTTAAGATTTCGTTAGAGGTCTACCCGAATTACCTCGAATTCTAGTCATCTATAGTTTGATGTTTTTTTTCCTTGCGGTATTACATAGAGTGTCTCTTGAGAGGGAGACACAACCTCTGCGCCGTGTACAGCGACCTACGTTGAGCTAGAATCTAAAGTTTAACGCCAACATATTCCCAGTAGACAACTCTTTCTGGGCGATGTGCATAGTCACCACCCCCCCAACCTTCGTTAAAAAGAAATAAAAAGAAGCGTGATTGGGCGATTTCCAACAAGCGTCTGAAAATTCTTTGTTTCTTATTTTCTCCAAACTGCCACGGGGTAGCAGGAAGGTATTTTTTGGATAAAAATTCTTTAATCTGTTGAGGCTTTCAAATTGAGTCTGACCTTCGATACGGGCTTTTACACAGCTCGAATAAGCTGCCCAAGATAAAGCCGCTGGTGAGTTTGCTCATTGGCAACACACAGGTTTCGGATTTTTGTGGCGCCAACAAATTGTTCGTATTACCGTCAGGAGTTCAGTACATTAGCTATTTGTAATGGGATAAAGGCCATATTTTTTATTCCCTCGTACTATATTGTTGGTCCCCATCGCATAGTTAATCGAATATGCGCCTGTTTGGGCAGGTTCTGTCAACTCTGCACAAAGTACGTTTCTGCAAAAAAAAAAAAAAAAATACTCAAGAGCTGTACAACCCGGCACAACTATAAAGAGATGCAACACACATAGACTATCTGACTATCTGATTTGCATTGACGCCCATGACTCATCTATAGGGCCTCAAAAGTGTTTCTCTTAAGTTATATGCAAATTTGCAGTATGTATCCAATCTCTGGTTGTCCCGAGCAGAGATTTAGTTGCAGAGTTATATTATTTGAACAATATATTACTGCATGAATTCCAGTTGACATAGATGTTGTACAGTGTTTCAAATGAAAGTTTTCAGCTCACCTGCGCTGCACTGAAACTTTGTTAACGTTATTTTAATGCCTTCTTAATAACTTAAGCTTCTCTTGAACAACCATTGCTTAAACATACATACAGTATTAATTGAGAGTCTTGCACTGGCTCAATAAGATATGCTTTATATGCCATCATTTAAATATTACACTTGAATATTTATTGCAGAGCAAATATTATGTAATTAAATCTTCATGTAATTTCTCTTCCTATCCCAATTGTTAATTTCTTGTTCTTTTTAGAAAATTCAGGGAAAGTTTCAAGGGTAATAATATATACGCCAAGCTGTAATACAATCTCGACATACCTATTCTTAGGTCCTTAGTATTGTTTCATGCATTGGACGCTCGTTCTCAGCACTACAACTACGTTCCAGTTGGCAGTTTAAGAGGTTAGAATTATCACGCAGCACGTAAAGTTACTTCGCAATGACAAATCAGCAAAGGTGTTATAATGTATTTCAACATTTCGGGCCACCTCAGCGGCAAAGACCTGGCTTGCTTCTTCCCCCTACGGAAAAGACAAACGGTAACGAAACGAAATTAGCACAGTGTCAGAGATGGATATAATGATGGCAGTGGCATAATACTTCGGTGGACGTCAGTGCTCTTAGTCTCATAGAGACGTATTGTGCATTACTCTTGTGCAGTGCACAACTGGTACTCTTAACTTGCTCATAAGTTCTTCAGCGCATTGATTGCCGCATTATGCCATTTCAAAAAGCGCGGGAACATGCTATATAACCACCTACCGGAAGCAAGGGTAGTTACATTTTTAAGTCCATGGCTATGGTGCCCTAGAGCACTGTGCGAAGAGAGGATATTTTTGCAGATCCTGGGCGCGCAATCACGTATGTACGTGACACAAAAGTGACGTAGACCCCAACGTCACTTCTGTGTGTCCTGTCGGTGCTTTTCTTTTTCTTTTTGGCTTTCATTCTACACTAGAGAGTAAGAAGGTGGCTACAAGATGTCTCTGAACCCTGAAGACTAATGCGCGGTAAGGATGAAAGGAGGCGCTTGGTGATCGGAGCGCGGCTTCCAGCTGGAGGAGGAGAAGCATTTAGCCGTCCTGCGAGCAAAGCACACAGCAGCACGTACGCTTTCTTCTTCGTCTTTTTTTTTAGGCTAGGTAGGCTAGCCTAAAAAAGGTAGGCTAGCCAACGTAGACAGCGCGGTTTCAAACCAGTGACGGCTTGGAACTGCCCTCGGTTAAGCACAGTGCAGTATGCACGCCCGGTTGCTTCCTTCCTTCCTTCCTTCCTTCCTTCCTTCCTTCCTTCCTTCCTTCCTTCCTTCCTTCCTTCCTTCCTTCCTTCCTTCCTTCCTTCCTTCCTTCCTTCCTTCCTTCCTTCCTTCCTTCCTTCCTTCCTTCCTTCCTTCCTTCCTTCCTTCCTTCCTTCCTTCCTTCCTTCCTTCCTTCCTTCCTTCCTTCCTTCCTTCCTTCCTTCCTTCCTTCCTTCCTTCCTTCCTTCCTTCTTTCTTTCCTTCCTTCCTTCCTTCCTTCCTTCCTTCCTTCCTTCCTTCCTTCCTTCCTTCCTTCCTTCCTTCCTTCCTTCCTTCCTTCCTTCCTTCCTTCCTTCCTTCCTTCCTTCCTTCCTTCCTTCCTTCCTTCCTTCCTTCCTTCCTTCCTTCCTTCTTTCCTTTTTTTTTATAGCAGTGAGGTATGGGCTAATTTGGCCTGAGTGGCAACGGAGGGTACACTAAAATTTGAATGCTTTCGTGCGCAGCTCGTTTGAGCACAGGGCTCAACAGGCTGGTTTTGTACCGTAAGTTACGGCATTTTTTGTGAAACTATAGTGACAAAAATTTTCTGTCCATAAGCTAAACATATCTTGTATAAATTCACAGCTGAATTTCAAACGGCACCTTTAAAGTTTACGCGCCCTTAGAAGATGCTCGCAGTCTAGACATTTCTTTTCCGCCGGCATATTGCCACGTAGCCGTTCAGGCCCGTAACCAGAGGGTTTATTTTAATAGGGGGTTGACCTAGTAAGCACAGAAGAGCAGGTCCAGAGAGCACTGAGTGACAGCAGCAGACTTCAGCTTCTTCTCGAACGCCATGGGGCCACTTCTCCGAGTCCGCGCACGAGACTCTCGATGAGCAGCCGCCTAGCGGCTGCTGTTGTACACGCTACATTACCCCCCCTCTCTAAAAAACAAATAAAGTGTCAACTTGATGAATTCGAAAGCAGAGAGAAAAAAATAAAGCAAGAAACATGCGTTAGGCGCTGCGCTAATTTTCTCGCGAAAAGTACGGCTTCATGCGCACGACATGGACAACCTCGGATTTCTGCTGGCGACGAGAAGAAAAGCCGTCCAGAAGCACTTCGTATGTGACGTCGCTCAGCTGAAGGAGCACTTTGTATGGCCCAAAGTACTGCTTCAAAAGTTTTTCAGATAGTCCCCGACGTCGAATCGGAGTCCAGAGCCACACTCTGTCGCCCGATGCGAAAGTCACTACACGGTGGCGGTGATCGTAGCGCTGGGCGTCTCGGCCTTGCTGGTTCCGGATGCGTGCCCTCGCCAGCTGTCGCGCTTCTTCTGCGCGTTGAGTGAACTCCTCGGCGCCAACTTCAAGGTCACGGCCGTCGTGGGGCAACATGGCTTCGCGGCCATACAATAAGGAGAACGGTGTCATTTGCGTTGTTTCCTGCTGCGCCGTGTTGTACGCAAACGTGACTTACGGGAGGACGTCATCCCAAGACCGATATTCAACATCCACGTACATGGACATCATGTTGGCGAGAGTTTTGTTCAGACGTTCTGTCAAGCCATTAGTTTGTGGATGGTAGGCTGTTGACCTGCGATGGGTAGTGCCGCTTAGCTGCATGACAGATTCCAGTAGCTTGGCAGTGAAAGCTGTGCCTCGATCCGTTATTATAACTGTCGGGGCGCCGTGCCTCAGGACTATGCGTTCGATGAAAAATTTCGCTGCCTCAATTGCCGTACCACGCTAGAGGGCCTTCGTTTCAGCGTAACGCGTGAGGTAATCTGTAGCGACAATTATCCAGCTGTTGCCGGAATCAGAAATTGGAAAAGGACCCAACAGATCCATGCCAACTTGTTCGAATGGGCATCTTGGCACTTGAACAGGATGCAGTAAACCGGCCGGTTTCACAGGCGGTGTTTTCCGTCGCTGGCAATCATGGCATGTTCTCACGTAATGTCGTACTGCGGCCGCAAGGTTTGGCCAGTAATAACTCTTCTTAATTCTGGCCAGAGTTCGAGCATACCCCAGGTGACCCGCGGTGGGCTAGTCATAGTCATGACATGCCTGTAAGATTTCTTCGCGAAGAGACTGTGGTACAACGAGGAGGTAATCTCTTCCCGTCGGAGCGAAGTTGATCTTGTATAAGACATTGTTTCGCATGCAAAACGATGAATGCGTTCTGGCGAAGAGACGGGGAACTTCTGTAGTGCGCGCTTCCAGAACATCGATATGTGGTGCGAGAGCCGGATCGTTACGTTGCTGCTGCGAAACAGTGAGCGCGTCGACGGCTGCGATAAGGGGAAAGTCTGGCTCTTCGTCTTCCCGCGCAGCCTCGACAGGTGAACGGGACAAGCAGTCAGCGTCGTTGTGCTGACGTCCAGACTTATACACGATGGTCATGTCGAACACACGATGGTCATGTCGAACTCCTGTAGCCGTAAGCTGGATCGTGCAAGGCGTCCGGAGGGGTCTCGCAAGTTCGTTAACCAGCACAAAGAGTGGTGGTCACTCACAACCCGGAAGTGTCGGCCATAAAGATAGGGTCGAAATTTCATCACCGCCCATACAACAGCCAGACATTCTTTTTCGGTGGTGGAATAGTTCGATTCGGCACGGGAAAAAGTCCGGCTGGCGTATGCGATAACTCGCTCGGCACCGTCTTGCCACTGGACGAGTACAGCGCCTAGACCCACGTTGCTGGCATCTGTTTGGACCAGAGTCTCGGCATTCGCATCGAAATGGGCAAGCACAGGTGTTGTCTGCAAGCGGTGCCGTAACTCGTAGAATGCCTTTTGCTGTTCGTCCGTCCAGGTGAAGGTGACATCATCCCGGGTGAGACGTGTCGACGGAGCGGCAATGCGTGAAAAGTTTTCTATAAATCTGCGGTAATAGGCGCAGAGGCCCAAGAAACGGCGAAATGTCTTCTTGTTGCACGGAGTAGGGAATTTGGTGACGGCTGTTGTTTTAGCGGGATCGGGACGAACTCCTCGATGGCTGACGACGTGACCCAAGAATAGGAGCTCTTCATAGCCAAAGTGACACTTTTTTGGTTTTAACATGAGGCCGGCAGATCTGATAGCCCGTAGCACAGCGGAGAGACGTTGGAGGTGTTCCTCGAACGTTGGTGAAAACACAACAACGTCGTCCAGGTAGACTAGACACATCTGCCATTTAAGACCAGATAGAACTGCGTCCATCATTCGCTGAAATGTCGCTGGAGCGGAGCACAATTCGAAAGGTAGGACATTGAATTCATAAAGTCCATCGGGCGTGACAAACGCTGTCTCCTCGCGATCACGTTCATCGACTTCGATCTGCCAGTAACCGCTCTTAAGATCAAGCGATGAAAAGTAGCGCGCGTGGCGCAGCCGGTATAATCAGTCATCAATGCGTGGCAGCGGGTAGACGTCTTTTTTTGTGACCTGATTGAGCTTACGGTAGTCCACACAGAACCTTAAACTTCCGTCTTTCTTTTTAACGAGGACAACAGGCGAAGCCCAGGGACTCCTCGATGGCTGTATGACACCGTCATTTAACATATCGTCGGCCTGTTGAGCAATGACTTCGCGTTCCCGCGGTGACACTCGGTAGGGGTTCTGTCGGACTGGTCGGGTGCGGTCGTCGGTTATTATGCGGTGCTTGGTCAAGGGCGTCTGTTTAACCGCGGAGGCGGATGAGAAGCAGTCTTGGAACTGAAAGAGTACCCCGACGAGTCTTTCCTTCTCTGCCGGTGATAGAGCGGGATTCACATCAGGGTTGAAGTTGGGCGTTTGGCTGGCAGACGTGTTGGTCTCAAGAACAAGGCAGTCGTGGGCAGCTTCTGCGACACCTTCAAAGTAAGCTACCGTGGTGCCTTTAGCGATGCGTTGCCGTTCGTTTCCGAAGTTCGTAATCAGCACGTGAGCTAGACCATTAGTCAGATGAACTATACCGCGTGCAACACAGACTCCATGATGTAACAGAAGCTCTGTGTTCTGTTCGGCAACACCGGCAGCACAGGACTGGTCGTCGCACCTGACTGTGACGAGAGCAGACGAATGTGGCGGCATGGATACATCCGCGTTAACGATGCGTAAAGGTGCGTGGCGTCGTTCTGAGTCAGCGGTCATCGTTGCAGGCGTTGAAAACGTTACAGTACGGCGAGGAACATTAATAATGGCCCCATGCTTACGTAAAAAGTCCACGCCGAGTATGACGTCCTTGCAGCAGTGCGGCAGGATAACAAAAACGGCTACAAAGGCTGAATCGGCGATGGTTACTCGGGCAGTGCATCGTCCGATCGGCGTCATAAGGTGACCGCCAGCAGTACGAATTTGCGGCCCCAGCCATTCAGTTTTCACCTTGGAGAGCCGATCTGCGAAATTCTTGCTTATTATTGAAAAGTCTGCTCCGGTGTCTACCAAAGCGGTTACTGGGTGTCCGTCGACGAGAACGGAAAGGTCGGCGCTAACAACGTGATCGGCTTGAGGTTGACTGGGAGTTTCGGGTTCATGGGGCGGCGGAGGCATCGTAGTCACAGCATCGGGCTGAGTCGTCACGGGAGGGTCTTCGGGACATCGATTCCGTTCGTCAGCAACCTGCCCCCCTGAGGTCGCCGCCTTCAGTTTCCCGGGTGTGGGCTTGGCGACCGGCGCCTCGGCACTTGATTAAACTCACGGCGGCCGGGTGACAAGTAGCGCACGGGAGAAAACTGTGTACTGTCGCTCGAAGAGGTTGCACGGGTTGCCAGATATTCTTCGATTTCTGGAGGGCGTTCGCCGACCCGGGGACGCGGGGAATCACGAGCAAAACCCCGAAGACCGAGTTCACGGTATGGACAACGACGGTACAAGTGGCCGGGTTCTCCGCAGTGGTAGCAAAGCGGCCGTTGGCGAGGAGTGCGCCAGACGTCTGCCTTCCGAACCGGTTGCTGCATGACGGAGCTCTGCTGGGATGGCGGCTAGTAGGGAGGCTGGTAAGATAGTGGCTGAGGAGCGGACGCCTGCACAACGAGGCTCTGCTGGGTTGGCGGCTGGTAGGAAGGTTGGTAGAACGGTGACTGCAGAGTGGGCGGCGGCTGTGCTTCGAAACGAAGCTGTTGCGCAGGAGCCACTGCAGGCCGACGAAGAGCCGCTGCGTAGTTCATAGAACGTGGCTCCAACAGTGACTCAGGCGGTGAAAACGTCTGACGGATTTCTTCACGCACGGCTTCGGTGACAGCCGCGGCAGTCGGGTTAGGCGATCCAAGATTGAACTTCAGGAGCTCCTCGCGAACTACCTCGCGGATCAGCTCACGCAGAGAGTGATCTTCAGTGGACCCGTTCAATGTGGCCACACTACTGAAGGGTTGACGACAGGCAGACTCCGTGCGCCGGTATCGTTGCTGCAGGGCTCGTTCAATGAGGGTAGCTTCATTGATGAAGTCCGCGACGGTTTGGGGTGGACTGCGAACCAGACCAGCGAAGAGGGGTTCTTTTACGCCCTGCATCAGGTGGCGCAACTTCGCTGATTCTATCATGTCGGGATCAGCCCGTCGGCAGAGACGGGTCACGTCCTCAGCGAACATGGCCACGCTCTCGTTAGGCAGTTGCACACGAGCTTCTAGGAGGCGGCGTGCGCGATCACGGCGGTCATGGCTGGCAAACGTGTCCCGCAGCTGCTGGCGAAAGGAATCCCAGCTTTGAAGACTGGCTTCCTTATTCTCATACCACGTTTTTGCGCAGTCTTCAAGGGCGAAATATACATTGCGCAGCTTTTGAGCAGGGCTCCACTGATTGAATTGTGCCACTCGCTCGAACTGGTCGATCCAGTCGTCGACATCTTCCACAGTAGCGCCATGGAAACTGGGGGGCGTACGAGGCTGCTGAAGCAGCAACTGATGCTGACTTGCCTGTGCCATTACAGAAGTCTCGAACTGCTGGTCAGCTGGCATCGGTTCAGGTAAAGGAGCGAATTCCGGCGCCAGACCTCGGAGGCGACGGCTGCAGCGATGAACGGGTGTCGACACGAGCGGAAGCCGGTTGGGAATCGATGAGCGGCTGCGAGAGGCCCGAGACATGTAATTCAATGCCTCACCTCCACCAGTGTCACGTAGCCGTTCAGGCCCGTAACCAGAAGGTTGGTTTTAATGGGGGGTTGACCTAGTAAGCACAGAAGAGCAGGTCCAGAGAGCACTGAGTGACAGCAGCAGACTTCAGCTTCTTCTCGAACGCTACGGGGCCACTTCTTCGAGTCCGCGCACGAGACTCTCGATGAGCAGCCGCCTAGTGGCTGCTGTTGTACACGCTACAATATGAACAAACAATCTCTGCTGCGCGCTGCGAAGAAGCAGACTCACAACTCCGAGTTCCTGCGTCGCTTTGTATACCAGCCATCTCGCAAAACCACCGGAAGAAAAAGAACGAAAGCAAAAGACAGTGAACGCAAAAAATCGGCGCTCACACTACATTTTACATCATATCGTGCCTTCTGTTTAAACAGCGCGCCTCTCTCAAGAAAAAACAAGCAAACAAACGAACATTGGCAGTGGCTTAGCTCGGCTATGCCAGGATATACGCATCGAAACCTAAGGCATAGCTTGGTTAGATTGCTTAATCTTGATTGCAAGTCCAGGTTAGTCTGGTTGTCTAGCTATGTTTTTGTTGCATTAAAGACGAGACGTTGTTTTAGACAGATACTTTCTACCTCCTCCTTCTGCTTAGCAGACTTGTCGCCGTCCATACTGCCGCCTCAACTTTGGTTCAATCCTTCGACATGTTATCAGGCATGCGACACAGCTGGCGAAGCGAGCGGAGGCGAGCGCAACGACAAAGCAAGCCTGCCGTACTGTATCGCCTGCTGTACTGCCTCTGCTTCTGTATGCTGTATTGTGCGACGTTCGAGGAAGCGCCGAATGAAAGGCGCCGCACGGACGCCTGGATCGGACGCCCGGCGAAGTCAGCTTCGTATATGCGTGAATCGCGTGGTGACGTCATGACCAGCCGTGACATCATAACCGAATGTGACGCCATCATGACGCCAGTTCCGGTTATTAGACATGGCCGGATATGACTTCGTGATCGCGTCACATCCGGTCGTGACGCCATGACATGTCATGACGTCACCAGGTAATGACGTCACATTCACTCATCTCTGTCATTATAATCATCACTGCCACTATCATTAACTACCACTAACTATCATTATCGGCCAGTATCAACCACAAACTAGCGGTGGCGGTCTCCATGGCAACCGTGCTGACGCCTGACGTGAGTATGAGGCATTAAAGGCGTCCGCCTTAAAATCAAACTAGATAACTTTAAATAGAGTCGATGTGGAGCCGGGTGCGCCCAAGGACTCTGTGAAGCTGCGTCAGCACAAAGGGAAGTACAGTAATGTAGTTTTATATTCTTGTATTACAACCAAGTTGCTTTGATTTTGTTTTGAACTGTGTTGTATTCTAATCTGGGCGTTGCCGAATTCTTGAGAAGCTCGCTTTGAAAATTGTCGTTATAAAGTCATTTTGCAGGAAAATATTAACTGAGATATGTCTTGGATAAGTATTAAACGGTATGCAGTCAAATGAGCTTAACCCTAATATCAGTTAGCCATAAAATGGCGCTGCTTCTTGACTGGTAGTCATATTTGGCAATGGAAGATCACATATTTGGCAGTAATGAGCAAATCAATTTGTACCAGATGTTTTGGGAAGCCCACCAGAAGTTTTGAAGATAAGCATTTGGAGCTTAGAGTTTTTGCGATGCAGTTTTCGGATGGTGCGTTCGCATGGCAAAAAACAAACAAACAAAAAACAAAAAACTAAACAAACAAAACTGGTCAACTAATTTCTGATAGTTTACTTCATAACTATTAAACAAGACGCCTGCTTGCAATCACAGATATGTGACCGGTCAGTACCCATATCAGCTTTGAAACTTTCGAAAATGAGATACTTCTTTGGTTGAACGAGCTTTGGGCTGTCTAACGGCTAAAGATGGTTGCAAAGCAATGCTGGGAAATACATGTCAGTCCGCACAGCACGAGGCACGTGACCATCCTTGTCGAGACCGTGAAGTGGTGTTCATTGCTGCTCGATGATTTAGCCCACACGGGAGAAAGAAGGTAGACTACTTGCTCGAAATGACCAAAATTTGTTGAGCTGTTGGGGGGGAGATCAATATCATTTTTGAAATTCTTTAGTTCAAGAGACCGCCTTTTGGAATTCAAATATTAGGTAGCGGAGATCACTGCATGGACAAGTTCGCTCAGTTCGCAAGGCACGGTATTTATTTGACCATCCACCAACGCTGATATTTTACACCTCTGAAGCCAATTTAACCTGAGAAAGGCTATTTTGAAATGTTGCCAGCAGCTTTTTCGGAAACGCCCGGTACTCTACTACTGATGGAGGTGCGGCGTACAGAGTAATCATAAAAAAGGAAAGATTATTAGCTCTGGGTGACCGCTCGGGCTCTCCGCTTCATTTCTATGTCTCTGTGTATTTGCGGTTCATTTTATTCCTAAAAAATGACTGGACAACAAAAGCTTTACCCTTGTGAGGACAACAATCTTGCGAAAACCAGGGATGTCTAAAACGAGAAACCAACCGAAGTGGCGCATTTGCCCGATTTGGGATTGATCAATTTGGCTCGATCGCGCTCACAACTGTTTGGCTACTTATCTGCAGATCTATTATAGACTTGAACGTTTACTGCTCAATGGAATTACTGAACAATTTGTGGTGATTACAAATCAATTGATAAAATTTACGTTTTGAATATACTACACTCTTTATTCATCCGACATTTCTGAATCCTTGGTTTAATACCCTACATAGAGTGCTGGGAACGAGCTTTGCGTTTTTAAATATAATTCATGTCGAGAAGTCCGCAGAGAAATGGTGAGCGAAAATTTCATAAAAAAATCCTCTTTGCTATTTTAAATTTTTCGCGATAATAAATTTGCAGACAACGAGGACATATATTCGTGTGTATGTTCACACACGTGAAACGGTGGATGTATATGTGTTTTTCTAGTTTTCAACCCTGATGCTGAAACCTATAGCCTTTACGGACGATGTTTTGAGTTAAATACAAAATCGAAAATGACAATCGGCGTCAATAAGCAAGTCTATTATAAAGCTAACCTTTTTGGCACCATTAGATAAATGTCATTTCTGTCCATATTATTTATAAGTCGATTGAACAAAAAAAAAAAAAACGCTAACATTTTGACATTTTAAAACCGTAGGAATGAGCTCAGATGAGTAGGAAATGCTGAAGAAGAAAAGCACAGTGCCAGCGCGCGCTGCAGTTACCTGCTCTTTTAGAACCTATTGCCAGAGCCGTGGAGACGAAGGTGAGATTTACGTAAGAACGGCGTATCCTGTGCCACCACACAGCTCAAGCATTCTAGAGAAAGCTACCGCCGCAGGCGGCTAAGGTTGCTCTGACGGAACTACGTGAAAATGTTGCACGTCCGGTACCTAACTCTACTTTTGATAGTGTGTTTCGGCACTGGCAAAGCAGAGCCGCTCAGCTCTAATAATGTTTCGCCGTTACTATCGAGGCAGCGGTCTGGGACCCGCCGAGACTCATGGAAGATCTCCAAACTCATCACCGACCTGGCGTTGCCTGAGACGGTGCGCTCCACTCTCGTCGTGAGGTACGGGCTCATGAATGTTGTTTCGGACAGTATGGTGACGCCGGAAATGGCAGTTCCCGTTCCGACAGTTTCGGCGAAAACTCCGGTCAGGTGTATGGCACCGTTCACTCTGGTCATGGTCGACGCGGACGCTCCGAGCCCCCACAGTCCCACTGCCCGCAGTCGGCTGCATTGGATGGTCGTGAACGCCAACAGCACGGAAAGGCTGCACGAAGGCGACGAAGTGGTGCCGTACGAAGGCCCCAATCCGGCCAAAGGAACGGGACCGCACCGGTTCGTGTTTCTGGCGTACTGCCAGTTTGACAAGCGCCTGGACGCCGACAGGCTCATGCCGAAGAAAAGGGACAACTTTAACCTGGCAAGCTTCGCAAAAGGACTGGGAACTGGTAAACCATTCGCAGGCAGCTTTTTTTACTCCTTCAAGAAGTAATCTAATTGGTGCTCTTCGAACCTTCGCAAGTAAAAACCTGAACACCTGGAGAAGAGACTGACGAACGTGCAACTGCTGAGGGGATCCACTGTACTGACGAGGAACTCTGTCGTACCTCTGACAATGTGTACCTAATCTGATTGAAAGCAAATAGAGTGCACGCAGAGATGTCTGATTTTGGTGCGTTGTGTCTTTGTTCGCATTATTGTTCGCGGAACCTGGCAATCATCGAAATTTCTTTTAGTGTCAAAAAGCAAGGATTCTACGCTTCTAGAACAGCTTTAAACATAAGCTTTAGGATCGATATGTATTCGCGATAGACGGCGTGCCACAACTAGCCAAACTTTTATAATTTGAGATCCTGAACTCTTGAACATTGATTTGTTGTACACTTTATTCATTTAGTAAAGGAATATGGCTGAAGAGGGTAGCAAATATGCTCATAAAGTAAATAAGTCAAGAAACGCTGTCCGGGCCGCCACTGGACAATTACGTGGGCCTCCAGTAATATGATTCGTCATTTGACATGTTCATGTGCGGCACTTTTTTCCTAGTGAAGACTGGATGCGACACACAATCCGTCAGCTTAAATCATCATCTGTTTTCCGGATTCATGTACAGTGGTATATGCTCAGCGATGCGGCATGACTCAAACCACTACTGAATTCCGTGTTGTATTGCTGTGTAGAAAAATGCTCGGAATATAACCAGCCCTTATACATAGCATTCATTGATTACGAAAAAGCATTTGACTCAGTTGAAACCTCGGCGGTGATGCAGGCATTGCGAAATCAGGGGGTAGACGAGTCGTACGTGAAAGTGCTGGAAGATATATATAGTGGCTGCACAGCAACCATAGTTCTGCATAAAGAAAGCAACAAAATTCCCATAAAGAAAGGTGTTAGGCAAGGAGACACAATCTCCCCAGTACTATTCACAGCTTGTTTAGAGGAAGTATTCAGAGACTTGGAATGGGAGCAGTTAGGGATAAGGGTAGATGGAGAATACCTCAGTAATCTGCGATTTGCTGATGACATTGCCTTGCTAAGCAACTCGGGGGATGAACTGTAAATAATGATTGATGACCTAGACAGAAAAAGTAGAAAGGTAGGCTTGAAAATCAATATGCAGAAGACTAAGGTAATGTTCAACAGCCTCGGGAAGGAACAACAGTTTACATTAGGTAGCGAAATACTGGAAGTAGTAGGCGAATATGTCTACTTAGGACAGGTAGTAACCGCAGATCCGGACCATGAAAAGGAAATACCAAGAAGAATAAGATTGGGATGGAGCGCATTTGGCAAGCACTCGCAGATTATGACTAGCAGCTTACCGGTATCGCTCAAGAGGAAAGTATATAACAGTTGCATCTTGCCTGTACTCACCTATGGGGCTGAAACGTGGAGGCTAACTAAGAGAGTTCTACTTAAGTTGAGGACAACCCAGAGGGCTATGGAACGAAAAATGGTAGGGGTAACATTAAGAGATAGAAAGCGTGCAGAGTGGGTCAGAGAAATAACTCAAGTTACCGAAATTCTAGTGCAAATTAAGAAGAAATGGACATGGGCAGAACATGTAGTGCGAAGAGAGGATAACCGATGGCCGCTGAGGGTAACAAACTGGATTCCAAGGGAAGGAAAGCGTAGCAGGAGGCGGCAGAAAGTTAGGTGGGTGGATGAGATTAAGAAGTTCGCAGGGGTCAAGTGGATGCAGCTAGCACAGAACCGGGTTAAGTGGAGAAATATGGGAGAGGCCTTCGCCCTGCAGTGGGTATAATCAGGCTGCTGCTGATGATGATTGCTGTGTAGGGAGGACATCTTTGGTCCTTGCAACCTGGTTTTAATGAAATTGTTATCGCGGTGGTATGGGCAACTTGACTAGACAGCTTTCATGTATATAACTCTTGGATCTGAATAGTCCTTTATACTCTGCGAAAGGTTCGCCAATGCGAACAATAATATTACTGTGCCCTATTGAGAACACTAATTTTTCTTTTCCCATCAACCTTTGCACTTTTCGCGTGCTTACATTAATGGCTTGCAGCGATTATAGCATGCCCAGTCACTTTTCGGGAGCTTCGAACTCAATCCTATTTCATATTAGGAATATAAATATGAAAATAAGCTTCTTCGGCGCTTGACGCTAAAAGAGGTTTTCGAACGTAAAATTCTGTTTATCTTCAGCATGAAGTGAGTGAGTAACCTTTCATAATGAATGGAGCTAGCACGAAGGCCTACTCAACGAAGAAGGGTATTAGGGTCAGGAAGGTCACATTTTGGCGCGAATTCTTGCCATTAAATCCGCCTAACTTCTGTCATTAAGCGATTAAAGTATAGAGCTAAGGTTCTAATCAACACACACACACACACACACACACACACACACACACACACACACACACACACACACACACACACACACACACACACACACACACACACACACACACACACACACACACACACACACACACACACACACACACACACACACACACACACACACACACACACACACACACACACACACACACACACACACACACACACACACACACACACACACACACACACACACACACACACACACACACACACACACACACACGCGCGCACACACACACACACACACACACACACACACACACACACACACACACACACACACACACACACACACACACACACACACACACACACACACACACACACACACACACACACACACACACACACACACACACACACACACACGCACGCACGCACGCACGCACGCACAGGTATGGTTTTTAGTAGCTAACAATTTGAATATTTGGAGGGAGTGTGGCACGCGGCTGCGTGTACGATTCTAGAACATCCGCTCTCACAGCCTCGATACTGTTGGCCATTTTTGAGGAGCATTCACCTTTTTTCCTCTCTGGAAAGACGGTACCTCACATTCCGTTTGCTAATAATTCTTGCGCACGGAGTTTTTCGGAAGAGCCTACGCTTATTTCAATCCCAATATACCCGCGACAAACAGTTGTTATTGGCGATAAGGGAACAAGATTGGTTGCCAATTTTAATATAATCCCACATTTTTTTGCTTGCTTTAGTAATTGTAGCCAGTTTGTAGGATATCTTGGTTTAGTAGCCTCATGCGTTTGGTATACTTAGAGCTTTGAGCCCAGGAATGGAGTGGTGGGCCTTTTGTCATTGTAGACACATAACAGAACATTTCAGCGTGGCGTCTCAATAAAGCCAAAATGCCTGCGTACGTACCTGTGAGGACGTAATTAAACGAAGCTCCGAGTTCCCCTGAATCGTAATCTCGCCTTCCCTATTAGAAACAAAATATAAAAAAGCGCCAAAGCGTCCACTACCTGAAGGCACATATTATAGCTGTCAATTGTGAATCGGAAGCTCATGAGAACGGTTAAAAGCGAAAAACCTGCTCCTTTTACTTGCGGAACTGATTTGTCCTTGCACTAGTTCCGATCCCTGAACGTTCAGTTTGTTGCGCTACATTATCAATGCTTACATTAGCAAGCGGCCTTCCAGCAGCTGTGCTCCAAAACGCTAAGCGCTAGAGCGAGATGGGATTAAATAATCATATGACAACCTCTTTCTATATTGGTGTGCTTGCGCAATCCCGCATTTTCGTAATATATCTAAAATTTCTTTTTCCACTTAGCGCGATGTATGTTGGGTAAACCAGCTTTGTGAATGTGTTGAAAATCTGAAAGAAGAAAAAAAAAATCTAAGTTTTGGTTTATGTCGAACAAAAATTAGAATTTTGCTAAGACAGAAAATGTCCTTGGGGGCTGGAAGTTTTCTTGGTATTTAATCTCGAGCATCATAGCAACTGTTCAGGCTGTTACCCAGTTGATATTATTGCATAGTTCTCAACAACAGCGATTCACTTCTTGATATTTTGTGTTTGTTCGGCCTTTTAACTTCATGGTTCGGAGAATGAACAACGTGGAAGCTTCAATTAGATGCTGTGGCGGAGGTCAGAAAATGGGTGAAAAGGTCTAGAAACGTTGGCACTAGCTTTTTCGAGCTTTATGGTAGTGTTCGTAAGAAATATAATCATATGTATTTGCAAAAATTAGAAACAATGCGCACTGATTCTCGGATGTTTCCCTCGCGCATAAGCACAATATGCATTAAATTGCGTAATAGTGTTTGCGTTGCAATTCACGAACATTTAAATGGGCATTAAAAACACGGCAACGCAGCTGCTTAGGAAAACTACTCGATTACGCGTAGTTTCTCGCTTTACGCTGAAACACAATTTCTAGGCGTTCTTTCTACTCGAGCTAATTACAAGTTTGGCATATTAATAAGCAGCACAAATAAAAAAAGACATATACTCCAAACACAGCTACGCGTGTTTGTATACATTCCACAATCTTTGAAACTTATGATGGTAATTGTGAAAACATTAAGCGCCGGTTTATCTTCGCTAAGCGCGGACTACAAGCAGAAGCTTTAGCTCGCACTGATTTAGCATTGATTGTTCCCGTTTTTATAAAACTTGCCTAGACTCCCTTACTTTTGATCTACGTTCTTTTTTTTCGTTTATTTCTAATGGGTGTACACACAGTGAGGCAGATGGTCGGCATATTGCCTGTACTGCAACGGCCGCTATGTAGACTAGTAAGGCTTGTCGCAACTGTGCAAAGCATGGACAGGCTGATTTCGTCTTCTCTACCACACTAGTGTCTCTCCTGACTTTCAACGCCACCTCATCTTCGTGAAGTTGTGGCGTGAATGAGGTGCACAGTAGATAGCCCAAGGCAGCAAGCTAAAGCCAAGAGCAGGCTGCAAGATGGAGTGGAAGAAACAATTTTGTTGGGCGGCGTAACTTCGTGTGCAGAGCGGTTAAAGGGCAACAGTGCAAACGGACACTGCACGTCCAGTCGAAACAAGTGCCGTGTGTTGTTGGGGGTGACTTTCTGCATCGTCGACAGTGAGAAAAATGCAAGAATGCATAATCGCGAGCGCGGTATCCTTTGCAGCTTTGAGAGAAAATGTTCGCATAATACCGAAACTCAAGAAGAAAAAACAGCACAAGAAGCTCGTTATGACTGTACCGCGCTGATTGCAATCGGAATATAATTGATGCATGAATACAATGTAAACCTGGCGTGGGATAGCCATTCGTCACAGCGGATGCATTTTTGTCACCTTTCCTCACTTAAAATAGATGCTTTCAGCATAGCGATTACATGGAAACGCAGACGTATATCGGCTTAGTGGACACCTCCTCTGCAGACGCAGTGGTAGGGACGATGTAGACAGAACTACTGCACGTGCGCAGCCGACATTCAGCCAACCGGTATAATACATTTACGCTAGCATGTCTCCTCTATACTGAACCTTTCTAATGATGCGCACTCCATCGAACCTGTGCTCGTTCTTGCAATTCTGAGCCTGCCTGCCAACTTCGTTCACATTAAAGGACTGTTTCGCTAACGTTCAAAGTTTTGTTGACTGCCCTTTGTAAGTTTATCATTCGAAAGAAAGCCTACACATTTTTCAGTTCACTCTGAAGCCGTGTATTTTTTTGTCTGTGGGCAAGTCCATATATTCTAGGGATAGATTACCTAGTAATTCACAAACTCACAAACTCAGTTATGAGCTTAAAAAAAGCATGCTTGCCGTTGGATGTCGTGGAGCTCAGGTACATCCAGCTTACTCTCCGCGCAACCAGCGCAGAAATGTCGTCCTTGCTTTTTGTTAAGAAATAATGAGCGCACGAAGCTAATTATTCAGCTTCGATTTACCAAAATGGAATCGAGGATATGTAGGCACGTTCTAGGGGCTTAGAGAACATCTTGAGTAAGGTTGCCACGCCCTTAGGAATGCGGAAAACGTGGAACCTTCAAGTTGCCCTATTTCGTGCTATACGAAACAGGCTGTTCAGAAAAAAAGAAGCCTAAGTACGTCTTGCTTTGGCTTGTGACAGCCACACAAACGAAGAAGAAGTTCCGTGAAGCATCTTGACTTGTCATCGTCTCCTGGAGTAAAGGGAGAAACGACCAAAGGTTGGTTAAGCTGCCTTGAGTTTGGGAATTCTTTCAGCAATATTACATATTTTTGGCGCATGGTTTAACCTTCAACGCCACTGCAATGACTCAGACCAAACTGAGAATACAGGTATCACCTCGTCTATTCTGCCGGTGCAAAGTAGTGAGCGCGAATGTTATAGAACACTGTATCCTCGGAATGCTTAAAACGGAAAAGCTAATTAATGGATTTAGAGGATGTACCGTATTTGCCTGAAAGTCTCACGGAGGTGTATGTCCGGTCCACACCACCTTCTACGGATATCTGGGACATTTTGTTTTATCTTTGAAATATAATTGCAGGCGTTACCCAAGAATCAGTCCAGTTTTAAATATCTAGTACTTGCGCAAAACCTTTAAGTGCAACGTTTTTTTTTCTCGCTGCTTTTGTGACAACAGTTCTGGAATCTCTCGTGCAGAATCGCAGGCTGAAAGCTACGGCAATGCTCGGATCAGCAGCGCAAACGGGTGAGTTCATCCTCTCATTTTCTCGAGCGACGAATACCACTCACGATGGTTCGCAGTAGCAAAGGGTTTTAGTGAGTGCATAAGATATATTTTCTGGCAATATCCTCTCGGAAGCCCAGCTGACGGTAAGGTGAAACCATGGCCGCGGCTGTCGCCAGGAGTATTCACGAAGTAATTGGCACGGAATGGCATACAAAACCACTGAAGCACCGACTCTCGCTCAGAGCAACAGAGAAGCGTGAAAATGGCATGAAAAGTTTTTATCGAAGATCGGTGTTTTTAGACTATTAGAAAATTTTGTAGTGAAGACAACATGTAATGCGCTCCGTAATGCAGAACAATATGGATTATATGCATATTTATATATAGAGGAGATGACTAGGCATGAAACTCACAACATATTGGAGCAGATCGTAGAGGGTGATACTGTGGTAGGTACACGGGGTTTAATGCCGCTAAGGCGCAATGGCACTACGAAACATGCTGTATATTGCACGGGATTGAGAAATCATGTGGGGTTTTTAACAGCGTGCAGCACACGTGCTGGAACTCCTATAATGGAGCTCCAGGGATGTGATGCGACGTTGTGACACCGGGATCAGCACCAAAACACCCTAAGCATTGCGTCTTCATGGCAGGTGAGTGTGGATGGGGGCCGCTTGTGCCCACCCACACTCACCAAGATTGCAAACAGATGCAAATGCATGTTTATGTACCTTCTGTGTGTCTACAGTTCTTCTGAATTTGGATGTTGTCAAAGGTTCATAATGGTCGTGAAATCGGCGTTCTCACTGAGCCCATTTTTTCGCAGATTTGGGCGGCAATGAATCTGTCAGTTAGCAGCGAAACTCTCTAGAAATTTTCGATTTTTCCCCTACTCTCACTGCTGCCCAACACCTGCTCAGTGTTTGATATTGTTACATATATGCCCTGCGTCGCTGAACGTTGAAGACGACGACGATCAACAACAGCGAAACAGAAGGAAGACGTCTGTAGCAACGGTAGTTGGTGCTAAGAGAAGGTTGGCGCTTGCCAGAACATTCACACAAGTCATCAGCCATTGTGTTTCTTGAACTAACCTTCTTACCACATATCAATATCAATATTATGAATAAATATCACATGTAATACTTAGGAAACGTCTGTTGCACCCCTCATGTACCGTAGTTATTCAGCTATCGCCTGAGTAAAACCAGACATGCCGCGAGTGCTAATGTACCCTGACTTCTAGGAGAGGAAGTTGTACTGCCCATAAACTGTCAAAACTGCCATTGTGATGAAGGACAGGACTCTGCGCGTTCAAATTGAGCCGGGACGTTATGCAATCTCGATTCTGAGTGTTTAAATGTCATTGCTCGTACTACATATTATTTAAGCGCTGACCCACTGACAAAGTTGAGGCTTTTGTCCATACATCCACCTGGTCCTTCTGAACGTTACAGGGCTGCCGTGCTTATCTAGAGCACAGTGTTGTGTTTACGTTTTCTATCTTATTGTGCCATTTTTTCTGACTTCTTACGTTTCAGGAACCAACCCCCCCCCCCCCCAAAAAAAAAAAAAAAAAAGTCCTAACTACGTAACGACGTAGTTGAACAATCGGTGTGAGCCCGTGCCTGCGCGGCAGCGGTATTGGCCAAAGCACAGGCTTTTTCTTCACTTTTGCCCCCTGACAATAGATGCTTTTAGCATCTATAGACCTCCGCCTTCTGATAATCTGGCTTCACGGTGAAGTCTCGTGCGCTACGCCATGGCGAGACGCAACATAAGAAGCGAGATAGCGGCGGACGAGGGAAATAAATGTCTGGTGGCTCTTATGTCAACGATAACACAACTAGAGAGCCCTGTGTAGAGTTGATAGCTGATAGCAAGAAGCGAGCGCAATAGCCGCCTTTCTGTGTCGTTTTCCTTGTCTTTTGTACATTTCTGTCGTAAGTGACAGCACCCAACCATTTTCTACGCTACTTTTTCACTTCTTTCTTTCATAGCTGTTCACTACATTCTCTGACTTTTCTTCCGCTGGTCGTTTCATTTGGAGGTCTTGGACGGACTTCATAAATGCGGTGGCTCGAGTTGGGTGAAAGCAACTCACGCCATAAAACAAGTATAACAGAGAAAGGCGGGCTAGTTGGTGACTAGTATTACAATGCATTTTGAAACCACGCCCTCGTCCCTTGTCTTTTTGTGCGGCTTCAATATGCATTTTAATGCTAGCCGTATAACACTCATTCTGCACAGGGTAGCGTGCAACCACATGATATCTTCCGTATTATCGTCAGCCCCATTATGTCTACTAAATGCCAGGGGTATCTCCCATTCATTTCCAATTAAATTTTTCTTTACGTGATGCGACCACCCTGTATCCGCCATAATTTTCTTATCTAATTTGAGTAATGGATGGTGCTAAAGCCCCCTTTGCGCTAGTGTTCCCCTTGTCTCTTCTTTGTGAGCATTCTGCATGCTTATTCTGGCTGCGATACCATGAGTTCTTTCAGCTATTCGAGATGGACCAAATACAACCACGATCGTGACAGATCCTTCCGAACCCTGCGCAGTGTTGGCGTTTGTGGCATGCAACACGACGGACCAGTGCGCCTCAATGGAGGCTAACGCGACCTGCGCCAACGAGCTGTGCATCTGCCCGTCCTTGCGGCCGCTCACCAGAGCGGGAAGTTGCGCCTCTACCTGTGAGTCTCTCCACAATGAACTGTCCCAGCCGTAACGCTGTCTTTAATCACGAGTGATTATCGCCATTTCCCTGTCATCACCTTCATAGCGTCTCCCATAAAACGGGAGGGCTACGAAAATATTGCAATATTAATGACAGATTTACTTCACCTCGAAAATAATTTTCTGTGTCTATTTAAGCTTTAGTGACTTAAATTTAGCCAACACTGTGCGCACTATTCGCACTATTTGAGAGTACAGTTCCACTACTGGCACTTTTTCTAGTTTGGTTCTGTAGATTTTGCAAGCATATATGGTTTACAGAAAAGAGACAAGAATAAGAATAATGGCTGTTGATTTGCCAAGAGCTGAGAATAATACCCATTCTCCGTCAGGCGAGCTGCTGTAGCCCTCGTGTCTTGTATGGTTTGAGGAGACGGCGTGATGACATGTAGCGAGGAAAATGACACTGCCAACGTATCTTTTCGTGGCTACTTTGCACGTACTGAGTATGCGTACCCAGCAGTGTAGGCACCTGTATGATGAGGAGGTATGCGCTGGCAGGCTGTATATCTCATGAGGCAATATGCGAAAAATGCCGGTGTAATCACGCAAAGCGCTAAGCTGAAACCCAAAACGACAGTACTCCTGGGTAAACCTATAATCCCTGTCTCCACTCCAATCTTAAGCAACGCGCATATTTGAACCGCACTGATGCCAAGCGTATGCGAAGTTCAGGCCAGTTTTTGAAAACTAACACGCAGTGCTAAGGAAAAAAATGAAGCAGTCCTCCACATAAATTGATGAAGCTCGTTACATTTCAATGTTTTATATTATTTTCCCGTACAGATACTAGTTTTCATTCAACTCTTTCTTTCAACAGGTTGTGTTATTGAGCATGTCAAAAGGCTACACCATGGAGGGAAAGCCTTGGAACTCAAACACGGGGATTAGGCAACCAATACAAAGTAGATTCAAATAGACAACTTAAGTGTCGTGAGGTGGAGGCTGCTGAAAACGCTTCAAAAAATAATGCCAGATGTCATAACGAGCCGAGAGGTCAAGAATAGAAGAGAAGCAATTTAAGTATCGTGAGGTGGAGGCTGCTGAAAACGCTTCAAAAAATAATGCCAGATGTCATAACGAGCCGAGAGGTCAAGAATAGAAGAGAAGCAATGATCGCATGAAAAGGGAACAAAAAAAAATGGAGTGCGAAGCAGCAAATAGTACTGAGAAGTTTTGGTAGTCACATAGGGTTGCTGCATTGAATATATGGAACTCCTGAGTGCCGGAAGTGAGTCAGGAGCCATCCGCTTACCTGGACAGCCCGGGGCCTCCAACGACCACCGGCGCTTCAGTCTCCTAATTTGAGGTAGTCGTTGTAGTTGGAGATGAATGAGGGTGACAAACTAACACTTGGAATGAGCGCCAGCTCCTGATTATCTATTTGACATTTCAATGCAGGGTCCGCTCTGGTGCTGCCGCTGGGAGAGAACTGCACAATGAACTCGGAATGCTCGGTCACGGCGTCGTGCCTGGAAGGACAGTGTCGCTGTTCCGATGGATACCAGCCCCTCGATGAGCGCGACTGCGTAGCCATAGCCATCAACCTGAGTGGTGCGATTTGTTCGCGTTTTGGTCAGAATTGCATATGTTGGAGCTGCGCCGTTCTCCACTCCTTCAGGTATTGAGAGTAAAGTATCGAGAGCTTGAATAGGTTATCATGGTATATTCGTAGTCATTTCCTTTTAAGAAATGAATATCCTTTGATTTCATGGCTGACTCGGCAAAAGGCACTCATATAAGTACATAAAGGGGAAGCTAGCAGACGATGAATTCTATAGGAAGTAGTTTAACCTTGCGGTACTCTGAGACCCCACTCAATGTTTCGTAGAACCACTATTTTTGTTCCGGATATTTGAAGGCAACAAACGTGGCATTAAACTCGTTTTTCTCTCTCGTTTGCACTTATCAGTCGTCATGTTTCTCAAATGTAGCAAGATCATTCACTAAAAGAATCAGCAAAATGATTGCTACTGTTAAATTGAGCTTGCTTTTCGCTAGAACGCTGAACTTTTCTGAGACTAGGAGATTAGTAGTCACTAGTCCAATAATCTGCGCGGATTAGATCTATGGTGTGAGGAACCTACTGGGCGGCAATTTTAAGGTAATTGCCAGTTGTGGAACGAAGACGGTTGAAAACATTCAGTGTGTACGAGGTTGCGAATTGGGGTGGTCAGATTCAAGGAAGGGAAATACGCACGAGGAAGTATTTCAGACGCATGTAGAAGAGACCGTGTACAAGAGATTGAGATTATATTTCATGCTTTGCACAGTTGCTGCAGAAACGTATTTTCTCAGTCATGCTTGCCTGCCACAATAGGCAGAAAATTGCAACAATACCATACAATGTCACACCCTACCTTACAATACCGTACCGTACCATGTCATACCATACGCTTCCACGCTATACCATGCTATCCATACCGCACCATGCCATAGCAGCAATGACATGTCTTACCCTTCCACCTCTCACCTCTATGAACTGATGGAGCTTAACGTATCTCAAGATTTCTCGGTCTCCATTTGTCGCGCAGCAAGGATAACCGACGCTATTTACCTACCAGCATGACGCCACGTTGTCCTTATTACTCACGTTTAGAACGGTATGCACATGCGCTTTTTAAAAAGAACTAAGCTGATTTTAGGACTATAGTAACCATAAGAATACCAAAATTTACCCAATCGCACCAGTATTACTGTAAAATAAAGCTTCTTCCTCCCATAAAATATTTCTTGCTAAGAAAATTTGTACTCGTTTGAGGCTGTCCCGGGGGATTACTCTAGCAGTGAAACCAACTAAGTCTTCTAAAAGGTTCTGTAGGGAGAGTTACAGTTGTTTATTCCTTGACGGAGTATTTCTGTTGTGTATTCTCAATGTGTAAACGATCCACAGTTGATCCTTGTTACTTGCCCTACTAATTCCCCCCCCCCCCCCCCCCCCCTCTCCTCCTCCTCCTTCCCTCGTGTATGGGATGAGGTCATGTTAGAGTCCCGGGAAAACAAATCTTTTCAACTACAAATATTTTGCAGGAAGCTGAGCAACTCTCCCTTAGGATTAAGCTTCATTGGATTTGAATCAGTAATAGTTACTTGAACAGAAACGTAACTCAGCTCAAACAATTTATTCGACATTCCAACTATGACCATATTATCCCAATTTATCCATACACATTTCCGAGCATTGCGCCTGCAATATCGGATGCACGAACACAAGCTTGAATAGTTAAAAAAATGTATTCCATAATAGCAGCATCGAAAACTTGCCTTGCGTCAAACAGGTATATCGAATGATTCATAGCAGTTGTGAAGGAAAACCATCGCTTAGTCGTAAGAGCAGCGTCCGAGCAAATAGTACAAAAAATTTCCGCTCCTGCGTCGCAATTACGTGCAGCAATGCATTTAGCAAAAGATTTTACTCCGAATATTGCATGAGAATGCGTGCAGTGTACTATCATTAGTAAGGCACAAGCCTACTATGCCCAATTAATAACGGAGCCTTTAACAGAACTCTCGAGGAACTAGCGACAGGCTTACAACAGGGGACCGCGCTGCTCTCTCCTACTCGATTCCTTTCGTCCTGAAGCTTTTTCTCCACAGCTTGGATTACCTTTCAGCTCTCCTTTGCACTTTTCTTCATGGCTTGAAATTTTCTGAGCCGGCGCGCGGTGGGCGAGCCAATACGGGGGACATGGGCATGCATCCCTCTTTCAGACGCCTGCCGTGGCTTTAGCGCTGATCTGGGCGGTGCGTGGAAGGTGTTTTGGAGTCCTTTTTTAACAATATCGTACCTTCGCAGTGTCATTATTACAGGTAGTAAATATAAAAACACTTTTCACAGTGAGTCATTCTTCACATCACGTTATTTTTTAAGTAGCACTTACTACAAGAACACACAAGAATTCTGGCACGGTTCTGATTGTCACCAGGCCATCTCGAGTGTTCATCAGCCTTGGGGAACGGAACCGTGAGGGACAATACAAGCTTGAATTCAAGCCGTTAAACGCATTCCGCAATAAATAAACGTTGAGTAGTCAGTCGTGATTTCAAAAGTGAGCATTGACTGCACTTCGAAGTATGTGTACTACAAAGATTCCATCTAGTATGAAAGAAATTACTTTGACCGCATTCAGGCCGTAATTACTCTATAGCCCCGTCTGAAATGCCTGCATTCTTTGTTTTTCTCAATAGTTAATCTTTTGCAGATAATTACCATGACATTAATCTGTGACAGCACGATCCGTTCCTGTATAAAATTTAAATTGCTTCCTTTAAAATTGAAGCTATCAGCATCTTGCAACAAACCTTTATCAGTATTTATTTTTCTAATTTCTCACAGATTGTTTTCTATGTATGCATCTCAGAAGTCTCTTTTCCGCATACATTACCAGTGCGGGTAAGCTGCATAAGGATGTGCAAAATTTTCCGATCATACCTCACTTGCATTATCCCATTTTCGACGTTGGCGACTGTAGTTGGATTCTTTTTCTGAACGTCCCAGGCATTTCGTTACATTCATAATACATGACTGCCAATGTTACAAGACACTGTTGTTTTCTTTATGGCGCAGAAGGGACGACGTCTTGGTTGGCCCTCATGCTCCTGTTTTCAAATGTCCTTTTTATACTGATGCTTGTGGCCTACCTATGCGTCGTGGCAAATTGGTAAGTAAGAAGGTAGTTTTTGGGAGAAGGAAATACACTCACTACTTACTTGACTGCTTGGAATTATCGCTCGGGCAAAAAAAAAAGGAAGGTACTAACAAAGTTAACGCCAAAGAAAACAAAGAAAGATCTCCACGATACTCTCCATGGCACTTCCTTAATATCCGGGAGTGGATTTATGCGATGGTTCTCTGAAAAATAGGAACTGTTGAAACATCTTTACTCTACTCTGAGCAAGCAGGCGATGCTGTTATTTTTGAATTGAGTGAGCCCGTGTCGTAATGGCGTGCGGCGTTTAGTTAGGCTGGCGACCTTCATTTATAATGCTGAAGAAATCAATAACAGAAAATTTTAGAATCTTGTACTTGTACAATATCTTGTGTTGTGAAGAACAATGCGGTCTATATCGTGGTCGAAAAGCTGTTCCACCATGAGGTGCTTAGTATAACCGGCGTAACACATTTCCGGACATTTCGTGAATGATACGGTAGTAGAACGGGCTAGTCGGTAATTCATATGAAAAAAAAAAAAAGAAGCTCATTAAGACACGGACGGCGAAATGTAGGACAAGACTAGCGCTGAGAATGCTGCCGTTTGCTCTCTGAACGTGCGTAGGTCAGGTCGCGCTTCCGCTTTTCATCATCATCATTACCGACTTTATCGGTCACCTTCTTGCGCCTGCTTTTGTCAAAATCTCAATCTGTCACTAGCGGCGCCTCAGATAGTGCGGTTTGGGGATGATATTTAGCTGGCGACAATTTGTTCCTGTTTAAACATAGAGATTTCTATGTTTCTAGTCTATCTCTAGCTGAAAAAAAAAAAGCTACAGAACTGTGTCAAAAATACGACAAAATATCCTGTAGTTCTGTCGTAGCCATCAGATTTTCCTGTAGTTCTGTAGTACTTTTCTGTAGTTCTGTAGTTTTTCTGTAGCTCTGTAGTTTTTCTGTAGTATATTTCTGTTGTCTGTAGTTCTGTAGTACTTTTCTGTTGTAACTACAGAAATGTCTGATGTTACTACAGAATGTTCTGTTGTCACAACAGGTTTCCCGTCAAAAACCGCACAGAAATTCTGTCGTAACATCAGAAAATTTTCTGTAGTTTTTTTCCGACTTTTTTCATTTCACCTTGCTGACCGCAATCATCCTCTTGCTGAGAGCGCAGGGGACGCCAACTGAAGTGGCCCTATTGGAATCAAGGAGCGTCGTGCACACCCGCCACTATTGCACTGGGCAGACACGGGAGCAACGACGCTACGCACAGCACCGTCGCCGCGCCGACCGTGACCATCGAGTCTGCTGTCGGCGCACTCGAGAGCGAGCAGATCAGCACTGGCGCCGCGCTGATCTCGGAGGTAACTAGATTTTAAGCACGCAGGACGGACGAACTTCTTTGGTCACACTTTGCAACAATTCTGTGTTGGAAATATGCTTTAAGCTAAACATTTCTGGCAATGCCCACCATTAAAAGCCTCCGATGTCCTTACGGTAACCTTACAGCAATATCGTCGCAGAACTTCGTATATCGTCCTGCAGTCGTTAGACCGACAATAAACACATCATGCCAGTTCGCTCTGAATGCAATTTCTAAGCAGTAAACGAATCTGTAACAAGTGCTCTAAATCTAAAGCACGGAACTTTTCGCAATTTTTACAAAGCCTTATGAATGAACTTAGCGGATTTGTCTGATTATAATGCGTTCTTAATTTCCACTAAATTTGAGCATAAAACAAAACAACGTTGCGTTACAGTCCGACATCTAACCTAAACCAGAATAGCATAAAGGGTGATTAAGTTGCTTCGTACTGGTATCTGAAATTGCGGCATTTGAGATATCAGCTAAAATACCGATCTGCCTGTGTTAAACAGCGGCAGGATGACAACGCAGTAACCGTTGGATGTTTATCAAACCAACGAGCAAGAGATCGAAATTGGCACTGTACAGCGATTTGTCGGTTAATTGCTGGCATGAAGGCCTTCACAGTGGACTGTAACATGCGTCTTCGGATTAGGTAAGAGCGGGGTTGATCGTATCATTAGAAATAAACGTAACGTCGAATAGTGAGCTGCACATCACCGACCGAAGCTTTATACGCGTGTGCAGGCCGCCACTTGTGATGGGAACACGCCGTCTGGAGCGCATAGCTTGACCGAGACACGTGGCCTGGGCGGAACAACGGATGAACCTTTCGAGCGGCCGGTGCTTAGCAAAGAGAAGGTGTACGCCATGTACCCGCATCTGAGGAACATAAACACGCTCTCTGAAGGCTCCCACCAGGACAAGATCCGCACGAGCAGGTCCAATGGCAGTGAGGCCTCCTCCGACGAAGTTAGTATGCAAGGGCGCAAGAAAAGGAGCACCAGAAAATTTCCAAGGGGAAATCAGGGATACATTTGTGAACGCAAAAAGCGCTTGTGACACGAGGAGGAAATATCATGTGGTCGGAAGGAGGTATTTGTGGCCTAGTGGTTAGAGCGCCCGTCTCGGCTGCGGGAGGTGGTCGGTTCGAAACCCACCGCCGGACACCCACCGGTAAAAATGGGTACAAGCGTCCCCCGGCCTGGCGCTCGGCTTTTCCAGGGGTGTGCGTTTGGGAGAAGCTCCGTAAACCCCGCTGCGCGCCCCTCCTCCGCAGTGGGCCCAAACCCAGTTTCGAACCTCGCAGCCTGCAAAGGTGGTTCTGTTTGTCTTTCAAAGGTACTTCCTTTGACCCCTCACCTGAAGTGCTCCCTTAGAGCCTCAGCTGCAGCAGTCCTAAAAAAAAAAAAAAGGGCCACATAATGGGCTGTTGCCGCGCAAGGCGGACTTATTGTTGTCCGATGGCGGAACGAATCACTGCCACATCGGCGCAACTATTTGGGCCGTGACCCCTTTTCCCAAGCATTTCACCCCAGAAGAGCCGAGCACCAGGCCGGGCGATAGCTTGTACCCATTTTATAACCGGTGGGTACCCGGCGGCACCAGGGATCGAACCCGGTACCTCCCGAATGCGAGGCGGATGCTCTACCACAAGGCCACCGCTTCGGTGGCCTTGTGGTAGAGCAAATAGTTTCAAGGTGTCCTGGAAACTATTCCTGGAGCCCCTTGCGACTGCTGCCCTACCCGACCTGTGAGAACCAGACCTTTGCAGGTCATTAGTTGTTCGAAACTTTAAGCCCTCTAAGGAGCACAGCAGGGTTAGCAGAGCCTCTTCCAAACGCACACCCCTGAGAGAGCCGGGCGCCGGGCCGGGGGACGCTTGTACCCATTTTACCGGTGGGTGTCCGGCGGTGGGTTTCGAACTGGCCACCTCCCGCAGTCGAGACGGGCGCCCAAACCACTCGGCCACGACTGCGGCTGATAGTGTTTTTGCCTTACTGCAAGTTTCACATTTCATTTCATTCATTGGCTTACTTCTGTTGTTTATGTTTCACTTTCCCAAATGAAGAGCTCGGTTTGCATTTCGTTTAGTCCTTGTTTTGCTCATGTTCTACTGCCCATAGAACAAGTGTTTTGAAATTATTATTTGTTACCTTCGTTCTATACGCTGATGTCATTTGTATGCCCCTCCTGCTTGGGCCGTAAAGGCCTGCAGTATTGAATAAATAAATAAATAAATAAAATAAATAGCTGTCTCATAAAGAATGGAGGGCGGTAAATCAAAACTAAATGCTCAGACTTTTTTTTCTTAGTTTGGTCCTTTTGTCAGCAAAGTAGTCGTTAATAAAGTGTTCTAGAACGCTATACTGTTAAAGAATCGCTGTGCGAGTTTTGTATATTTAAATAATTTATTTTCGGATGGGGGGGGTGTGTCAAGGGAAAGTGGAAAACAAAAACTGTGTTGCGGCCAATGCGTGTAGTAATTAGCCACCACGACGCTACTACTACACACTCGTTTTTTCAGCTGGGCGGTCCCGCTAGAAAGATAACTCAGACGCCCAGCTTGGACGCCGTACTGTTCCAATATTTCTGCTGTAATTGTATGGAAGCCTTTAGATTTGACCCCCCCCCCCTCCCCCCTATACAAGCGCGTCCTATATATAAGCACCTTTGACCTTCTCCTTAAAAATACCTGCTGTTTACTGCCTTCATAAGCACTAATTGTAGTACCCTTTTAAAGCGCTACCGTTACAACCTCTACGTGAAATTATTTCCGGTGGCGTCATGGAGCAGGGGGGGGAGGGGGGTCATTGTTTTCTTTGCTTATCGAAACCACACTCTGGAATGGCAGGCTGGACAACATGAGACTTGGCAACCGGGGCTTTTCGTGCATGAGGAAGGCGCCTCTTGTCAGTAATTCTCAGTGATTTCTTTTTTCCCAGATGGTGCTGAGTCGAGGAAAGATTCTGTGGCACTGGAAAGTATATACAGGTCTGCGTAGCTATCCGTTGCTTCAGACCACTTAGCAAGCCTTTCTCATTGCGTTTCGGATATCGTCGTATTTATCAACTTTCATTCGTGTGTGATTCAGTCCGCAAGTAAAAAAATGCGGCCACACGCACATGCGAGCCTTATTTCAATCGCGCCCCCGGTTTTGTGCGACGATTTCCCAACGCAATTGTAAGCACTCGCCTAAAACAAGAATAAAAAAAGAGGAGGCCGCAAGGAAGAGACACCTCACGAGAATGGAATAAATTAGACTGAAGAGCGGGAGATTTCAACAACCATGACATTATGCATAGAACATTAAATTGTCAGTGTTGCGACGGAACTCAGTTCGTCTACATAAATCCCGCACAGAATCAGAGCCCACGTGCGCGTATTTCCGTCCACAGCAGTTTCATTGTTGACTTGTGAATTTTAATGAGTATTCACCAAAGCAGGACTGCAAACAAAGAACGGAAGAAGAGTCGTTCTGAAAAATAAAAACGTTTTTTTCCTGTTCCATTCGCAATGCTTCTTGATGATGCCAGTATGCCGTTAGCCGAAATACGTTTTTGTATATAGCAGCGTTGTTTCTTGTTCTTTCACATGCATTATTTGTATTTTTGCTCGCTCAACAGGCCAAGCTGGAGAAGACCACACGTTCCTCTACTGCCGATGCGAGGGGCAGGTCCCTCCGAAAGCACTCTCCTTCGATCGTGGTTAAGCGCGTCGTCCTACCGCATGAGAAGGAAGATGACAAAGGTCCCAAGGCTGCTTCCACGGATGATCGCGCGTGCGAACCACGTCGATACAGCTGGACCGTACCGTGGAAGGGTTTGGGAAGCTCTCTGGAAGCGCTATTGTCCACTCCTGTGTCTGGAACTGTCCACTCTTCCTCCTCCAACGGGACGGATATGTCTTCTGAGGCAGACAGAGAGTTGTTCTATCCCGTCTGCAAGCTGTGATCGTGATGCCCATGTGCGGAGAGAAGGACTTGATAAGGATTCAAACTCGTTTATTTATGATCAAGTTGACTGTACATGTAGCAAATGTAGGACTGCACAATCAGTCTTCTGTGCCGTAGTGTGAGCACAAGCTTCGAACCGTACGAATACAGTGATTGGATTGATATGGCAGTGGCACACAAATCTTGTCTCTTGTGCTTTGTCTCGTGAGAAGTTATGGCGAACACGAACTTTGGCTGCCATATATAATTAACCTTCGCGTCGCAATGGTGCACAATTTTTTTTTTACGGCTGCAATAAATGGCTGTGGCTCTCACGGTCACGGTACGCTTTCTAACAGGACCGACATCATATGTAGATTCTGAGCGGCTGGCTCTCCTTTAGCGGAGCTCCAAAACTACTAGGAAAGTAAGGCAGCCGCTCATAAAAGACAGAAACTTCAAATTTTATCGTACGGAAGTTTTCACAGTGCATGCATGCCCATAACGCAGAGCGATATATGTAGTTTTACAGCAATCATAATAAGGTAATCTATATTGCTTATAATAAATAAAATACTACATAGATATGCGTGTGAAAGGGTTGCCATGGTTCCCTGCTTACTCATCGACAGGTGATAGAGAAAGCTGCTCTCGTGTTTTGTTGATAGCGCTGTCGTATACTCAAAGCTAAAATGCGTACTTGTTAGCGCTGGGCTGCCACAGTTTAGGTTATCCGTTTAAGAACAGGACTGCTATTTCGCCGAGAACTTACATTATTTTAAGTTTTTTTTTTTGTTTTTTTTTTCTTTTTTTTTTTGGGGGGGGGGGGGGCAGGAAACGGCACACCTTTTGATTAACAAGATCTGTGCTTTCTTGAGATTGTTGTGAATATTTTGTGGTGCTTCCGAAGAAACATATTCTCTCTAACTCTTATAAACCTCCTTACATAAACCATTTTAGAAGCGGAGCAGTAAAACGCAATTATTCAGCTATGCAAGAATGAAAAACTTTTGCTTGCTTCTATGGCGTCAGCTTGGGAATAAACAGAAGCACACGGGTGACCAGGGACGACATTTTTCCAATTCTCTCCCGTGAGTTTCTGTTTATTGCCAAGTTGACGCCTCACACTGTGATAACCAACGCAGATCCAGCCAATCTTGCAAAAACCATTTACTACCCTATTGAAAAAACCTTTATGTAGGACCTATTCATATCGGATTATTGGACATAGGAGTTGTGGGAGTTGAGGGAGTGGTAGGAGTAAAAGGAGTAGTAGGAGTCGCAGGCAATGTGCGTTGTAGAATGTGGTGAGCGCCCCTCGTTGTGGGGAAAATGCGGATGCAGGCTAAATAAGAAAATAAACCGGCCGCGCTAGGAATCGAATTATGATCTCACGGATTACACCGCATACCAACCCAGCACGCTAACCACTACACTACGGCGACAGGTGGTTTGTATGCTTATATTCGTCGTTTTCTATTTCAATTTTCTGTATCGCACTTTGCATCGTTATCTTAAATGCGGTCGTCCTTCGACGATTGCCCTGTAAACACGCTGAACCTTTTTCTTTTCTATCAACACAGATAGACAATATCATCTATCATTCAAACGTATCAGTGGTTTGCACGTGCACCTAAGAATATGCGAATATGTTACGTACTGGCTTTTTTTTTTTCGCCGCGTTAGAGCGCATTTTTCTTTCTACTACAGAGATATCTCGTACGGAGCCGCTTGTCATATATTACCTTTTAACTTCACAAGCTGCCAACGGAGCAGCGGCGGCAGTATTTTACTTCCCATCACTGCTTTTGCATATGCAAATCCTTAAATAAACATCGCTGTTTATATGCAGCTTTCAATGAATTGATCGGTGGGCGGCAACGTGTGTTTTGAGTTACTCTCGATCATACTTATGTTCATGTGGAAAGGCGAATTTATAGCCTGCACTTCCGCATTCCAGGCTCGTCATCAGTTACAGATATGAACGTGCGCCATAAGGTCGGAAGACATGCAGCGATTGTTGATTGTAATTACCGCATGTAATTACCACATGTGATATCCAAGCGGTAGGATAGTTAGAGAGGATACCGGTAAGCTGTCTAAGGAGACGAAAGATTTGATTAAGAAACGGCAGAGTATGAAAGCTTCCAATCCAACAGACCAGATCGAATTGGCCGAGATATCAAAGCTAATCAATAAGCGCAAGGTGGCCGATATAAGGATGTATAACATGGAGAAAATTGAGCATGCTGTAAAGAACGGGGGAGGCCTTAAAGCGGTAAAGAAGAAATTGGGCATAGACAAAAACCAGATGTATGCGATAAGGGACAAGGCGGGCAACGTCATCACTAATATGGACAAGATAGTCAAAGTAGCCGAGGAGTTCTATACAGATCTCTACAGTAGCCGAAGTAGTCAGGACCGTAATGAGATTGGCGGTAGGGAAAAACAGTCAGACGTTCCACCAGTGACGAAGGACGAGATCAAGAAAGCACTAGAAACTATGAAAACGGGAAAATCAGCTGGAGAGGATCAGATAACTACAGATTTGCTGAAGGACGGGGGGGGGGGGGGGGGGGGATATCGTGCTAGAAAAACTGGCCACCCTGTATACGCAGTGCCTGGTGTCATCGACGGTACCGGAAGCATGGAAGAATGCAAACATTATCCTCATTCACAAGAAAGGGGACTCTAAGGACCTTAAAAATTACAGACCAATCAGCTTACTGTCTGTTACGTATAAGTTATTTACTAAGGTAATCGCTAATAGAATCAGGACAACCTTAGACTGCAATCAAGCAAAGGATCAAGCAGGGTTTCGGAAACGGTACTCTACTATCGATCATATCCATACCATCAATCAGGTGATAGAAAAATGCTCGGAATATAACCAGCCCTTATACATAGCATTCATTGATTACGAAAAAGCATTTGACTCAGTTGAAACCTCGGCGGTGATGCAGGCATTGCGAAATCAGGGGGTAGACGAGCCGTACGTGAAAGTGCTGGAAGATATATATAGTGGCTGCACAGCAACCATAGTTCTACATAAAGAAAGCAACAAAATTCCCATAAAGAAAGGTGTTAGGCAAGGAGACACAATCTCCCCAGTACTATTCACAGCTTGTTTAGAGGAAGTATTCAGAGACTTGGAATGGGAGCAGTTAGGGATAAGGGTAGATGGAGAATACCTCAGTAATCTGCGATATGCTGATGACATTGCCTTGCTAAGCACCTCGGGGGATGAACTGCAAATAATGATTGATGACCTAGACAGAAAAAGTAGAAAGGTAGGCTTGAAAATCAATATGCAGAAGACTAAGGTAATGTTCAACAGCCTCGGGAAGGAACAGCAGTTTACATTAGGTAGCGAAATACTGGAAGTAGTTGGCGAATATGTCTACTTAGGACAGGTAGTAACCGCAGATCCGGACCATGAAAAGGAAATAACAAGAAGAATAAGATTGGGATGGAGCGCATTTGGCAAGCACTCGCAGATTATGACTAGCAGCTTACCGGTATCGCTCAAGAGGAAAGTATACAACAGTTGCATCTTGCCTGTACTCACCTATGGGGCTGAAACGTGGAGGCTAACCAAGAGAGTTCTACTTAAGTTGAGGACAACCCAGAGGGCTATGGAACGAAAAATGGTAGGGGTAACATTAAGAGATAGAAAGCGTGCATAGTGGGTCAGAGAAATAACTCAAGTTAACGACATTGTAGTGGAAATTAAGAAGAAGAAATGGACATGGGCAGGACATGTAGTGCGAAGAGAGGATAACCGATGGTCGCTGAGGGTAACAAACTGGATTCCAAGGGAAGGAAAGCGTAGCAGGGGGCGGCAGAAAGTTAGGTGGGCTGATGAGATTAAGAAGTTCGCAGGGGTCAAGTGGATGCAGCTAGCACAGAAACGGGTTAAGTGGAGAAATATGGGAGAGGCCTTCGCCCTGCAGTGGGTATAATCAGGCTGACGATGATGATGACCGCATGCGCACACAGGAGCGCATGCAGAGATCGAAATACAAAATAAACTTTCATGTTCATTTCATTCAAATTTGAAAAAGACTTTCTTGTTTTTAATTCTTGGTTTAATTTAGCTGGGACACCGCATGCGTATATCAAACTTTGCCTTTTCAAACTTGCATAAACAAATCCTGATTAAGGAGCCCATCCAACTCCTGTATCATGGTACCAGGACCTATTCACAACTCCGATAACTCCTAATATATATCCCACATGTGATATCCAGGAGTTAAAGGAGTCTGAAAAGGAAAACAGGATCTATATGCATATCCTGTGCGTCCTCCTACTAGTACTGAATGCTTCTTTATGGGTCCCTTATGCCCCAATTCGGCTCCTGCATACTCCCATATTATTTCATACAGGACCTATTAAAACCGCAAATAGGTTATTTCAATAGAGTAGGAGTCACAAAAATCCTAATCGTAGATCAGGATTTGGTCCTAATTTCCGGACTCCACTATCTTGCAGCATTCTCGTTCGGAACAACCAGCTTACGCAGTTCGCAAAGGCCAGAGCTCGCCAGTATGGACTCTGAATTCTCTTGAGAAGTGCATATTCGCTTTGCTAGATCTTGCTTTCGTTGACAGTCTCACGTATATTCTACACCAGTATATGCTTAATGAAGAGCGACGTACGGCACTTCGTTTCAGAGCGCTATGAAACGTGCTAAGGCGACCGCACCCGTACTCGCTGTTCTGAATTTATTACCAAAAACGCTTATTCGGTAACACTACACGTGGAGGGGGAAGAGAAATATGCAGCGCCGGTGCACACAGGGAAACAGATGCAGTGAACAACGAATAAGCAATCGAAATTAACAGCGATGGTAAGTAATCTTTCACCCCCAGCGTCCTGATTTGTCTTTTGTTTGTAACAATATCGTTATTTCTTGTTTTTTATTATTGACGTTCTGCAGTTGAGTTGGCCTTAATAAATATTACCTTCAGACTGCAGTACCTTTCACGTTCGTATGCTTTCAAACTGATTTTGCTTCTTGACAGCGCTTGAAGATTGACGGGCACTCTTCTGAACAGTTTCCTTCAATTTTTCATTACATCTCATAGTGCATAAATGTGTTTCTACTGAGCACCCTTGGTCACGGCTCTGAAAACGGGGACCATACTTACCATGTCACTAACTACCGACCCATCCCGCCTTCATGCCCTTTGTGCAATACACAGGAGGCAAACCTGATTCACATCCTCCTTGCCTGTCCTGTTTCATCTTCACCCGAAGGTCCGGTGTCACTACAAACATCGGAGGACTGGGAGACCTCACTACGCTCCACGGATCCGGCTAGACAGTCGATCGTTGTCAGCCGTGCCGGCTGCTTCAAGGACCTTTTAGGCATGAACGTTTGATTGTGGTGAGGTTGTGCGGAGACCCAGGCGGCCCGGGAGGGCTGAATTCTTCTGCAAAATACTTTTTTTCTCTCTATTCTTCAGCTTTGTATATTTACACCTAATGAGATGTGACGGCTTTTCAGCCCAGTCCGCCCCTTTATGGACCTGTTTCATTCATCCCAAGCACTGTGTGCTTTACTGCAGCACGCTTTTGATAAGCGGCGGTTTACCTGGCGGTTTCCTTCTCTGCGTAGAACAGATATGATAATCCCTCACTCGACTAGAGCTTCCTATAGCTATCCCAGTCCTTTCGTTAGGGGCAAACTTCAAAGAATATGGTTTTATCTAACAGAGAGCCAGGCTGTATACCACAACTTCATGAGAAATACAGTCATATCGTTTCACGACTACAATAATCCCTTTAAGCTAGAAAGAGGGATGTATCTATAGAAAAGAAGCTCGGCAAAAGACAGGAGGTGAAGTGGCGTTGGCTTCAGACGCGAGCCTTCTTAGCCCATTGAAACTAGCACGTATATATCCAATGCAATACAATCCATCTAGCAAACAATGCGGCGTCATTCATTCATTCATTCATTCATTCATTCATTCATTCATTCATTCATTCATTCATTCATTCATTCATTCATTCATTCATTCATTCATTCAAAAACCTTTATTCATGAGGATGACCTGAGGCCTAGAGGGGAGCTGCAAAAAGGCGCCGCCACCAACGGACGTACTAACAGGACCTCTAGGGAGGTGGGAGGCTATACTGGTGAGCTCAGACCCACTGACGCAAATCCGGGCCACTGAGTGGGTTCAGGGGGTCGTCGAGGGCCACGGGCTCGATCTGTTGTGTACTGCTCTCTCAGGTGTCAATGCTGATAACAATTTTTTTTTCATTCGAATCCAAAAATTGTTACTGCGCAATTAAATCAGGTGGATTCCTTCATACAAAATAATTGTCATTTCTAAAATTAAAATTACTATTAAAGTCATAGTATCCGAACAGTGCTGTTTTTCATGAATAAATTTATTTCTACAATGCACCCTTGCCAGACCCCTACTGTGGGTATATATGAGTTATTGCGACTGAAGTGTTTAGGTCATCATCATTATCATCATCATCATCAACACCACCACCAGAAGAAGAAGAAAAACAGAGCGTGGGATGTGTGGCTGGTTCTACGCTTCTTGCAAGGGGAGCAGTTATTATTCCAGGCCCAGCATCGTCCACCGAGCAAATCTGAGAGTGACAGGGGTGAGCAGAAACATCTACCGAAGAGCATGTTTTCTGTCATTCTTCTGTCCTGTTTTGAACTCCACGTTGTGACTTTGCAGGGACTCTTAGGCTTAGCGCCAGGTCATCATTAGGGGATTACCGTCTGAACTTAGTCCTTCGAGTACAAAGCGTTGATACAGGACTGTAAATGAAGCATGCTTTTATCTGCTCAGAGGTAAATGCCTTTCACTGCCTGCCCACGTTCAAGGGCGTGTTTCTTTTTCTTCGTACAAATTACGCAGCAGTCCGCTGCAGGACCGCTTTGAAGGAGCGTTGCGGAACACCCGGGCCACCATGGCTAGCGCCACAGCCAGCGCAAGTGAGTTCGCATTTAGCTTGGTTGTGCCTACACTACAGCTATTGTGGGTGTCTGTCTTACGGTAGTAGTTCTTGACATGAGCCCTGATGATGACATGAGAATAGTACTGCACTAGACCCCTTCCCAACATGCTTACGAATTATTTTCAAACTGCACAGCTTTCCCGTTCGGTGCTTGCAACGCTACAGAGCAATGCACTGCTATCGAGCCCAGCATGGCCTGCTCCAACCACACGTGCATGTGCCCGTCCTCCGAACTTGTCTCCGACGGTGGACTTTGCAACTCCACAGGTGAGATACGACCTGCTTGCTTGCGACTCCATGTGAAGCATGATTTAGGGGCCCTCTCTTGGAAACAACCCTAATTTTGGCGGTCTACACGTGATCAGGAGATTTGGCTGCTTGCGAGGAAATAGGGTAAAATCCTGTATGCGACAGGTGCTTTGAGATTGATACTTCGGAACCTGTAAGGATCAGTGTGGTTTAAGTAACTTGCTGTGGTATATATGAAACCGTATAGTAGCATGTCAGCGCTAAGACTACCTAATTCTATCAGCGTGTTCGTTGTCTTCCCTATCCTTTTCATCAAGGCGTGACAAGGATGCTTACAAACAGAGCAACAATTGCTGCGCCTTTGTTTTCCTTATGAAAAATTTGCTTGTATATCGGCGATCTCACATAAATATGCTGGGACGGTTTTTACGATAAATGAAGCTTTTACGGGCATTTTTTTCGTATTCCTTGAAATAAAGTCGAAACAGCCAGGAGACCGGCGATGGCCTGCTGAAATTAAAATTACTTCTTAAAAAGTGGGGATAATAGGACCCTTGGAAATCCACTGTGCTATGTCGTACAGATTTTCAGGTGTGACGGGAAATTTGTCCACTAAACGGGTTTAGCGAAGCACAACTCTGATGCTTTATTGGAGATTTAGCGGTAAAAACGGGAAGTCTTTACCGCACCTCCTTTTCTCAGTTTATAGCTCACGATGTTTATACCAACAATTGCGCCTCCAAGCCATGTTGAACCAATTTGTGGTTGTTAATTTGATCTTACGCTCAAAATATGCTATATTAGACTTAAGCGTCGTTTCGAAAATTCAGCCCTGCAGGTTTGTAAAGCTTGCTTTGTAGCAGCTTAGGTATGACATAAAAAGAACCCATCGGTGCTCCCTAATTCTGTAAACTTCGCAGAACACTGAGTGCCTGTTGAATTCTGCGATATGGCCAAGATCCGTACGTGCGCCACCTCTATCGACTTACTGTGTTTCCTTTCTACGTTAAACCGAGCAGCAGGGATGCTCTTTCCACTGTCACTCGGCGAGGCGTGCTCCACCGACGCTAACTGCTCGTCCTCGGCCCTCTGTGTGGCCGGCCAGTGCAGCTGTCCGCCTGGGTTCCAGCCCTGGGACGAGCGAAACTGCACCGCCATCTACCCTGCCAGTAATACTGAAAAACAATTTAGCGCTGAAACGCCATTACACAAGACGCTGCACCTGCGTAACGGGCCTGTTTAGATCTTTGAGAAGGCCCGGTTGGTATGATTGTGACACGTTCAGAAAGCTGTGACAGAAAAAAAGTACAAATGGAATATTATACTCTGGTTACAGAGATATACATGTAAAAAAGTTGTAACTACACCTGAAACGGGGTCCTTAATGAAATAGAAATGAGATGACCGTATAAGCGAATTATTACTCCCTGTATATGGGTGAGAAGCATAAATGTTTGATGGATGAAACATAGTGCCTGTAAGGGCTGATTATACGAAAAATACGCTTCTGACCTCAGTTCCATTCACATTCAACTTACGTTTACCTTTAATAGACATAATTGCCGGTAATTGCCGGTAACAGTTAATTTGCTGCGCTGTGCTACCTAGAAGTACCTGAAGCATTAGCGCACTTCAGCGGAATTGTGTCTTGTGTTTGAAGAAACATTACACTGTACCAGCGGCGCATTGGAACACTTACATAATTTTACTGACTGATACTTCGCTGTTCCTGGAAGTAGTCTTAGCAAAAACTGATCACTTTTTTTGAACAATTTTCTTCATTCACTCGTCTTATCCTAGGAATACTGTGGACGAGCTAGCCTGAGCCACCCTACAAATCTACAGCAGTTGAAGTTCTTGAAGATTGTGCGAACTTAACACGCCATAAACTGTGGGACGAGTCAGGGTGCAGTTGATTTACAAGCTTGATGGATTTGTACAATGAATGGTTATTACATAGGACACTTCGATAACAATTAGTTTTTTGTTTACGCCTGATTTATTGCGGCCATGGTGGCTGTCTAAGTTCAAGAGCTTCTGCTCATCATTTTGTCGACACCATTTTCATTTATATGCAGAGTAAAAACTAAGCTTTGACTTAAGTGGGCTAAGCCGCATTGCGAGCTTGGGAGCTATTCTTTTTCCCTGAGCACTGCGTATAGTGTGTCATGCGCAAGAAGCATCAAACAGTCTTATTGTAATAACACTTGACGGTTTTTTACTCTAACGGATGACCTCGTCACGCGCTGAACCATAATACCTGTCTTACATAATAATCCTCAAATCAATTTATCTGGAACTCAATTTCTTTAACCCTGAACGGCAAAGTCGTACATCGAGTGTCCTATACTCAGCCGCTATCCATGCAACGACTGTAAGCCTACTGTGACTTCTGCAGCAATCTACACATGCAGCTGGTACTGGTCGTTAGGCTTGAATGGTTATGCTTAAGCAAGGACTGCCGTGTATATACCTCGACTGTGGCCGATAGCACGGTCACATTGCAAAATGAAGGTTTCTTTGCGGGATGATGCATTCGCATTAAAAAGATACGGAAATTAGAGAGAGCGGAGGGTTAGGCATGTTGGTTTACGATCATGGTAAAAACAGCACTGACACAGGACGAAGCAAGAACACCGCACAGGCGCTGACTACGAACGCGTTTATTTCAGAAACACAAATATTTACTCCAGTTATCTCTGCGAAAAACACGAACAGGATCGTTTTGCAGCACGATAACATTGCGAAGTAAACGGCATGTGGTCAGCTCATGAAAAATGAAACCCATCAACAGGTGGACCCGAAAAAGGGTGAAAGGGGGACAACAGAAAGGGTGAGCGGGCAATCACTAACAGCAAATTAAGTAACAAGTGTAAAAGAAAGTAACTTGTGATGGGCGCATATCAAAGGTCAAATGAAATGTGATGGATCTAGGCGAGGTGAAAGGAGTATCAGAATAACAGCGTGAGGGTCGAGTTGGTGCATCATGAAATGAACAGCGGCGCAACAAGGACACTAACAAGAAAGGAACACCACATGCGCACATGGGACACCATGTGCGCATGTGTTGTTTCTTTCTTGTTAATGTCCTTGTTGCGCCGCCGTTCATTTCATCCTGAAAGGAGTATACGCTCAGTTGCGAAAAAAAAAATGAACACGAAGAATGCAAAAAAAAAAAAATTTAAGAAAACATTTAGCACGAGCTCAGCACATACCATTTGTTTCACCGTTCTTTTGTGCAACAACTTGATTTTCTTTTTTTCGTTTTATAGAGATTACAGTATACAATTTTGTATTTCTGTATTGGATTGACAGTTTACGCCAGTGCTGTGATCTTGCTTCGTACTGTGTTAGTGCTGTTTCCATCATGCGCCGGTACTTATTTGTCAGCCGCGGCTGAACAATACGCTTTATGAGCTTCTTTATCTTCCCATACGTGCAGCGCCCGTTAACCCGTGGACAAGCCTCGTAGTGGTGGTTTCGTGCTCTGTCTTCGCCACCCTGATCATGCTCGGCATCTGCGTCTTCGTGCACAGGTTTCTTTTTTTTTTTTTTTTGAACCCTTGTATGTCACCTGATATCGTAACGAGAGCCGTTGATAACTCGTTTCTGAGTGTTCGCAGTGTGTCAAAACCCATTTCAATCATTTCACCTCCTTCTCCTCAAAAGCTAAGCAGGATACCAAGCCTGTAGCCACTCAAAAACTGGTGGCCACTCGGAGACTTGGGGAATCTAGTCGTGCACGTCATGCACAAAAGTAGACTGCTTAGATCGCAAGGCTATTGCACTTTCTTTGTTGCCTATTCCGATCAAATCGACACAAAGAGGAAGTTTGCATGCACCTGTATAGAAGTGCAGCCATGTTATGGTTTGGGTTGGTTTATAGGTGTTAGCGTCCCAAAGTGACCCAGGCTATGAGAGACGCCGAAGTGGAGGACCGGAAATTTCGACTGCCAGGGGTTCGTTAACGTGCACTGATATCGCGCACCGCACGGACCAAAACGTGGCCGCCACGGCCGGGAATTTATGCCGTATCCTCGGGCACAGTAATAGAGCGCTCTAACCACTGCCCCATTCCGGCAGGGCTGCAGCCATGTTATGATGCTACCCCAATCTATATACCACTGTGGTCTTTCATCGTGTTCGCCTCAGGGTCTAGTCCAACTTTCTAAGACCTGGCTTACAATTTTCAGGCAACATTGAAATATTTCAAGATAGAAAACCTATTGAACTCGTCTCCTAGGAGAGGCTTGTGGATATATTGTTATCTCATAATCTTTTGATACGAAAAAATCGTTTTCGTAAACAATTTCTTGTTGAAATACGCTTGTACAGGTTTTGTGTGTGGGAATCTCAGCTGAGCTCATAAAATGTACAGTCGTGAGCAAAAGTGCAGGGACCTCGCGCTTTGACAAATCTGCCCGCCAGCTTTCTCAAACAGTGAAGCGAAATTATTGCTGAGATATGCTTAAGGTACCCTCCTATATATACTTGCAATCTTGCCGAACCAATTTTGTCTTGCACATAGTTTTATGCAGAAAAAGAGCAATAATAGCGGTTCGCGTGGTCTCTCCACGTTTGCTAACGTGTGTAGATTACGCTGGCGCTTCAAGGATCGAGAAGTGGGTATCACGGGGCGAGCATTTGTGGAGAACATATTCATTCCACATTGGTCTCTTTTGATCGCCTTATTTACGTCCTAATTTAGCCTAATGTACGTGAATGTGACCGTAACACATCGCACATAACTACATCGCCACTTTAATGCGGCATGCAGGCCGCACATAAACCACGCTACGTGTAAGATGAAAACGGCGTACCACCTGGCTCAGTTCTTGTCAACTGTATCGCTTGCCAACTGAATTGCGACACTGTATTGGCATCGGTGATGAGGTACGGCGGGAGTGGAACCAATTGCACAAAAAGGGAGTAGTATTCACAACCGTTTAAATAAAGCATGTTCATTTTAACTTGATAGCGCTCAATATGCCCCGTTCACCGAAGGATCCAGCGTAGTCGTCAGCACGTAACGGACATGGCTCAAGCGGGTGCAAATGGTGTATAACGCACCGTATGCATTACATAACCTTGAGATGATTGGATGATTATCTCGTGGAAACACCTGCACCGCTAATAAAAGTTTAGTTGCAAAGCGCTAGTTTGAATTGATCATACAACTCGATGGCACAAAAACAACGTATTGTATCTGTGTGCCTTCGCTATGAGGAACGAGAGTTGGTGTGAAAGGCGTGACAATTCGGCCTCACGCTACTGTCGGCGTGCGTCCATGATGGCTTGCACTGGAGCATTTTCTTTTTAATAAATCAAGTGAGAGATGATAATGCATGCATTTGGTACTCCTCAAACATTTCTTGGAGTTTTCTAGAACACGTCCGCCTTTCCACTACGTAGAAAAATAAAACAAACACAATGTCGATGCATTAGGTAGTCTTTGAACAGCATCGTAAAATAAGCCAAGACAACGGACTGACAGATAAAATACGTATGTTGCGATTCCGAGGATGCATTGGGTGGAGTACGAAGCAAACATTTGTGCTTGTAAATAGTAAGGAGAGATACGTTTTCATACCCACAAAAATTAACTAAACAGCGGCAGTTGAAAAAGACGTGAGAGGTGACGTGCACCATGAATAAGAAGAAACAATCACCTGCGCGGCCGTTGATATCGAACAAAACGCCGCATGAAGCACAAGCGGTCCTTCTAGTCCATGTAAAAATGGCCGCACAGACTCCCCACTTCCATGTCACCTATCCGTCATCCTGTACCTGCCCGAGCGCTCCTGCTCAGCGTAGCCAAAACAAAATCGTCCTGACTAGTCTGGCATACTGCGGGCACTCCAAGGCCACCCAACCAGACAAAAATAAAAACGTTCTGCAGCAACTGGAAGTTTCTAGCTTCCCTAGAAAAAATAAAAAATGAACTGCTGGCTGCACAGCTCGGAGGACCCGCGAGCAACTCGAGGGTTGCCAGACAAGGATAATTGAAGAAGTCCACTGTTTAAGGTGTGTTTTGCGCCCCAAAATGGCGCCCGTGACGTCACCTAAATCTCTCCTATAGCGCAGTACACACCTCTTCATTAGGAGAGGAAGATGCCGAACGGATTGTATTAAACCGGCTCAATCACATGTTAACCGTGCAGACCAGGTGCAGAAGCGCAGAGCAGCATAGCGACTAACATGGCGACCACCGAGGGAACCCTTGTTCCACCATACTTGTTCGAATGGTGTATAGAGGATTCCAGTCTACCTTTCTTCTCTACAATTGCAATCTTTAGACACCGATTAATAGCGCAGTTATGGCCTTTGGGTTCGGCTATAGAGACCCGCATATTTTTCCCTGCTAGATGACTTGTTCGAAGCCGCTACAATGGCTGGCGCTTATATATCTGTTTGGCTGTTGATTCCAAGACCGGAAGCGACGACGGGATTTCGATGCAGGTAAAATGCGCTGGTTGTGCGATGACAGTGCTGGAGACCTTTACTGGCGGCCCAAATTAATAAAAGGGGTTTCCACTATGGCTTCTTTTACTGCTCTTCTTGAATGTTTGGAACTTTTGTAACACCAGATATAAAGCATGGTCATATTCGTTGCAATGTTGACGTCATATATTGAAACAAGATGGCGCCGCAAATCCACTGATGAAGGAGCCGTGCAGAATAGAAACACGCAACCTTCACTTTGAGGCCATCAACGTTGAACGCTTAGAGGAATTTGAAATCTTTTGAGACCAGCAGCAGAACGAACAATACGTCCACCGCCGTCTGAACGCCTTTCACTCGCGTACTATACGCTAACCGGCTGTTGTATTTCCTTTCGCAGGAACATTGATGCTCGCAGGACCAAGAGCTATGGAGGCACGAAACCGCCCGGGACTCTTATAGTTTCGTCCCAAGCGAGCGCCGGCGACGACACGGGCAGAACACACGTCATCCAGCCGCAGCCATCCACAAACATCGACGTGAAAGTGGCCCGGCAGATGGACACCGAGTTGGTTGGCGGCAACGCCCGTCAGTTGGACTCGTTGCTTTTTGCAGCGGAACGCCCTACGGAGCTTAGTAACCAGCTGTCTGCGATCAGCGAGCTTCGGGGCCTGTGCAGCACGCCTGAAGAGTCGTTCTTGCGGCCTTTGTTGAGCGGCGAAGAGCTGTACCGAAAGTATCCACACTTGCGCGACATATCGCCATCGACATCGTCGACGGAAGCGAGTAGCGAAGGTCCGCAGACAGCGTCCTCTACGACGACTCCGGTTCGAGCCGAGCAGCTGAGTGCTAGTCGGATCACAGTCGAGGTAAGTGAGGGCGAGAAAAAGAGTACCTTACTGCCTTAGCCATAGTTAGCAGGTGAATGGGGAGTCTGCAGCTTCCCGACGCAGCGCTTTCTAACAAGTGCATAGCAAATAGTATAATCTTGAAAAATAAAGCGATTAGCTGCGTAAAAATACTTATGAGCTAGGCTTATCACAAGATATGTGCCAAAAATCACTTTGAATTTCACTGTACTCAAAAAGTGAATAGAGCATGCTCTTTCCGGCTTAGAATGCAAGTAGGCCTATATATGCATAGTATGTCACCTTAGACCCTTAGAAAGATTTAAAAACAGGCTTTTCAAGTTAGAAGGGCTCTTTCGTCTAATAGCATGGTCAGCGGCGACATACATTTCATCCCAGCTCAGACGTGTTAACTAGAAAGCTGGTTAACTAATATTAACTATTTATAACTGTATTAACTAGCTGGTTAACTATTTTATGCATTACATTCAGGCTACTTAATAATGAAGGTAATTATTCCTCGCGGTAAGTCATATGCAGATCACTTTTTAGATTGTGGAAAAAAGACATTACTGATGGCACTGCGGTGCAAGGAATTTCGGGACCATACGCAGATGTATCGAAATCACACCGAAGGAGCTAGCGCGCTACTCATGTCTGTGAGGACAGGCACGTGCTCGTTTCAGTGCCCGTGTTACAACGGTCAGCGAAAGTCGTACTCGGAAAGCATATTTGTAGAAATTGTGAACACTCTTAAATTGAACACCCTTTGGGGTATTGAACACTTATAACAGTTTTCGTTTCATGACGGAGCTGCAGCGTAGCAAAAATGCAATAATAAAATATTAGAATTTTATAATGTATTACATGCGGAATTTAAATATTAATCGTTATGAATTATTGCACGTAGCTAGGTAGTAGTGTAAGATCTAAGGAGGGAAACCTCAACCGTACACTACAATTTAATGACCGAGGAAGATGCCAACTGTAAAACAACAAAACAGCATAGTCACGAATGGAAAGTACGAAAAAAAGATAGGCAGAGATTTATCCCCACTAAAGCTAAATAATAGAAGCGAAAGCTTGAAAGTTAAGCCTGCTTGGGTAGACTTTGTTGTTTGACGGTAATGACTGAGTTTTAGCTAGGCTGTTGCGATCCATTGGTACCGGCTAAGAGGCAGCGGAGGCTATCTAGACAGAGCGAGCACCACGGCTCCAAAGTAGCTGCGTTTGAGTGACATCATAGTTATCACGTGACTATATAGAGGCGAGCGCGCGTGTTATATCAGTTTCAGCGGCGGCGGTTGAGTGACTTCATAGCTGTCACGTGGTTTCTCTTCTGTTCAAGGACAAACACGAGCACACGGTGGAGAAGCTATCGGGGGCAGTGGTAAAGTATTTTCACATTAAAAAACAAAACAAAAACAAAAGAGTTGAAAACTCAAAGCGAAGAGAGGAGCAGGAATTAAAAAGGAAATGGAAGGTTTGGATACACCATCAGTACCTGCCCTAGCATAGGGTGTAGGCTGGCCATGGAGACTCTTATATGAGTGTCTTCTCCCTCTAATACTCTACTTTTTGTAAAGCCACCCTTTAAAAACAACGAATTCATTCGTAATCGATTTATCTATCCTTGTAGTCGCTGATGTAGTTGTCCTATAAGACAACCTGTTTCTTAGCTGCCCTGCGCAGTTTTGGGGCAACCGGACTGCAGCTTCAAGATGAGCGCGAGACGACAAGCAAGTTTATAAAAACGTATTACACATATATCCGGTCTGCAATTGCGAGTGGTATTGAACTTACGCGCTGCCGTTTACATGCGCTCTTCGCACCAGAAATTTACGTGGTCAGTTGCGCAATGAAGAAACCACACGTGTGCGAGCCGTATGCTAACAAGAGAAACAGCCGAACACTGGTAGTTTCTCTGAAGTTTTACTGTTGTAAATTATACTCTTGTTACTATTATTTAGTTCTTTTCACTTACTTTGTTGTTTTGGTTAAATATTCTTGCTTTCACTCTTCTTATGGGCTGTCTTCGCCTAATTACATAGGTAACGAACAGAACCCGTGTGTTCCGTGCTCCTGCCCTTTGCCGTTGTTCCTTGCTTTGCTTTATCATGCAGTGACAGCTAGTGCTTGCCTATAAGGAACACATTTCGAACAAAAATGTGACTGCACAATACTTAAGATCCGAAGATGTGTTTATTTTCATGACTACAGACTTAAATAAAGTGGCATTTGAGAGAGGAGTGACCACATATCAGTTTTAAATAACCAAGAAAAAAATGCGCGAGGATGGAAATTTGGGCCACTTGGACACATGTTCTCGTAGCACCACAAAGGAAAATTTGAAAAATATAACGCACTCGAGGAAAAAAAAACGCAATTTTATGCTGTTCGGTACTATAAGCTTTAATACATAATAGTTTCCATAAAATTTAAGCTTTTCTCACACAAACACATATACGTTTTAACGTTCTTGACGCATGTCTAACCTCCCCTTTGCGATTTCCACAGTCCGGAGAAATGAGCGAGCTGCCCTCGGCACTGTCCTCGTCACCAAGGAGGCGCAAGCGTGTGCCTAATATAGGGGCGGCACCGAGGCACGTGGTCTTCCCGGCCGAACCGACCACTTCCATCGGCATAGCAGCGGCTGCCGAAAGTGAATCCGAATCGCTCGTCGTCACTTCTGCTTGCGCCCAGGTATGTATGCGGGGTGCAAGGAAACAGAAACCAGTTTTAATATTGCTATGCTGTAGCGTTTACTGTCCTTAACCATAATGCATACCATGATGTGCAACATAGTTTACCTGAACCGGACTAGATCAGTTGAGTCAGGAGTACGGCTATGAGATCGGCATCTGAACACGACTGGAGAATATTCAGATAAACTTGATCTTAACGAACCAAGATCAACGCAATTCACAGCGATGCCCGATTTCAACAAGTGCAGTGCGAGCGACCAAAGGCGCGATGCCATAGGTCGTCGCGTTGCCGTTGTCTCCGGGGCTCTATGGTGTCAGCGCATAAGGAATTGATATTTCTGCTCTTGCTTCTCTAAGTCGACTTCTTGACTCAATTGCATTCACGTACATTTACATTTCATGCTGGCAGGCCCGAGGCAGCAAACGAGTTGAATAGACCGAACCCGCTAGAGCTTATAGGATCGCCACAGAGAAATCGGAGCCTGATCGGCTGTATTTTTATTTTTATTTCTCTTACCTTTTGCATCCCTCAGCATAATATATGTATCAGCCCACCGCCGTATATTTGATGTAAATATCTCTTGAATGTATAATAGGGAGGAATCTATAGGCCAGCGTTGCGTCCTATACCCGCCATTATCAAACACGCAGTTATGGTTGGCTGAACCGTCGAACTATTAGGTTACATTGGTTTGTAATTGGTGCAGTGGTAAGACGTCCGACTACTGTCAGGAGTTCCCGGGTTCGAACCCGACCACGGCGGCTGCGTTTCGATGGAGGCGAAATGAAGTGGCGTCCGTGTGCTGTGCGATGTCAGCGTACGTTAAAGATCCCCAGGTGGTCGAAAATGCTCCGTAGCCCTCCACTACGGCTCCTCTTTTTCTTTCCACTTTACCTCCCGCCTTCCTCCCTACGGCGCGATTCAGGCTTCCACATAAAGAAGTGTGACAGATACTGCGCCTTTCCCTTCCTGTGAACCAATTATTATTATTGTTGTTGTTTTGCGGCTGTCGCGTGGCGTTCCTTGGCGCGCGTTCAAGTGTGAGACTGCAGATGGCAGGAATGTTAGGCAAGATGAGACTTCTGGAGGAAAGGCGCAGTATCTGTCCCACTTTTTCCGACAAGTGTGCGTTTGGATGGTACGCCGTCGCTCCTGTCACGTGGCGTTCCTTGGCGCGCGTTTAAGTGTGGGATTGCAGATGGCAGGAATGTTCGACAAGATGGGACTTCTCAGGCTTTGGATTCTGCGACGCAGCGCGGAGCGATCGGACGCGTGGCGTACTGGCTCCGTCGATTTTCGGCTGGAACCGCAGAAATCTGGATCTGACTCCTGCGAAACTTGCGCATCTGCATCCGTGAAGGCAGCGCGATCCTGGAGACACCGATCATATCCAGGTACGCTCAATTTTCGGCCATTTAGAGCAAATCTGCGCATAACCACGTAGCGGATGAGCTAAGCCTAACGGCTGCGGCTCCCCCGCCGCTGGTTGCGAAGACGCCCGCTGGCCACCCAATCAACATGGCTCAGCACGAACAACGCGGCTACGACCCCACGACTCTGTCGTGGTCGTCTGTCCCTATAAGCCAGCCAGAGGACGGCCAATCCACCATTTCGGCGGAACAAGCTGCCCTTTTTCAAGTCGTCGAGAACCGGCGACTTCGCCGGCAAAACGCACGAGGAGCGGCCAAGTCAAAGACTCCTCTGAACAATGCAGACACGGGAGACGCTCGCGCTCCGTCTTCGAAAACTCAACAAAATTCATCCCCACTCTCCAAGTGGACGCCGAAACCAACCGTCAGGATGAATTCTGACGACTACGTGATCGTGATCAAGCCAAGTACTACGGTCGACCTCAAGACAGCGTTTCAACAGGGGGAGCTCGGCGCTGCCATTTCTCAATACATTGGTAGGCAGCACATGAACGCCATCACAATTTCTCCCAATTGGGAACAAAACATCATCGTCTGTGGCACGCAGAACGCAGAGGTAGTTCAGAAGCTGCTCACGGACTTCAAAGTTAACACCAGCAAAGGACCGCTTCCGCTTCACGGACACCTCAAGCTCACCGGTGATGTGTGTCGCGGAGTGATTACTGTGCACAACCTAGAAACCAGTGACTCTTTGAAACATAGTGTGCAGTGGCGTGGTGGAGAACTCGTCCATGTGCGCAAGCTGGGGAACTCCAACGTTGCTGTGCTCACTTTCGCGGGACGTAACGTTCCGCGGCACGTACACTACAACGCAGAACTGACTCCCGTAAGGGGTTACAAGAAGACTGTGCCAGCGTGCTACCGTTGTGGCACCCTGGGTCACCGGGCGGACAATTGTCCCACTCCAGTGAATGAAAGATGCGGACTTTGTGGCCAAAACGTTGGGGCTGGTACTGAGGGGATGGCCCCCCACGAATGCAATCCAGTGTGTATAATCTGCGGGGGGCCGCACCTCACCAGCTCCCGCGAATGCACGGGGAAATTCATCAGGCCTCAACAGCCAAGGCCCAAGACATCGGGCCCCCCCGCCAAACAGAAACGCCAACAGGAGACGCAAAACCGCGGCGGAACGCCACCAAATACCAAGACAGCGGGATCAACTGGATCAACGCCACCACCCGGAGACGCGGAGTTCCCAGCTCTAAAGCCTCCTCCTGGCGGCGCCGCCTGCAAACAATCCAAGGTAGGCAGCTGGGCAAGGGTCGCCTCCTCTTCTTCTTCTTCCCCTCCCCCCCTCACCAGCACCGCCGAGACGCAGGAACTTAAACGCGAGCTCGCCCTTTTGCGAGCTCAAAACGAAAAACTAGCCAGTGAGCTTAACTCGCTGAAAAATCAAATCACTACGCAACCCTCTTCTAGCGACGAGGAAGAAAACATAACAGACAGGGAGATTCCTAATAATATGGAGAGTCGCTTCGGAACCCTGGAGACTCGGGTCACCGCGATTGAAACGCAGTTGGCTGATCTTCCCAAAATTATCCATGACACAATCGCGCGTCAGCTGGACAATGTCATCACACAGGTGACACAAGCTGTAACTCACATTATCCAAAAATGGATACAGGAAAATCCTCGCGTTCTTAAACGCATGAGTGCAATGAGGGACGTTAACCGACCTTCAAAATTTAACAGAGTCATTCCCGATGAGTCTGACCTTTCTGAAGACTCCTGCATGTCTGCGCCGGGCACTAGCGGACTGGGAGGTCTTAACAACGTAATCCCGCCCTCCGTATCCGAACATGGCCCCCAGCCCTAAGTCGAGAGCCAGAACAACTCAGCCGCTTACACTAACGCAGTGGAATTGCAGAGGTCTCAAGAACAGCAAGAAGCGGGATGAACTCCGCCTCTATCTTGAGACCTCTGAATTCCTCGTTGCCGCGGTTGCCCTTCAGGAACCCGGCGCAGGCGTCAAGCTCACAAACTACACTACATTTCAACACAACCCGCAGACATGTATACTTGTTCACAAGCAATATACTGCACAGGAAGTCACACTCCCCACAACACCACCGTTCGCGTACACGATGGTGTCAGTACTGCCCCTAAGGCGGTCTGACCCACCTGTACACATTCTAAACATTTATTGTCCCCCGAAACTTAAAAATGTTACGTTAAGCGAAATTTTCACGCAAGCTATGCAGGTAGCGGGAAAGGACCCACTTCTGATTGTCGGTGATTTTAATGCTCACAGCAGGCTCTGGGGGTATCCCCGGGAGAACACACGTGGGAGGAAGCTTGCGGAACTTCTCTCTACACTCGGACTCACCCTCCACACCGACCCCACCAACCCAACACGTGTAGGAAATTCGATTCAACGCGACACTTGCCCGGACCTCACATTTACACGCAACATACGCCATGCCGACTGGCTGAACACAGAGGAAACTCTTGGTAGTGATCACTGTATAATCTACACAACCATCTACACGCGTCCACTGAAACGCCCACAAACACAAGCTTGTGTCCCGAACTGGACAAAATTCCGCACCTCTCTGTCTATCGTAGACCCCCTCCAGTCGGGATATGACACCTGGTACAAATCACTCACGTCTGCACTGAAACAACACGAAAGGCAGATACAGCTCACGGAAACGCAAACGGACGTAGACAACCACCTCCTACATCTTTGGGAGGCCCGCCGCAGCCTCACCAAAAGATGGAAAAAACAGAAACATAACAAACGCCTTAAAAAACGCATCCTCGAACTCACACATCAAGCCGCGGAATATGCTGCTCAGCTAGCCGACACTAACTGGGTAGACAGGTGCAACACGGCTGCGCGCCAGATGTCTGGTCGTAATACGTGGCGCCTATTCCGCGCGCTCATCGATCCAACACAAACACGCACGGAAACCCAACGCCACTTACATAAAGTCATGCACAACTTTACAGGAACGACAACACAGCTAGCGCACACACTCAGGGATCGATACCTGTGCACCACCAAGGACCCCCGGGCGGTCGCCTACTCGTATGCAGGCAAAGAGAACACGGAGCTGGACACTCCGTTCCAGCTCCACGACCTCCGGGCGGCCTTAAGCAAAATGAAACGCGGCACTGCACCCGGGCGCGACAAGGTTACGGTCAAGCTTTTGGCCAACCTTTCCGATGCAGCATATGTTGTGCTTCTAAAATACATCAATAGTATTTGGGACGGAGACACTCCTCTCCCTCTCGATTGGAAGTCGGCTCTCGTCACCTTTATCCCGAAAACCGGCAAACCTATTGATGTGGAGAACCTTCGCCCCATCTCTCTCACGTCTTGTGTCGGCAAGCTGATGGAGACAATGGTGCGCGACAGACTCTCCGAATTTCTTGAAACACAGCACATTTTCGCGGACACCATGTTCGGTTTCCGCCCTCAAAAATCAGCACAGGATATACTCCTTCAGCTCCACCACGACATATTAGATCCTGTCGAATGCCCCCATAATGACAAGGTGGTCCTGGCCTTGGACCTTAAAGGCGCATTTGACAATGTGAAGCACGAAGTAATCCTCGATCACCTCAGTCACACCAACTGTGGTAACAAAACTTTCAATTACATAAAACAATTTCTTACAGACCGCCAAGCCTACATACGCATACAAGATGCGGAACACGGGCCATACACCATCGGCTCGAGGGGAACACCTCAAGGCGCTGTTTTGTCTCCCCTCCTCTTCAATTTAGCCATGCTTCATCTTCCCTCCAAATTGGCTTCTCTTCCCGGGATACATCACGCACTTTACGCGGATGATATCACAATCTGGGCCACGCAAGGTAACCTGGGCCACATGGAGTCCTGCCTGCAGGCAGCGGCGACCGTAGTCGACGACTACGCGACCTACTGCGGACTCCAGTGCGCCCCAGCTAAATCTGAATTTGTGCACGTACGTCCATCCCCTCGAGACACAACTCAGCTTCGCATCAGTCTCCCCTCGGGACCGATCCGGGAGGCCAAAGAGATCCGCGTCCTTGGCCTCTTCATACACCATCAACGCAGAGTTGACACCACTCTGGCCAAACTTCGCATGGTGGGAGACCAGGTGGGTCGTATGGTCCGCCGGGTCTCCAACAAGCGGGGCGGATTACGAAGCAAGGATGCACTGCGGCTTGCCCATGCTTTTGTAACGAGCAGAATACTCTACTCGACACCCTACTTGTACCTGCGTAAACACGATGAGGATCAATTGGAGGCCATCCACCGGAAAGTCATCAAGCGGGCTCTCGACCTTCCGGTCAGCACGTCCAACCAGAGACTTCTGGCTCTGGGCGTGGTGAACACGTTCCGGGAGCTACGAGAAGCCCACTTACTAAGCCAATACACGCGTCTTACACAGACCACGTCCGGTCGCCGCCTCTTGGACCGGCTACACATCAAACACGATTACCACATTGAGGAAAGGGTGAGAGTGCCAGAACTCTGGAGACGCGCCCTCCGGGTCCGACCCCTTCCCCGCAACATGTCCAAAGAAGACCATAACGGTCGTCGCCAGGCGCGCGCGGAAGCGTTGGAGCGATACTATGGTCACCAGCAACACGTGTATTATGTGGATGTTGCCGGCCCTTACCATGGGGGGTGGTATACGGCTGCAGTCGTACACAACACAAACACGGTTAACGGGCTAACTTTCAAAGCCTACAGCACAACTCACGCGGAGGAGATTGCTATCGCTCTGGCTCTCAGTATTCCCAATTCGAAACACATCATCACCGACTCGCGAGGGGCCTGTCGGAATTATAGGCTGGGATGGGCTCCCCCGCTTGCCCGGCGTATATTGCAATCTAGCTGCCGATACATAGACCCAACTCCGCATAATCTTATTTGGGCACCCGGTCACCAGGGGCTCAGGGGAAACGAACAGGCCGATCAGGCCGCCCGCGCACTCTCTCCCCGGGCTATCTCCTTGTCCTTGGAAGCCTACTCCCAATCAGACAATCTGGCCCTTACATTCAAAGACATCACCGATTACTACAAGGAGGAGCACAGGCGCTACCCGGCCCCTTGTAAGGGACTGGATCGCGCTGACGAGCGCCTCCTCATCAAAATTTTTACCAATACAGTACTGTGCCCGGCGGTGCTTAAACATTTCAACCCGTCCTTTGATGGTGCGTGCCAGTACTGTGGGAAGGTGGCCGACACCTTTCACATGGTCTGGGCGTGCCAGTCAAACCCATCCATTCCCCCCAACCCCAATCCAACTAGAGAGGACTGGGAGGCGGCCCTGCTCGGCTGTCAAGAACTCAAGGCTCAAAAGGCCTTGGTTCAACGGACGCGGGCGGCGTTGCTGGCCAATGGGGCCCCGGAATAGGGGCTCCACCTAGTATTGTGAGGGGGAGACCGATACGTCTCTAACCCAAACACCTCTGTAATCATTTAATTGTTATTTATAAATGTTTTAACCACCACCTTCTCAGGCTTTCGCCTTTCACTACTTTAGTCGCTAAAGTCCCTCTTAATTTTTTTTTGTATCAGGCTTTTTTTTCTGATGCCCGTATATTTAGAAGGGCTGTTAGGTGTATTATAGGGCTTCCTGTCATAGAATTAGTACAGGAGTGTGAGACACGTTTCAAACCTCGAACTCTGAAAACTGTTTGGTTTTATGGTAAAAATAATCATCATAGCGGTTCGGTAGACCACGAACAGAAAAAGAAAAAAATTGGAGGCTTATCAAGGTTAAGCCCGGTGGATGCGAAGCATGTTAAGCAGCTGCCTCAGTGTGGATGGGGCTAAGTAACGGAGACGTGGTTTTAGGTTAATCGTCGTAGGCATCTTGACCGCACACACGCCCGGCGCAAAGACGCCGGCGCGGTTGCGGGCACAGAGACTGACGCGACGTCGGGCGCGCGCCGCTTCATCCCTGGCATGACGTCACATATCACGTGATGCAGCGATGGTGGCGCCGCCGCCGCGTTGCGCGCGACGGCCTTGCGACGGCGCGAACCGAAGCCACGGCCGGTCTCGAGGGAGAGAGCGCTTCTCTTGCGCTCTCCCCCGAGACCGGCCATGCCGAAGCGTGGAGGCCTCCGCCGGGCATAGAGTTAATACAAAGACTCTAGAGGTATAGAGTTCTAGAATTGGGAAGTGTGCCGTCTTCGGCGCGCGGCAATGGGAGCGACGTGGTCGCCGGAGCGATGAAAAGCGTAGGTGGCGCTGTCAGCCGTAGGAGCGCGTCACAAGCGCGCGCGCCGCAGAGGAAACGCTTGGGGCGTCTGCTTCTGCGGCTCATTTCCTGCGTGAATTTTGTTGCATCGCGTTGCTTCTCTGGCTGTTGTACTATGGCGCGTTGTTGAGCGAATAGCGATGATTGGTCAAGCAGAAAAACATGTTTGCAGAGAGCACAGTAACAGTTCCGTCCGTCTGGTATGACTTTCGCCCCCCCCCCCCCCCCTTTTTTTTTTTCTTCCTTTCGTTCTTTCTTCTTGCTCATTCCGCGCTCTTTCTGCTGCCTTCCCTACGCGAACCCTTCCCTTCTCGAAATACACTCAAAGCATGGTTGACTCAAAGCATGGCTTCCTAAGCAACAGCACCGCGGAAGGCCTTCGGGTAACTTTGCAGTCCACAGTCGACCTCGTTGACTACTTATCTGCAAAATGCGGTTTTACATACATTATCACATCGAGACTAAGCCAAGACAAACAAGAAAACCTCTTCAGCATCGTGAGGCAATTTAATGGCTGCAACGATCATCCCACGCCGGCTCAATTTTTAGTGACAGTTAATGCCCTGGCATTTTACAACTTAGCGAAGCCCCCAAAGACAGGAAATTGTAATGCTGAAATTGTAAATGCCTTACTTGGAATTAGCCGTACAAGCGAGAGTCCTACTCAGCTTCTTTCAAATCCTATTGATGAGCTTGACCGTTTGGTTGACGAGAGAATTAAGGCTCGAGGACGTCGAAGCTACTTTGAATTCCCTTCCTTCAGATGACCACAGATACGTCACATAGGCACAGTTCTAGCCGTCTCATAGCTTATATTGCAGGATATGTCGCTAGAAGGTTCATGAAGAAGTCAAAATGCAGTACTTGCTCCGCTTATCTTATTTCAAGTAAATCGTGCGCGGCACAAAAAGAAGAAAATCAATTTATCTCAAACTTCGACCACGGAGGTCTTCTTTATCCGTCCTCGGAGCTTGCGAAGCTCGTGCACACGCTGGAAGAGTCTTTCACGGCTTTTTTTTAGTTTAAGAAAGAATAACGCAAATAGCATGCGTGAATTTGCTTTGTTTTTGCAAAGCGCAGAGGTTTCCAAGTTTGGTTGCCCTACTCATGACAAAGAAATGACACTTAACATAGTGAAGTTCTACGTCCTCATGCGATTCAGTTTTTATGCCAAGTCGCTAAACCAAGAGCAGACCTCTAAAGCAGAGCAGGTAAAGCACCTAAAGCTGAGGAGGTGCAAGTAATCGTGTTTGAGGACTTTAATCATTCTGCCTTTCTCTTGTGTGTTTTCAAATTTAGCAGCTTAATTTATTCACGGCCTAGTACAGTTCATTAATATTCTCATATAGTTCTGTACAGTTTTATACGTTTGTACCATATTCTTGCACTAAGCCGCGATTTTTTTTTTCACATCGTCCATTATGTGGTTTCGTTCATAGCGATGTGCTCTCATTCATTCATTTCGTTTTGAGTAGGACTGACAGTTCATACGTATTCGCCCACATTTAAATAAAGTCATCAGTAAGCGCTGGCATAATTTCTGTCTTCAAGCAATCTTCGCATACCTCTATTTACATGTGGCGCAAAAAGTACGCTAGTCTAGCCTAAAACACCATTCACTGCGTTTTCAGTACGTGCGAGCGTCGATGGAAGACTTCAGTCTAGCCCGCATAAACCGATGCATCCAATATTAACCATTTACATGATCATATAAATACGTTAGACATTCGTCATTGAACCTCCCGCTAGTGTTCGAGAAATAAAGCGCACCCAATACGTTCAGGAAATATATCTTGCCGTTGCTTGTCAGTTCGTCGGCAATCTGTATCTTACATTGCCTGTATTTCTATTGCCGTTCCCTGACGACGGCCGCTTATTTTATAGGGAACTAGTTGTTTTGTTCACGAACATAACCGTTTTAATACATTTAGACAAGCGTGTGGGAGCTAAAGCGACACAATTTATTGCTGCGCGCCTTCGGAGTCCGATTGAACTAGCGGTGACGAAGGCGGTTCACCTAGCTGTCTGCTCCGCGCTCACTGCGCTCCTCCTGCACACAGCGCCCTCTCTCCTGTCATCGTTGAAACGACCAGCTCGCCGGCGGCAGACGGCACACTTCTCAATTCTAGAACACTATACTAGAGGGAAAGCTGGGCAGGGAAACGAGCTTCTCACTGGTTCGCCGCCATCATCAAATTTATCATTGTGGCCAGCACAGTTTCTGCTCACTGCGTCAAAAATGAACAAAGGTTTGAACAAAAGTTTTAAAAACCGCTGCCGATAACACAACTGTAGGAAATTTCTATACATTTTTTTCAAGTTTCAAGCATATTATATAATCTTTCAGGCACCTTCTTAGCCATAAAGGAATGATGTAGAACAATTGGAAACCATGCTTGCGAGCAGACGTAGTGGACGTAGTAGATCAACAGTAAACACACACGAGCACCCTTTGACATTTACTGTATGCAGCACTAGCCATCCCGGATAGACCAAGGGCCGTTGCTGTGGAATTCGTCACTGTTTTTATATATATATATATATATATATATATATATATATATATATATATATATATATATATATATATATATATATATATATATATATACTGTGGTCGTCGTCTTGCGCCAAAGCAAATTTCTGACATACTTTCAGGTGATCGGGCACAGAGGAGATGCATGTGCGCTCGACGGACGAAATGCATGCGAAGCGCGGAACAATCGCAGGGATAGCCGGCCTTGCGATAACAACTCAGAAGAATCAGGACACCTATGTGATGTTACAGTAGGTACGCGACGCAACATATCACAAGAAATGCTCCACACGCGACGATTCTGCCGTTGTTTACAGCACCTACTGAACAGTAGCCGCCCGCCGTCGGTTAGCTGCACGCCGCCATCTTCCCACGATCTAAGTTGCCAGCTTCAAACCATCTTCATGTGCCAGATTTAGCAAGTAAAATTCATCTGGCAACCAATGAACAGTGGGATAATGGCGGCAATCACGCGGTAACCCCTCGAATGCATTGGGTGAACGGGCAGCTTTCCCTCTAGAGTCTTTGTATTAACTCTATGCCGTCGGGCGACGTCCGACGGCGCGCTATGAGGCCCCATCTGCAGCCGGTGTGACGTCATCACGTGACGTCACATCATGTGATCTCACTTCAAGGTCAATGGTGGCCACCGCCGGGAGGCGACCAAGGAGGATAAGGCCTCATTCTCACAGCCGGTGCTCCTCTCCGTCGCGGCGGCACCGGCGGGGGACACCGCACGACGGATGGAGCGGCGCGATGTTCAAACATAAAGGGCTGCCGGATGCCGTCAAACCTGTTCGGGGCGGGGCTTCGCCGCTCCCACGTGACTCTACGTCAGAGCGCTTTTTTTTTCTCCTGCAAGAAAAAAATATATGGAGGGCGGCTGCCCCCTCTGCAGCGGTGGAAGTCGTGTACTCCGCGTCTGTACGGGGGAAAAAAAAAAAGAAGCGTGCTGTCTCACGTGCTCTAGCAGCAGTTTGGAGCTAGAAAGCGTTTTCATCTCAGCTTTGGTAACGGTACAAACACCACGCGTACTGCGCCAAAACAAATGAGTACAATTATAGCAAGCATGTATTAAACCGCAAAACGTTATGCTCACTCCAATAAAATTATTCTTCGCAATCAGCACAATCACAGAAAACGTAATGAACTATTCTATCAATAAAATATTTGTTCGCGACAACATGGCAAGATGGTTTTGATACATGCATTAAAAAATCAAGTTAGAATGGCGCCGTCTGAAATAATATTTCACGCAGATCTGTCGGAAGTCGAGGTTAGCTGTGACGTCCTGCATATTTCAAAATAAATAAAATCGGCATTTTTTGTTAGCCTCTTGTGCTTCGGTGCTTCAGTAGCTGTACGAAACTCCACGCAACTCAAGACTGCTATCAATATAAGCATTGTTCACCAGCAATGAAACGTTCCTGTCGATACCACCATTCGTGATATTTAGGTAGCACTTAATATTTCGCTATCACCTGCAAGTGCAAGCAATGGGGCTTCAAAAGCGGTGGCTTCCTCTTAAAACGCAGTTTCGTCACAGCTTTTTTTTAAAGGGTTCTCTGTCTTGCGGGGATATTGCGACCTTTTCTTACATTTCTTTACCCCATTGATATGCTTTTTCTTTACTTGCTTTCTTAGACCTCCTCCCCTTGACGAATGTTTCTTGCCGCGCCATTTACCAGCTGTTTGCATTTTTCTCTCTCTCCCTCTCTTTTCTTTGTTCAGTTTTCTCCTCTGCTCCTTTCCTCATCTCGCCTATTACCTATTCCTTTCACTTCTTCACCTGTGCGGCAGTCATTTTGACTTCTTCTTTACTGCCTCGAACCTTGCTTGCCACTCCGTACTTGTTTTTGGTTCTGGTTGTGTCTATATAATGGCTCTTAGCTCAACTTGTGAGCCACATGCTTTACACGATTTCAATTTGTCAAGAACCTGTTCTGCGTTTGGATCGACTTAGGTTGGCGAGAAAAACTACCAGATTAACTATTTGCAACGAGGTACCGTTTGCGTAGCTCCAAAATGAAAGGGAGTGAAATTCCAAATCTACTACTTGAAAATAGTGTTACCCCAGCATCTCAGATAAAAAAAAAATTACCCGTCTCTTATATTCCGCTTTTAGTGTCGCGACTTCTCGCAGCAGTTCAGAGTTGGAACGCCTTCTTATGTCAGCCTCAGTACAAACACCGCACGTACTACGGTACAAAAATGGGTACGGATATGTATCAAGCCAGTATCCAAGCTCAGCATAAATGCGCACATCTATAATATTATTCATGGCAGTCAGCGAAATGCCCCGCCGGGGTGGTGCAGTGGTAAGACGCCCGACTACTGTGCCGGAGTTCCCGGGTTCGAACCCGACCGCGGTTGCTGCGTTTCGATGGAGGCGAAACGAAGTGACGTCCGTGTTGCTGTGCGATGTCAGCGCACGTTAAAGATCCCCAGGTGGTCGAAATTACTCCGTAGCCCTCCACTACGGCTCCTCTTTCCCTCTTTACACTTTAACTCCCACCTTCCTCCCTTCCCTTACGGCGCGGTTCAGGTGTCCACAGCTACAAGTGTGACAGATACTGCGCCTTTCCCTTCCTGTGAACCAATTTAACTTTTATTTAACTTTAGTCAGCGAAATCGAAGAAATCTATAGGAACATATATAATAACCCTGTCATCAATAAAGGAATGGGTCGCCAGAACTTGCAAAATTTCTTTTGATACACCCATTCAAACATACAACTGAAATATCGTTACGTTTTGTAGGAGGTCATGTTTAGCTGCGACACCCGGTGCTTTGAAAAATGAAAAAAGAAAAAAAGAAGCGGCATTTGTTGTCTCTTGTCAGCGCGCGCTTCGCGGGGCACCAAACAGGAGGGCAACCCCAGCTTTTTTTCTCTCTCTCTCTCTCTCTGTGTTCGCGCACCGCCGTCTGCATGCGAGCCCGCGATGGCCGCGCGGCCGCTCCGCCAGCGCTCGCTCGGTCGCGACACGCAAGCCGTGACGTAGAGTCACGTGAGAGAAGCGAGCGCGCTCACTGGTCCGTCTTTCGTGGGGCGGAGTCCGCCGCTCGCCGGACCGGCGGCGCCTTGGAGCAAACCCCACGGCGCCGGCCACCCGATTTCGGGGAGTACTGGCACCATTAACTCCCCTTCTCGGGCGAGCGCCGAGGCGACGGAAGCGACGGAGGAGAGAAAAACCGGCTATGAGAATGAGGCCTAAGGCGACCGACGGCGCGATATGAGGCCCCATCTGCAGCCGGTGTGACGTCATCACGTGACGTCATGTGACCCCACTTCAGGGTCAATAGTGGCCACCGCCGTGCGTCGCGCGAAGGCCCGAAACCTACGTTAATGTGCTTCGCATAAAACCAGATTTCGTCTTTGTGTACATCCATTGTAACAGGAATAATTCTTTCCTTCTCTTTCCTTGTTGGAAAGGCGTTCGGACCGAGCAGCACGACGTGGAGCTCGTTCGGCAGCTCGCTGGACTACATGCTGGCGCAGCCCCCCGTGGTGACTGTTGTGCGGACTACCCCCAGCGGCGCGGAGGTCACCCACCGTGCAGCCGCCGGTCGCCGGCGAAGGCCAACCGCGCAGTCTAATAGCCGCGAAGACCTGGCCAAGCCGTCGACTAAGACACAGCCTTCGAAGTGATGGTTGGAGTGCCTTCATACACGCTACCGCCTGTCGTCCCATCTAAGCTAGGAGACGAAGAGGTCTTCTTTTTGAAGCGACAATATGTTCTGAACTGTGGAACTCTATTTATTGTGCATATGACATTTAATGAATTTAATCGATGAATCTTTTTCTTGATTTTTGGTTGGTCGTACCAGAAATGGCTACTTGACGTAACAGGTCGTTTTATGGAATATGGCACTTGCGCGCCCGGTGCATTGCATACAAAACGGGATCTGATCTTGTGGTGCTGTATTTTATTTTTTGCCCAGGGAGGTACGCACGCAGAAATTGAGCCGTGAATCTGGCGGGATTGCGTTTCAACGATTCGCGTTCTCTTTATCAGAATAAAAGAGTAGGCCTTCATGGCCGCAATTACTGTAGCCACAAACGATCGAAACATGAGCGCTGCATGCAGGAAAATCGCCCCTTCTATTTCTCTTTATTAGACACAATAAAGCCGGGAAAAATACCAGAGCGAGCCTCACGTTTTGTATTGCGCCTTGCAGCACGCTGCTTGCTGTATCACCTCCTTGTTTCCTTCACCTCTTCGCTAAGTTTGCATGTGAGCAGAGAAAAAAATTAGCTGGGGTTTAGCTTTAGTTAAACCTGGTAGGTTGCGTAAGCAAAGCCGACGTAGCTTCTGTTTCTATGCCTTTTCTACGGCGCGGTGGGGCTACCGACCGGGTTTACCCGACGGCTTGAAGAGGGCCCCTATCTGCGGTCGCTCCAAAGGTCGAACGTGGCTACCGGCCGGGTTTACACGACGGGCTGAAACCTGACGTAGTATTGCTTACGCAATAAAATATGATTTAAACCTACAAATTGCAAATCGATATGTGATAGAGATTAAGAGATAGAGATAGAGGAAACGAGGCGATGGCGAAGGAAGCATGTGCTGCAAGGCGCAAAAAAAAGAGGGAATTTTGGTGGAGCGTGTACGCAAGAAATACCTAAATGCCATTTTCCACAATAGTTAGGTACTGTGGTTATGTTCCTTTGAGGCTTTATTTCAACAGCTTTCCTACAGCCAATATATAGGAGCCTACGATTTTTCAAAACGCCTTCAGTACTGCAAATTGTAGTGCTCACTATGTTTCTTATCTTAGGTTTTCGATGCGATTTTATGGCATTGTCAAACATGCGCCGAAGACTTAAGATTAGATGAGCTTTCACTCTATCTTGAGATCGAGAAGTGAGAGGGGCCCAGTGTTGCGAGATTAATGGCGAGATTACGTAAAACTATCAACCAGTCTCGAGTCACTCACAGTGCCCCGCTCCTATTTGTCGGCCCTGACCGAGAAGTAGGACTTAGGAGTGGGGCATTGTGACCACTTTGAAAATAGTTTTGTGTTAGCGTGGTATATAATCTGGACCGAAATATCCATCACCACGCTTCGCTGCCTTTAAATGAGAGCGTTACACATCCCCTCTCGTAGTCGTATATATGACACATCAGGACAAACCTCTGAACTAGCCGCAGAAAGAGGCGGTTATCTGTTTCAGCGTCGGTCTGGCAGTCGACAGGCATGTCACTTCACGTATATTTTGCTGCTTTCTGTAGCCTTCCCAAGCATTTCTGCAAGGATCTCTAAATAAAAAAGAAGAGACCAGAAAGCTAAAGGTCAGAGTGCACGAGGCCTCTAAAATGACTAAATTGCAAAGTGAATGTGGTCAAAGGAAAGCGAATAGATAATGACAGCATTCGTTAGGGCTGTCCAGCAGTCGTTCCATTCGTTAAATTGCGGGCGAGTGTGATTACGCGCAAGACAACAATGCCCGGCAGCGCTGCCTTCTTCAGCGGTTCAGTTTCACTAAGCTTAGAAACACTTTGATTGATTGATTGATTGATTGATTGATTTATAGGAAGGGAAATGCGCGGCAACTGTCTGACTTGTTTTCTGTGGACACCTCAACCGCGCCGTAGGGGAAGGCAGGAAGGTGGGAGTGAAAGTGGAAAGAGAGAAAGAGAAGCCATAGTGGAGGGCTGCAGAGTAATTTCGACCACCTGGGGATCTAACGTGCGCTAGCATCGCACAGCACACGGACGCCTCTTCGTTTCGCCTCCATCGAAACACAGCCGCCGAGGCCGGGTTCGAGCCCGGGTACTCCGGCACAGTAGTCGGGCGTCTTACCACTGCACCACCCCGGCGCCCTATGCGGCTTTCGGCGTTCTGGAGGAGGAGAAAAAAAAAGCTTAAAGCAGAAATTGACAGACGCAAATTTGACCTTGCAAGAGAAGGTAGAAGAAGAAGAGTACACGGGATGCGAGGTGGTTTTCTTGTGGATGGCACTTATGACTGCTACACACCGCTTGCACCCTTCGCGAATAGCATCGATGGAGAACGGTAAGTTGCATTTTTCGGAAGCAGTGCTGCATTGAGTGCAGCCCCAGCGCACAGTGTGTTGACCGGAATTGATGACAGCCATTTAAGGCAACACAGGGAGAGAATGTTGAGAACTTCATGAAAACAATTCCTCACAACATGACGAAAGAAGTAGTGCTTCAAAGGTAGCTGCCATTTGCAGCAGTGCATGGCACGAAAATTCAGCGATGTCTATTGCGTTTTTCTTTTTTCAGAGATTATCGTTCTCATGGCTTCTAGCAGCTCAAAAGTCGCTTTTATCAAAACATGCACCTGAAACATTTGGGTCATTATTCCACAAGTGCTCCAGTCAGACAGGGAGAGAGATGTGATCAGACGTTTGCTGGTATAGGGTGGCGACGGATTGCGCAGACGCGGAAAATAGGAAATCGTTGACAAGGCATCTGTTCTGACGCGCGACGATAGATCAGAGTCGGCTGGTGAGGAAGATGATGAGGAATTGTTCGAAGTTCTGAATGCAAGAGGTGTTTTGCTTCTGTGCGTGTACATTAAAAAAGAAATGAATTAACATTTCCTTCACAATTGCTCTTCCTGTTTTCATGTTGTGTTCTGGTAGCCACCGCGCGCGTCTACATCCCGGCTGCTGGACAAATGGCCAAAATTACCTCGGCCGAGCGCGAGGTGTCAGAAGGTTAGCAGATCTACGTATACATTTTACCATCTACATTTAGTAATTTGCGTCAGCAGCTGAAAAAGTATAAATCATATCCAGGTTTACATGACGTAAATCAGGACGGATCAGTGTGCAACGCGACGGAGCAGTGTGCAGCAATCGACCCGAACATGACCTGCTCCAATCACCAGTGCGTCTGCTCGCCCTTCACGTCGGTGCCAAACGGCGGACTTTGCAACTCCACAGGTGAAGAATGCAAACATATTTGTCAGAGAAAATATTTAACATACATATTTAACAACTTAGGGTTCTCAATAGTCAATTGCCCCGCCACTGTTGGTCACTCTTTAGGGCGCTCGAATGTTGAACCAAAGAATGCGCGATCGAATCCTTGCCGTGGCGGACGCTTTTTGGTGGCGTGGAAAATCAAGGCGCCCGGGTGCTGTACGATGTCAGTGCATGTTAAAGAACTCCTCGTGGCCGAAATTTCCGGAGTCATTCACTACGGACGGCGTCTGTCATAGCCTGAGTAGCTTTGGGGAGTTGAACCCACAAACCAACCCAACCATCAATAGTATAATTGTGGGTGTTATCAGAAAATATCTCCATGAATACAGGACAAATAGACTGTGTCTTAAACTTTAATGTAATTGGCTTATCTGCGCTGGATTTATGTGGTCAAAGTGTGCACCTTCGATGCAGCCTCATGATATATGCTTTATTGACGATTTGAAGAAAATCAAGAAAGGATGGACGCCAGAACTTTCACTTCCACCTTCTCCAGTTTTTTTCTTGGTACCCACATCATAACGCTATACTTGCCTGGCCATTTTCTTCTCTGTCCCTCTGCTCTCTATGGTCGACCGAGAAGCCAGCATGTTCTACGTGCGGTCACTGGGTGAGGCATGCTCCGACGATGCCAACTGCTCGTCCACGGCCCTCTGCATATTCGGCCGATGCACCTGTCCGCCGGGGCTCAGACCCTGGGGCGAGCGAAACTGTACCGCCATCTACGGCGCTGGTAAGCGTGTGCACCTCACGTTTTTCTTACTTAAAGTTGTCATGACACCAATTTTGAAACAAACATTTTACTGCACCTTATTCCCGACGTGCCAAAGCAACTTAACCTCAAATCTCAGTTCTATCAAAGCTGTAGATATTTTTAAAACTAGTATTTTTGTTTCTTCGAGAACACCTTGCTGATCTGGTAGCTGAGGCAGTGGGTGACGACAGAAAGCGACCCCGCGTCGTCTGCTGCATGTTCTGTGCACAAGCACCTTCAACCGCGATATTGCGCACCCACGGTGAGCTGATGTGGCGGTCCTAACAGCTGTCATACCGCTAACCGCGGTTACCGCAAACTGAGCTTTTGTATCTCTGTTACCGCTTTTAACATAGGAAATAGCGGCGTCGGTGGGCGGGATTCAGGTGCACGTCGGCGCTGGAGTAAGGTGCGCGGCGCGCTTCAACAACGCACACATTACACAATGAAATAGGTCTCAAAAGCAACGCACAAAATGCGCAGTGTATGGAGTACCATCTGACGGCGCTTTGGATGGAGGGATGGAATATAGGAGCGTCCCCTTTGAAACGGTTTGGTAGCAGTAGCTATCATGCTCATTTTTCTCCCTATATCTTAATTATTGATTTATATTGGTTAACTACATTGGTTTCTACATTACTAACATTACGTCACTTCTCTGCTTTTAAGCCACCAATCTTCCAGTCGTTTTTTGCTAGTTTCCACCGCCGGTTTATTCACCCGGCCACTGGTATCTCTAAACCCCAGAGCCTCAGGAACAGTGACTGCGCCTGCATCAACTTCCGGATGGATACCATTACATTCGAGTATAATATGGTCAATTGTTTCACCGGAGTTACCACATGCAGTTACCACATGTATAACCTTCGAGCGCCACCTGGCGGCGCAGCAACGTAAGCTGCGGGGCACTACATCGGGGCACCCAATGCCCGTCCCGTATTTCCGGCACCGTTTGCGCTGCCCATTGTAAGGCCAAATTTCGACCCAGCCACATCATTCAAGTAGATGATAAGCTCATAAGATTTAAAGCATCGGATGCCGCAAGATTGCCGCAATGATGCCAACCGCGAGCGCGGTCGACGACGCCACTCAGGACGTCTGCATGCTTCTCCCTATAGTCCTCGTTAGCCCTAGATTGCTCGAAGCCACATTAGAACGGCACTTTGTAATTGATCAGCGAGGCGTTAGAGTAAATGGCCTACTCGATCGTGAAACTTGCTCACAACCTCGCTGTTTTGTAGTAAAGGCAATGATTATTTTCGGAGCGACGCGATTAGCAGCAGAGCTAGCGTATACACTAACACAGGCATCACAACGGCGGAACCTGCAGTGCGGTTCGTAAAAACAAAAAAAAAAAAAAGAAAAATTCCCACCGTATATGACCATTTTCCAAGAAGCATTTGATTTTTAAATTATTTTCCTTGGACCTACTTTTATTACGATAAGACCGAATATTAGCATGCTTTTCTGACACTGGGGCAAGAGATTCGCCGTATACCGTTGGCGCGGACGGGTTGAACAGCCCGGCCGGTGGTGCCGGCGCCGCGATGTTTATTGGGGGGGGGGGGGGGAGGGGGCACTGCTGCCGTCGGACGATGGCGGCTGTCACGCCGAATGTGGACGTGGTAGGCAAGAGCTAAACCGCGCTTCACAACAGTCCATGCTCTGGCTTCAGAGACATGCTAAGTGCAGTCACTGGCAGTCATGCTAGTTTTTGAACAAACCGCGAACATATGTAGCACAGTGTATCGGCAACATATTGCAGCCGGCAAAGCCTCGATGCGCCGGTCCGTGACGTCACCAATCATTTCAATCTGGCGACCGTTGCCGGTGGGAGGAACTTCGCTGTCTCAACTTCAGTCACTTATTTCGAAATAAAGAATGCGTCTATAGGGCGCTTTAATTTCGGAAATACAATAATAATGCCCAGTATATAAAACATAAAATATAGAATATAAAACTGTAATATGTTGGATGACAATGGCATGGCTCCTTTAAAAGGGGCACTAAATAGAGAGAATGAACCTAAAAAAGTCAGAGGTTCGTTTCACGTAATAGAAAAATTGTCGTACGTTTTTCGAAAAGAACGCTTCCATGACCCGTATAACTGCATAAGAGCGATATATCCGTGTCCACCACATTGCGGTAACATGAAACATCAGCAGAAGATGTATTTATTGGGCTTTTATAGAGATATACTATATCGCCGTCTCAATGGGCATTTGCCTTGAAACTACAAGGGAAGGAGCGCCCCGTTCATAACCAAAAGGGAGTAGTGTTTCAAACTAAAACAGCGCAATAAGGACTGCGGAATGAATGCAGGGCACTCGAAAATACGAGCGCTAAATATTTATATGCATAAACAGACAATAAGTTGAATATGACAAGTTCTTAACGGCGTCCATGCCTGCAGTGTTCGTTAGGCGGCCGATGAAGCGGTTTAGTTTTCACTCCAGCCATCGATTCGGCTACTTTGTACAGGCTACGGACGTGACGCGATTAAAACGTATGTGTCCTTTCTTTGGGTTTTAGTATGTCCTTGTGAGAACACCCAGATTCATGCACGTCGTCATCGTTGGAAGTGCGATACGAGCGCCTGGTTTCCGGTGTTTTTTTTTTTTTTTTTTTCTATGTTAGAAATCTGAGCATGGTTTGAGATACCTTGAAAAATATCCAAGATATGTCTTTTCCATGTACAGTGATCTTTTGGTTACCTTATTGGTATGTTCCCAGCGCTGGTCATCATGGATAAAACATGTGAGGCCGCGGTACGTGGGGCAAGATTTTCCCCGAGAAAAATGCCCAACCAGCTGATCCGTGTTCGTCATGGGGTTATGCGTGAATTGATCTTTTCGTCGACCATTACAGGTGGCAATTGTGTACGAAATTAATTAAATGTCACTTGATAACAAGTCAGTAAATAACACAGAAAGGTAACTGACGACAAGTAATCAATTACGCACAACTGCGGCTAGACGGAAGGGAAAACGGACAACCGCTGTGGAGTCCAGACGGTTAGTTCCTTCTGTTGTCCGCTCCCGCTTGGAAATAACGGATCATAGGGCTCTATTGTGCCGTTTTCTACTTTAAATGTCCCATGTTGGATTAAAATTTTGTGATGAATACAACAACGGCACGGGAGGAGGCAGACTAGCTGTATACACAGTTTGCAGCGCACCGAAGCCGCACGGGGAGAAGGCACCCCTCTGTCAATTTTACATCTTTACTTCATTCTCTTTCTTACAGCGACTGGGGATGTTTTGTTTATTTTAAATTAAGACTGAGATCCCTGGCAGAGAGTTGGAACTGTTGAAATAAAATTTTAAATCATCCAGCCTACAAACATCAACGTTAAATCGCTTTTCATGCTACTGACACTGAGTTCGAGGAGTCCTTCAGCAAGTTTATATTATTGCGTTATAGTAAGGAAGGTCACTGATACTAAGTTTATGTGTAAGAAATTTCAGTAGATATTCAAATTGCACGTTTGCGATAACGTACTGTTTTGTGCTCTTTCCATTGCAGCTCCCGCAGCTTCCTGGTTCAGCGTTCTGCTGGGCTTCTGGGGCTTGGTGCTCATCGGCGTGTTAGCGCTCTGTGTCTACGTCTTCGTGCTACGGTGAGGCCCGCAGCTTCAGTTAGTTACCTTTTTTAACGCACCTACCTTTACCAAATTAGGTAGACTCTAGAGCTTAACATTAGGGGCATGACGCAATAGGGACTCGTGGAGCTACGGGGTGCTTGTACACTGACAAGTTGACGTAGAACACGGAGGCGCCATCTGTCTTGGCAACGACGTATCAAGTCTTGAAGCTCCAGTGGCCGCCGCATGCCGGGGACGCGTTTTCACCTGCGCGTTTCTGACCCATCCCTGAAAGCGCCTTTTCGATCCGAGGCCCGGCGACGGCTTTACGAAACAAAGGGTCCAATACGGTCTCGCGTTAAATCCCGCCGGCGTGGCGCAGTAGTTAGGGCGATCTACCACAGAACACTAGAAACGCGCGTTCAATCCCAGCCGCGCTTGCCATTTCTAGATAGAGGCAAAAAAGCGAGGCTCCCCTGTATACGGTACGAGCTCAGAGCACTTTAAAGAACCCTAGGTGGTCGAGGTCTTCCGAGCCCTCCAATATTGCATCCCATATATCCTGAATAGCTTTGCTACGTTGAATTCTATAAAACAATAACGATTAATAAAAACAAGAGATCTAGAAGACGGTGTCTCACCCACAACGGTCACACTCAGCACGAGTGGCACCTGCCGCCACTGACGACGACAACGATGTGTAGCAGAACTGAGCCCCGCCTTGCGCCAAGGCTCGCGTGGTTCGGTCGGCTCAAGGCATCACATAATTCTCTAGCATTTGAGTCAATATATCAGCCATCGCTTTCATTGTGACAACCTAATCCTGACTGATGCCCACAATGGCTCATCTAAAAACTTGCGAGTAAGGGCTTTATTCAGTCATGAACACATTTGAAACAAATATTCGGTTCTTCAGGGCAGTGTGCCGCTGACTTCATGTCTCACTGGAATACGCTGTGTAAAAATGTATGGCAATACTTAAGCTTTTCCTTTCAGGGCGTGAGACGGCAGCGTTAACGGGTTGCGTACACGGCTTCTAGTGTGGATCCTCGTTCTGTGTACAAGCACTTTACAACTCGCCCACTCACTAATCTCTAAACTTGGGCTGCTATTATCTCACTATGCTTATTTGCACACATTCGTTAGCTAACGCATATTGTACAAAATACTAACCGATACAGATATGCCAAGCTTTGCTTTAGCCAATCCGTACAAGTTTCCCTGCGAGGCCGAGGGCAGCGCTCCTGACTTGAGATGCAATTGCAGGCCACTAGTTTGATTGCCACCTCACCCGCCCATTTCAGTGGACCTGCAACTGGACCGTATAATGTGGTCTCGTGACATTACTAAACCTGCCTTCCAATCAATGCCCCATGTGGCCTGCCAACTGGACTTGCCAGATCCATATTCGTGATTTATCGCTCACAACGTCGACAACGCTGGCACCGAAGTTTCCGGAAAACTGAACCATTAACGCGATCTCGTTCTATATTTTGGGAAATACAAGGGCTGCAGTTCTGAAACTCATTATTGTTTTATAGACCTACCGCGAAGGTTCAGGGGTTAGGGCCATGGTTAGAGTGCTAGACTGCTTGGTGTGCCCAAGAATTTTCCCAGCCGCGGTGGCTGCTTTTCCATGGAGGCGAAAAGCAAGGCGCCCGTGTGGTGTGCGATGTCAGTGCACGTTAAAGAGCATCAGCTGGTGTAAATTTCCGAAACCCTCCACTACAACGTCTTTCATAGCCTGAGTCGCTTCGGGACGTTAACTCCATAAACCAAACCATCATCTTAGTTCAAGCTTCAGTTCTAGGACTCGTATGTGTCAAGCGCAACAAAAGAGCCCTGCGGTACTGCTATCACGGAGGGAACATGATGTATACATCTAATTATGCTAACAGGAAAACTGATATTGTGTCTGAGTTAATATGTGTTGACGTGGTATATATATGAAGCATATTGAAATTTTACAGGAGGAGGCACCAAGGTAAGAACCGTAATGGGGACCCCCTTTGAGTCAATGCATCAAATAGAATCTAAAAATAAGGCAGGAAAACACAAGTGCTTAGAAAGACTTAATCGTAAAAAAAAATGCAAAAAGTTTGCGAGCAAAATGTCTTAGTACTACGTACGTAGCGATTATACAAAATAAATTATACAATAGTAACAAAGTCATCAATACCACTGACAAGGAATAGTAAACGAGGAAGCGGATGTTGTGAAAAATGCAGGCAAAAGTGTAATGCAAAACTAATTTGAAGTCGAATTCATCCCAAAACTGAATAATAAATGAGATACCAGTCAGGAGCGATGAAAAGCACATAAAAAATAAATATGGACTATCCTAACGTAGCTAGTAAGTAGTTCCTCAATAATTGATGAAATGAGGATGATGTACGTAGTAATTTCAAGTGAGTATGTAAACAATCCCAGATGATTATCGCTGGAAAGAAAAGTACCTCATTATCATAATTATTACGAAGTCTCGGAAGAAGTAGGTCGTTATGTTTTGTAATTCTTGTTATGTTTGTGTTTGACAAGTCTAGGGGGTCAATGCAATTAAGCTTGAAGCTTGGATTGTAATTAAAAGCGCGATCTATAAGTAGTACTAAGCTAAGCTTAAGTTGGAAGTCGAGAGGAAGAATGTTTAGATTACCGTATCTGTGCCATGGCACATATATGGCAACCTAAACATCTTTCTTCTTGGCTTAGACGAAAGGTAAAGCTCCAACGCCCTGATTTATATTTATTGTTTAAAAATAAAAAGCTAACAATGAGTATATAATGATTAATTTAAAAATTTATTACCATGCACTTGAGACATGGAATTAACAAGAAAGCAGGACTCCAATGCAAGTTCCCAGAGGTGAAGCCCTGTCTAAAATTTAATTTCACAGTGACGATGTAAAGGCGGCACCATCAGAAGGGATTCACGATGTAACCAATACACAACCTGCCACCTGGAAAACCGAAACCACCTGTCTGAATAGCCGCCTGTCGCCCAGACCGAGACAGGCGTACAGGAAAACTGCTGCTCCTTGATTATTGCAAGGACTCGGAGGAAAAATACTAACTCAACGTCATACTTGTCAGACTTAAGAGAAACGTAGTTTCGAACCACATGTTCTGCGTCTGGTTGCATTCTACGATGCTTTCAGAGCAATAGCTATGTCCGCCAGCTCCTCCTGGAACATACATTATTGATTCTCCATGATCACGTTAGTTACCTACTGTATGGACCGGTTGCTATCTTCTATTGGCTTGCATTCTATCTTTGTGAAGCAGCTCTCGTCGGGCAGTGACAGGACGGTGTCGTACTGTTTGAAACGCCTCTCGGATGCTTTGTACACGTATGCGTAGAGGCTCCCAAAGCACCGCGTGGCGGCGGTGCAGCTTCTGACGGGCAGCGCCATGTACAGCAGAAATATAGGAACTGGGAATATGGGGGCTGCGCCGGCCGTCCGTTTTCCTTGGACTGCCGCATTCCCTCTCCCTTTCCGTGCACGTGCAGAGCTCTCGCGCTGCATCTGCAGTGAGTCGCAGTATACTGTCAGCGGCGGGGATCAGAACGACCTTCGCCTAGAACGGGATCTGTAGGAGGGCAGATGTTTTCAGAGTACGGTGAAGAATGCGGATAGGTCCGTCGTAGGCCGGTGTTAGTGGAGCGGCACAAAAACGCGGGGCGAAGTGGCCAGGTCAGGGAGCACAAAATGTTATGTTGGCGGGACGGACGCGGCGGTGTAGGCCGGAGGTCTTTAATGCAGTCCAACAGGTGTTGAAGGAATTCTGGGAGCGGGGCTGGGAGCTGCTGGGATGTAAAGAAGTCTCCTGGAAGTCGCAGAACACTACCATGCACCAGCTCTGCAGCTGAGCACTGTAAGTATTCCCGGGTGACGGCCCGTAGAACAAGTAGCGCAAAGGGTAAGGAGTTGACCCAGGTGGCGGAAGTGAGGTGATCTGCCAAGGTGACCTTCAATTGACGGTGAAGACGTTCCACCATGCCGTTGGCACACGGATGATATGCAATGGCAAGGACATGCTTGGCGCCGAGTATATGATTAAGGGAAACAAACGGGGTGGACTCAAACTGGCGGCCATTGTCGGTTGTCAAGGTGCCAGGACAACCAAATCGAGATATCCACATAGAGATGAAGGCGCGGGAAACAGTCTCCGCGGTGAGGTCAGGAATGGGCACTGCCTCCGCCCAGCGAGTGAAGTGGTCGACCATGGTCAGGATATAACGCTAGCCTCGAGACTCGGTTAGCGGGTCCACGATGTCGATATGTACATGGTCGAACGACGGCCAGGTGGTAGGAAGGGCCTGGGAAGGCTTCTTGGTATGACGGCAGACCATGGTCGTCTGGCAGGGCAGACACTCACAGGCGCGTCTTAGTGCCCAAATCAGCGTTGGTTCCGGGCCAAATATAGCGCTGGGTGAGAAGTCGCTGAGTAGCCCGAATGCCCTGGTGGCATATGTCATGTAGAGAAGGGAAAATGGGGTGAAGTAGCGAAGCCGGAACAAAAGGGCGGGGAAGGTCTGTTGACACATCGCACCAAAAGGGCTCAGGCGATCAGGGATGGGGCACAAGCCGTAGTCGGAGGGAACGGGGATTCTCTCGAAAAGCGGCGAGCTCACAGTCATTCTGCTGAGCGAAAGAGAATGTGGCCCAGTTGACGGTGGGAGATGGAGTGTCTACCATGGTAATACGAGAGAGGGCATGAGCGGCAGTGCTGGTGGCACCTTGCACATAGAGAACGTCGGTAGTAAACTCCGAGATATAAGCGAGTTGGCAGAGTTCGAGTGAGACGTACTTCGAGGAGTGGATGCGGAATACGTACGCCAGAGGCCTATGATCGGTAAGCACGGAAGACTGGCATCCTACTACAAAATGCCGAAATTGTTGTATCGCGGAGTAGATGGCTAGGAGCTCTCCACCAAAGGTGCTGTAGTGGATCCGAGCAGGAAGTAGCTTCCGAGAGTAAAACGACAATGATCTCCACTCGGAGTTTATGTACTGCTGGAAGACGGTTCCGACGGCCACCACCATGAATCTAGTAGCGACGTTGCTGCGCGGATGGACCAGAAGCAGTGCTTGTTTTGTGGCAGTAAAGGCGTCCCGTGCTTCTGATGACCACGAAATGGCGGAAGACGGGCCAGCGGGTAACTGGAGAAGGTCAGTGAGAGGGCGATGCAGCTCTGCACAGTGTGGGATGAAGCGCCTGGAAACATTTACCAGCCCAAGGAATTGCCATATGTGACGCAGTGTTGTAGGCTGCAGATAATCCGCCTTTTGCGCGAGGATGTGGCGCCATCATGCGGGAGCGGGCGGGAAACACATTGAGCGGCACTGTAGCAGACGACGCGAGAGCGCACCATACGAAATGGCCACGCCAACGCTGGTAGAAAGCGAAAGCTTCCCCCCTTTTTTGGCCTCGGAGCGGAAAGTAGTGGCAGTGATTGCAGCATATCATGTTCACGCAGTATGGGGGAAGGTAGAGCGTTTTCACAATCCACTCATAACGCACGTACGCATATACTATGTTCGTATTGTAAGAGCGTGTAGCGCGGGCCGTGTTCGACGTGACAGAATGAGACGCTCTCAGCGTGCAGGTTTTCGGCAGACAGGAGAGCGTGGGGGCAGAGAGAGAGAGAGGGATCTCAAAGGGCAAAGCAGCCAGGGGTTTGTTGATGCTGCAGAGCTAGGTGGAATCGTCTGCTGTGACTTTGAGCGGCGCATATGCGCGGGGTGTCTTGAGTTACCGAGCACAATGCGGTCACCGCGGCGCCGGCATGGCGCACTGGGCGTCGCTTCCTCCTCGCGTCATCTACAACCGTGCAGCTATAGGATTTCATCCACGAAGATCGGCAGAGAGTCACATATACACACCCCGTGAAAAGGGCATTGTCCCGGCCGGAATGCACACCTGCAGGAAACGCGCTGCATTTTTCTGGCAATGGATGATTCAGAGCTGTAGCCGGTTTCTGGCCTCAGGAGTCAGAACGGATGTGGTCGCAGTGGTGAAAAGGTTCTCGGTGCGGAGAGAATGGTCATTCTGTTGTGAAAGGATCTCGAACGTTCATTTCTGCCTCCGCCGCGATTTCTGCGGAATCAACAACTTGGTGACACATGTGAATCTCCTACATATCGGATGCGCATCTCGGTCAGGAACCAACCCTGTTCTACGTCCAGAGCGATCCACTCTGCAAGTGAACGAGCATGAACCCTCCAGGAGACTCATTTATTGTGCCGGGCGGTTTCCTTGCCGTTGCAAACGGTTGGACAAAGACGACGATTATCAAGCTCCCTAACGAAGTGCATCTGATTGCGTACATTAAAGGAACAAAGTCCGGATGCTTTGGCGTGCACGAAGGCGAGCCTTTAATTAAAAAAAAACATACTGTGCGTCGTGCAAGTGTCAAGTGCGTCATATGCTCCGAGCGGCAAAAACGCAGATACTACAGGTATGCATGCATCTAAGCGAAATAGGCATGATGAAAAGTACCTACTGGAGTTTTCACCCAGGCTGTAGCGCACCAGTGATAGCTGCAATGAGGATTTCTTCGGTGCGTGACTGCTTCAGTTGCACCGGGGCCTGAAGGCGATGTATTTTGTCCCTTCTTATCTTTATGTGCGAAAGGGCTAGGTAGCTTTGATATCACAGACGGCTGTGTGCGCTGGGCCGTAATATTTAGCATGTTTTATCGTTACTGCCACCTCACTAACAAGAAAAAAAAAATACGGCGTTTTAATGCACTGCCGTTCGCGAGCCTCATGACCAGCTCAACCACTCGGCTCGCTAACGGCGGTGCATCACAACAAACACCCTTTTTTTTTCTTCTTTTTAGTCAGGCGGCAGTCGTGATAAAACATGCTAAATATTACGGCGTGGCGCACACAGCCACCTGTGATATCTGCGCTACCCGGCCCCTTCGGACATAAAGAAAACAAACGACAAAATACATCGCCATCAGACGCGCCGAACAAATGCTCATTGCGGCTATCACTGGTGGGTTACAGGCTTGGTGCAAACTCCGGTAGATACTTTTCATCATGAACATTTCCTTTAGATGCATACATACCTGTAACGAAGTGTTTTTCGCACAGTCGAGAGCCCGCAGTCGGCTGCCAAGGTCGCCCATTCACGTCTTGACGCAATTGGTTGCCCTAATCCAAGCTTCACGCCGTTGCAGGTCGCGGCTCGCCGAAGGAAACCTAACAAAACGCGTCTTGCATCCCGGCACGCCTCGAGAGTGGCAGCCGTAAGCGGCACAGGTGGTTGGCATCGTTTTACCGAGGCTGTGAACATACCGCGCCTCCAGCCCCCGTGCGTTGGCTATGAGTGCGGCGACGAGATGCGCCGTCGACGCCTCTCAGTGTGTTTTCATCAGTCGCCGCGGGGGTTCGCGCATGCGCAGAAAACTCGCGCAAAAAGCGGATTCTTGATGGGCTGTATGGTGGACGCGAGAAGGCGGATATCCTCCGAGGATATGTGATGACACAAGACCTCGAGCTAAGAGGCACCAATACACACTTGGAGGCATTCACAACCAGGCCGTACTGCTGTAGACGCTTGAACAGAGCGCGTAGGTGTTGCTCATGATCTTCAGGCATAGGGCTGAAGATGAAGACATCATCCAGGTACGCGAAGACAGGCGGCAGCTCCGCGTGACCTCAGCCATGAACCGATGGAAGGTTTGAGCCGAATTGCGTAGTTCAAAAGACATCCGCACATACTCAAACAAACCAAAGGGCGTCGTAATGGCGGTCTTAGGTAAGTTCGCGGGTTCGATGGGAATGTGGTGATACGGCTTCACGAGGTCAACTTTGCCAAAAATGCTGCAGCCGGCAAGGCGCGACGTAAAGTCCTGGATGTGAGACAGCGGATAGCTGTCGTAGACAGTCTTGATATTTAACGCCCGATAGTCGCCACAGGAACGCCAGTCATCGGGATCCTGCTTGGGCTGCAGCGTAGCGGAGATGCCCACACGCCTGACGTCGGGCATATAGTGCCGAGCTGCAGCATGTGGTCAAACGCACGTTTGCTGATAGCGACATGGTCTCCAAACAAGCGCATGGTCGAGCAGCTGTTGGCGAACCGCGGGTGACGATGTGGGGTATCACTGTATGTTTCGGCGCCTGAGTGAGGTTGCATAGCTTGGTCAGCTCCTGGAAATCCGCCACCACTTTTCGAACTGACATCTTGGCATTGTGTTCTGATGCTATTGCCAACTCCTTCGCAGCCTTGAATTGGTCTTGTTGATCCGGCTGCCAGTGAGTTGCCGGAGACATTCACTGCTGTGAGTGCAAATGCTTTTTTTGTGCTTGTTTTGCCCTGCATTTTCGTACACTGCACTGCTGTATTAGCCGCACTTAACATGAAGGGCGCTACCTGGTAATTGCCTGATTGATTAACTGGGTGCATATTCCTTTCGATTCGATTTTATGAAAAAAGCCATCTTTATGTGTTTGGGTATTTGTGTGTTTGTTTACATGGTTGGGAGTTCACAATACATCTTAATTGGGAAGAGCATAGTTTGACTCCAATAATGCGAGTGATCCTAGGAGTGACCTATGGCGAGAAATGACCGATCCCGCAGCATCCACGGAACAGGAATAACGTCCGGGTCACCAGATGAAGGGCTAACGCCTCAGGATAGAAGGAACAAGACTGCTCTTGATTGACACCAGAACATGACTGCCTGCAGAGTCTGCACGAGGAAAGACCAGGCACCGTTATTTATTTTCTTCGCCGGGCGGCGTCCGATATCCGGGTTCCCGGCGCCACCCAAGAGGGCGCTACAGTTCGTTGACAACGTGTGCTTTCTGAAACAGACAGTCAATTAGGATTCACGACTGGACACGATGTGCGCGTCGAAAGTCAGGGATCACATCGAATACGCTGCGTGCCTTTTAATAGTCACTTTAAGCGTCGAAGTTGAAGTTGTCGACACCGCGTGTAGGAAATAATCGGGCCTGCCCAAAAAAGATCGTATCGTAATTCGTTGTTGTAGTGATTTATGATTGTCTGGTGTGTAACGGGCGATGACGGGTTTATGATATCAATGTATTTAGTTGATGAATTAAAGAAATAAAAAAATAAAAATGCGTTGAAAGGTGTCAAGCTGCTCAGGATGGAAAGGCAGTATCTGCAAAAGCCAAACATCGGCGTACAAAATAAACAATATGTCAAAATAAACAAATAAAAATAAAAAGTATAAAACATCATCTCTGTGTGTGTGAAACGCCGTCATACTGTTAACGGCGGCTATGAATTATCCTATAATTGTTAGTTAGTTGTCTTGGAGAGTTTAGCGTGTCAAAGTAATTCAGAGTGATTCAGGCTATGAGAGACGCCTAAGTGGAAGGCTCCAGAAATTTCAGACACCTGGTTGTCTTTATCGTACACTGACGTCACGCAGTAGACGGGTGCCTTGCTTTTCGCCTTCATCGACAATGTAATGTTTGGTATATGCTCGAAATACTGAACTCTCTATAAGCACTAAAAATCGGTGCACTCAAAGGCCTTTCGATCGATATTCTCTGCAGTTGAATATAAAGGGCACGTTTTATTTATTTTCATATGATGTCCTTGTATAAGAAATCGTATTCTCCTGGGATGAAAATTGAGTGCGAAGAAAAATATTTTTCAATGGCAGTCATACCTATCCACTGGAAAGCTTTGGAAGGCAAAAGGGACGCGTTCTCCAGCCATTTAAATATTACCGTATGAATTATTCGTAAGGCAGTGAATTCTTTAAGCTCTGGAAAGCTAAGCTAGATTAGAAGCTAGGCTGGGAAGATATCTCTGAACAAGCTAACCTCTTGTACTTCGGTTCTCACGTCATGTTTGGATTTTAATTTTGTGAGAATATGGGCTTTATATTGGAGCACAACTGTCAGTGCAAACGCAGGGCTCAGTGCACTAGATGCATACGCGTAAATTAAGGCGGAAACGGCCGGAGTCTCACCGGCAGCGTCCGAAGGGCTTCTCCCCAGTAGCCTCGATGGCTCGCCGCCAGGGGAATCCCCGCGCTTTCGTCGTGCGCCGAAACTTGAGCTGGGGTTCTCTATAGTCTACTGGATCGTAAGTGCGTAGAGCAATGCTTAATGACACGGGCGAAATGTGCAAATGTAATAACAAAGCGTAGGAACGTTTATGTTTGCTCTCGTCCAGTTTTGCAACATACGTAACATAACTTATATTTAGCCAATTTTTTGGGTTCGTTCGGCTTGATTCTTAGGGGCCAATGTCGCAAAGGGAATCAGGTTGTAAGTGGGATGATGTCGTCGAAGGTTCCGTATAATCTCGAACAGCTGTCTTTGTTTAAAGAGCAACCACAATGCACATTCACCGACACCTTGCTTCTTGCCCCCACGGCAAAGTGGCCTGCATTTAAGGCCACATATGGTACGCAAACTTATCACTAAAAGAGAGAGACTAGAGCGCCATCGTGCCTCGTCAAGCCCTTTTATTGCGAAAGCCACACTGCTCGCAGTTTGAGCCTTCAGCGTGGAACGGCAGTGACCACCATTGGCCTCTGACCTTTAGACGATCCCCATAGACGACCCCAAGCTGGCAGGAGCTGCCAACTTGGGTCTCTCGTTTCACATGGGATGGTTATGTCAGAATCAGCCTGCCCCGGCATTCACGTTACTCCTAGAGCCCAATTAGACACGTTCATACAGCTTGGTTGAAGAGGGTCTTTATATGTGGGCTGGCAGGAGCTGCCAACTTGGGTCTCTCGTTTCACATGGGACGCTTATGTTAGAATCAGCCTGCCAGGACCTTGGCATTTCGTTACCCCTCTAGGCCACTAAGACACATTCATACGGCTTGGTTAAAGCGGGGCTTTATGTGTGGGCTGGGGAAGAAGAAGAAGAATTAGAAGCATGCTCGGTTACCCGCAGCAATTGCATTCGCTCAATATTCGGTTCAGCAGCGTTGAACTCTTCTAATTTTATTTGCTTCACGTGAGACTGTGTCTATCTTTCCTGCAGGGGGTTCCAGCCTTCATGGGCACAAGGCTACTCCGGCCGCGAGAAGTCCGCGACACTTATCGTCTGGTCCCAGGAAAGCTTGGGCGACCATGTATACAGTACTCCGACGGCGGCCCCGCAGCGCTCTCAAGTATCCGATTCGATGTCTGGCCAGCAGATGGAGACCGAGCTGTTCCCGAGCGTCTTGCAGCTAGACTCGTTGCTTATGGGGGGCGAGCGTTCCACCGACCTCACCAACCAGATGAGCACGATGAGCGAGCTTCGGGGCCTGTGCAGTGCTCCGGAAGAGTCGTTCGTGCGGCCAGTGCTGACCGGAGAGGAGATGTACCGCAAATATCCCCACCTCCGGGAAATGATATCGTCTTTAAGTGAAGGGACGAACGAGCTATCCCCGCTGTCATCACCGACGTCACGTCGCAGTGTTCAGCCAAGCGAGAGTTCCTTGACGTCAGAGGCAAGCCCGTTTCAGAGCATCGTCTTTTGCAGGCACAAAGTCGTAATTTCGGCAGCACTACACGCGTTTATCTAATCCTGCTCTATTGAAAAATCATTGACTAGAGGGAGAGTTTGGCGTGTTTTTGTGATGTGAAAGGTGAAAAGGAAACCACAGAAGACATTACCCGGTGTGTTCTGCATTGCTACGTATTGCCTCGCACTTCAAAAGATCCCACAAATGAAACTTCAGAGAAACTTATAAATGTGTTAGAAGGATGAGTGTTTCAATGTAAAGAAAAAAAAGGCATCAAGGTTTTTGAAAGTGAAATGAGTTTGAGAGTTCAACACATACCTCTCGCATGTAGTCTAGGAAATTGCGGAATTCTTTGTCATTCGAATTTACTTAATACCTTGAAGTATGCGATGTGAAAGTCGATGAAAAGATTTCTCACGTACACGAGGAACCTGCAGAAGCATTATATATGCGCTATTTTGAGTATTTTCAGTTCACAGCACCCCACAACCAACGGTTGTAGTATAGGTCGCAAAGCGTTTTCTGTGGTATATACGCAGTCGGTGGGCAAGATGGAACGGCGCTCAGCAATCTCCTCCTTCCCGAAGAAACTAAGTTCGTCGCCAAGGCTCGAGGTGACCTCCAGGCACGTGGCCTTCCCTTCTCACAGAGCTACATCGCCCGTCCGCGCCTCAAAGCGAGAGAGCGAATCCGAGCCGCCCGGACAAACCCTGGCGGGCTCCCAGGTGCGTCCATAATTAAAAACAATATAAAATAGCATGTACATGATTATGATCATCTCGGTTATAATCACTATTGTAGTCATCAACCCAACGACCCCAATAACCCTGCCTTGTACGTACCACGGGCGCGTTGCCCTCGCAAACCTCGAAGTTTCACACACCCGTCAAGTTTACCACCAGCAACCCCCCCCCCCCCCCCCCCCCCCACCACCACCACCGCCGCACCGCCACCACCACCATCTCCTCCTCCTCCTGCTCCTCTTCGTTCGCCTGCTGCAAGTTTCCTTTGTCTTGCAATCCACTCCCTAAATGTCTGAGTCAACTACCTACATTAAATGGTCCGTATAGGTTGATTCCGTGCACTTAAAATGAAAGGCCAAAAAGAACGGTAAAGAAAGAGAATATTGGGCTGCGGTAAATGCGAGGAAATATGAACATGTGAAAAGCTTTTATTGCATGCAAAATAGAGGTTTGCTTGCCAATCGCTAATTAGATGTTGAAAGTCTGTACGTGAACATATAGAAACCGTTACCAATCGATAAAAGGCCTTCTGTATGGCGAAAATCCCAATGGCGATTTTGTCTCTTCTACTTTGGCGACCTTTGCGAATAGAAAAGTCAATTTCTGCCATGTATCTTCCGAACCGGCCTTTCGATCACCCATTTCGCGGAGATATTATTAGATACACCTCGGTGAGAACTACCTTGAAAGTGGAAGAGCGCGCTTCTTCCACCAAGTTTAATATATGGCTGCACAAAAGGCAATGCCCCAGTGTACGTAAAAGCTTCTCGCTTCTTCTAAAACCTTGATTTCGTATACGGAAATTACATTTGCGTACTATCGAATTTGTATTCTTTAGCGCGATTCAACTTTGTAGCGGAATCTTGATGTCGTGTTTTTTTTTATGGCTCACTCGATAGAAAATAATGGGAGCATGCATAAGGGAACTGCGAAGCGATCTGTTAAAAACTGCCGACTTTCACTTGCTGATTAATAATAACGCTTATTTGGCTAGAGTCGGTGCTGCTTTCTGGGCATTAGAGTTTGGGAAATGTGCATTATATAGGTCACTGCGCTGGCACTCACTCTGCGGTTCGTCAGGCCCCAGTTTGCCTATTTATTAAAATGTAGCACGCGACAATATTCGTTTAGGGTGGGTCAGAGTTGCTAGCGGAAAAGAAAACATTAGTCAAATTATTTGATTAACACTGATTCCAATGTGACACATCTTTCTTTTTTTCTCGCGTTCTATCAACAAAAGAGCTTGCTTTGCCTTAATATAAATGTTTTTGTTAAATAACGTGCAGTGTGATGCGTATTTACTCAATATCGCTTAATTAGGATGAATTACATAGCAATTTATCTATTTAATGTGTTCCGGTCAGACAGCTTTCATTTAATACTCCATTTAATACATTACAGTATGTTTATTGTAAAAAAAGAAAGAAGCAATAGTAATGAAACATCCCTAGTAGCGTTCCAGGATTGATATACGTCCACAATTAGCGCAGCATAAAGTGGTACCTTGTAGGAATATCAAGTAAAGTAATTTGGTAGAGGTACTGTTAAGACCTGACGTGAAATTTCAGAGGGGTAATCACCAGTTTTAACATTGTTATCATTTTTCTCCTGTTCCTGCAAAGGCTTTTGGCACAAGCAGCACTCCGTGGAGCTCTTTCGGAAGCTCGATGGATTCGCTGCTGGGGAGGCCTGTGGTGGCCCGCTTCTACACTTCTACCAGCGGCACGGACACACCAGTGCCCACGTATAACAGCAAATGCAGCGATGGGCCGGCAGCGTCACTGAAAAGCCGAAGTCACTCAAAAGAGGATGCTATTGCTAGTCAAACGAACTCGACTCGATGAACCAGCATGTCATCGGAGGGGCTTATGCAAATATGTGCTTTCGAAAGAGTTCATAAAAAAATAGCTGCGATCAAGCTGGACACTTTTATAATGATGACTTTCTAGTTTTCATCTGTAATGATTGCGTGCGGTTTGAAATCAAACGCGGACTCTTTGTCTTTTTAACAGCCGTTTCGCAGGTTTCTCTTTCTCCATGCGTTGACACATTCCGTAATTCACTAAATGCTAGAAATTGTTTGTATAATTTTGCTCATTATCAACTGAAGCAACCCAGCATACTGAATGATTCCTCAATGGCTTATGGCTTTATCTCTTCTCTTGAAGTTAAGTTAAAACTCCGTGAAGTGTCGCACTATTACGCATTGTTGTATCGCATTTGATCATGCCTTACCATGGTTTCTATGGTCTCCATTATGTCATGTGGTGCGAGATCACACTCAAGTGGTTATGACACATTTGCAGCCTATGTGCACAGCGCTCACCGGTAAGTGTTTTTTTCTTTGTGCCCCTGAAGAGTTCCCTGTAACTAAGCGAAATATCATGTACATTTTTAAACTAGAAACTATTGAACGCACACGGCGTCGATTATACACCGAATCTTTCAGCGGATGATTTATAAAATTTCTAGCCTTGGTTTCGAAACAGGAAGTGAAACATTTCTAGGAACAAGCCTTCAGCCGGCTGTATATGTAATTTCCTATAAATATTCATTCCAGTCACATGGCTATTACGGCGATTAGCTTTACCTTTAGCATAATTTTGTGGTCAGGGGTAAGTGGGGTGTTTGAAGTCATGAACGGTATGATGCCATATCAGGTATGCTCTAAAAGGGGATAGTTGGTCCTTGAAGTGAAAATAAAAGCCCTTTTTTAAATTGTTGGAGCACTAAGAAATCAGCTCATTCTTTGCGTACAAAATTTCACTGCAAACCACAACGTTAACTGATGACAAACCGCAACTCATGCAGCGCCTGATTCGGTGGCTTGTTGTAGTGTAGCCCACTGAGCACATTATTTTGCTCTGCTGCTTGGTGGATGGAAACGGAAAGTTATCGGAAAAATCTGTAGTTGCTCTCTTTAAGAGCGGCGACGCGATGCAAAAGAGAGCGCCTGTCACGACGAAAGAAAGATGACAGCAGGAATTTACTGCGTAGCGATTGCAACATTTCACCAGCATGTTATGTTTTCATGAAGTTTCGAAAACTTACCTGAATTTAGGTTTTGCGTAAAAAAAAAGTGCCACATTTGCTTGCGCTGCTGAGCTTTAGAGAAGGAATGTTTTTTGTTTGTTTAAGGAACTATCACGGCGTCGTTTTGTTCATAGCGTCGAACTCCTGTTGGTGTAAACCACTCAATTATGGCGAGGAAAAAGTTGCTTTTATTTAATTAGCAAAGTAATTAGATTGATTTGTATAGTAGATGACGTCCGCCGCAGTTGGTAGTTAGCTTTATAGGAATGTTTGAGTGTTTGCTGAAGCACCAGAATACTATTTCAGTGTTCCGAGTAGGCTGATAGTATAGTGGCAAACATATAGGCAATCAAGCAAAAAATATTTACGATCGAGAGGTTCACGTAATTCATCACGTAGTTTAAGAACTTCTCGATATCTTAGTGCTAATTATAATGGGTGATGAATATTCAGCAACTGGCTCTGTTAGAAGCGTGGGTCGGCGCGCAGCATTTACGATGCCTACGTTCGTTGCGCATTTCTGTTTTTCATCGGCATTAAGCTTGTGCTATAATTGTGGCTGCGCGCAATAAGGATGACAAAATAAGATAATAAACGTTTCCGCAGCTTTCGCAGTAACTGACTCGTTGGACACGACTCTCAGCCCGAACAAAATTATTTTCTTTGCGAATTGCTGGCGGTGTTGTTCAGGCTGGCAACTACAGGTGTCCCTGTTAGTACACCAAATCCAAGAAAGGAAGCTGGGAAAGCATTTTAGCTGAGGATTGCAAAAGAGCTTCTTCCACACTACAACACTTCGTGGCACCTCACACATGCTATTGCAACATTTTTAGCTTTCCTATGATGTTTGCACCTCTCAGCGGTGATTTATGAATGCCTTACACCGCTAGGTGCCTTTTTCCAACCATGTGGTTTTGTTTTAGAAGTACTTCAATGGGCGCTAGCAAGGCACTGCAGGTACTTAAACTTAATTAAGAGTAAACATATCTTCTGATGCGCGCACTTTTCTTTTTTTTCTTTGATTTCTTTTTGTAATGGAATAGTTATTTCAGCTTTAAAACTGCATTATTTGTTGCATTTTAGCTCAGATTCAACACAGGAAGATCGTATACGCAGGAAACCTTGTGACATAGCTCTCCGGGATCCTCCGGCCTCTACATGCTCGATATTTTGGTCACTGAATGCCATTCGCGCGGGAAATTCCGCTTAAGATGCGCAAACCTTCAAAAAAAAAAAAAAAAAAAAAAAAACTAATTACACCTTTACAGAACCAGAACTGGAGAAATGCGAAGGTTGCTGCTGTTCCGACATCAGACGCGGCATTTTTTTTATTTGTAAATGTTTCTACATTTTAATACTTTTTAATGTTATATAATTTTTATTTTTAACATTTCATTTGTTTTTTTTTTTTTTTGCATATTTAGCACTTTGATTACTTTATTTCTCTTAACGCCTTCCTGCGTCCTGGCGCTAGGCAATGAGACCTATGGGCAGCTTCGCAGGAAGTCGGCGTAGAATAGTGTTTTGCGCACTCAGCTGGGACACGGAAAGATCGTGCTTTTCTATTCCTGACAAGGACATGATTTTTTCCTTTAGTGTCAGTTTATGAGGAGCCAATCTGGAGACACGCTTTGGTGGTCTCTTCTGATGACAGGCTGTGATAAAGCCTCTTATGAGACAAGAACTGCTTACACATTAATATCACTGTAATTTTGGAACGACGTTCAAGATAGCTAGCAGAGAACAGGATCTACGAGACCTTCATGCTTAGCATGCTTTTATTGACAAATTGTGACACGTGAATCGCGTTAGGAATTAATTGGCACTTGCCAAATGCAACTCTCAATGTGTATGCGCAACATTTACTCTCACTTCCTGAACACTGCAGTCATTTACTGAAACAATCATTCTCAGGTGTGGCCCCACCATGATGGTACAGTGGTTAGGGCTCTCGACTACTGCGCTCAAGAATGTGGGATCGAATCCTGGCCGCGGCGGTCACTTTTCGATGGAGGCGAAAAGCAAGGCGCCCGTGCGCAATGCGATGTCAGTGCGCGTTAAAGAATCCCAGGCGTTGAAATTTTCGGGGGCTTCCATTACGGCGTCTCTCATAGCATGAGTTGCCTTTGGACGTTACGCCTCTGAAACCAAACCAAACCAAAGGGCGCTCGACTACTGTGCCAATGTGGGATCGAATCCCGGACGCGGCGGCCACTTTTCTATGGAGACGAAAAGCAGAGCGCCCGTGCGCAATGCAGTGTCAGTGGACACTAAAGAATCCCAGGCGTTGAAATTTCCGAAGGCTTCCACTACGGCGTCTCTCATAGCATGCGTTGCCTTTGGACGTTAAACTTCTGAAACCAAACCAAACCAAACCATTGTTAAGTGCAGCTCTACTTCGCTGTTCATCACTAGCTGCGTGTTGAAAGAAACATTGCGCGTTTATCCCACATGAATTACTGAGCACTCATTGTTTGGCCTGCTTCTCCTATTGTGAACTCATTCAAAGGCTCACTACCAAGTTCATTAAAGCAAGGCTGACGACCCGCCACTCTATGCCGAAATATCGTTTGAGCTAGTGCCAGTAGAGAACTCAATTTTATTGATCGAGTTCAGTAAGGCCTGTCAGTGTTCTTTCTTTCTTTCTTTCCTTCCTTCTTTCTTTCTTTCTTTCTTTCTTTCTTTCTTTCTTTCTTTCTTTCTTTCTTTCTTTCTTTCTTTCTTTCTTTCTTTCTTTCTTTCTTTCTTTCTTTCTTTCTTTTTGCCATTGATTTTGCGCACACAGTAGTGCATTGTATTCTACGGTAGAACGAATGACGCAGTTGAAACATAGACGTTATTTTGGCACCTTCAAACTGTTTTTGCCTTTCAGCGCAATATGTGTTCAAGTTTACCAGCATATTGCATGTCTGCCGCTTGGAGCAATATTATACAGAGTCGCAGTACTCACAGCAACCACATGAATCCTCATGGCTTCTGCTGAATGCCAGATTCAATGGGATACAACAAACCTTTGCTGCAAGTGCTGTGAAACAGGGTTCGTGTTTACCGATAAGAATACATTTAACCAAGTAAAAATTGGATATTGGTCACCGGAAACGAGTCATCAAACTTAGCATGAACAAGGGGTAATGAGATGAAGTAATATCAACATTCACGACAATACAATTTTTGCAGAGTTATATGCATATTTTAATGGATGATCTTGCTTTTCAATGCCCTAATTTATGAATTTATGCTTGTATAAGGCACATATAAAAATTTGATAATATTTATGAAAAATTGCAATGCCTAATCACTCGTTCAAACACAGGCGCGGACACACAGTCAACTCTAAATATAAGCACGAACGTTCTGACATCACAAAAAATTTGAGATACTGTTATAGTTCTCTTCCTTAAATAAGGGCATCACTTTAAACCCCTTTCGCCGAGAGGTTTTCTTTATGAGGTCTTATTTTGCTCTTTGATCAAACACAATACTAAATAAAAAGCTTGGAACATGTCACTGTCTTACATAGAAAATACTTTAGTCCATTTCTTAGCGAAGTACTATGCAAAGATGAAACAATGCTCTGCAAGATGCGAAGAGCCGAACAATATGCTCTTCATTCTGGCTCGCATTTTCCGAGCTACACCCTAGTAAGAACCGGGCGAGATCGAGGACCGCAGTGTGGTACCCTAGGCCTCTGTACAGTGATGTGAGCTTTCTGCGATGTGGTCATACAGGCAAAGGTGTCTCCCAGCTTGTGAGGACAAATAAATGCTGCTGGAAGCAAGGGCACCGCGCATCTCGGGGCGTTTCTTTGCAGAGGGTGGCGTAGTCCTTTTTGGGATTGTGTTGGGTGGTGATCACAGCGGCACATGAACTACACGCACACTATTTAGCACAAGCGTCGTCTGTCGCGGTTGCTGTACCAGCAGTCGCCCGGGTATCGGCGCCCATGGTCAGTCACAGGCACTTCCTTGGACAATGATTGTGAGAGAAGAGTAGTTTCTGGTTCTGCAGGGACTACCCACCGGCAGCAAGCCTTGAGACGTTTACAGACCGCACTGGTTCACAGAGAGGTCCATCACATAAGTCGCGTTTGAAGGAAAATAACCACATATGTCGCGTTTGAAGGAAAAATAACGGAGTGTCATCTCACTATACACATTGTACCGCTGCGCTGCTTTTTGTGGTTGCACTGCTGCAAAGGGTAGAACGTTCGGCGGATGGAAACCCTGTATTTTTATACGTCACTTTGATGTCATTGTTTATTCTGGCCTGGAATAAACTGCTGTTTTTTGTACCTTCTCGTCTATGTATTTCTGGTCTCATAGACCTAAACTCGCAAACGACGCCCAGAAGAAAGTGTCACAAACTTCGACGCTCACACAAGGAGTTCTTCGCAGTTCGCTACCGTCAGTAACACCAGTCTTTTTAAGCAGAGTCGCTGCACACAGACACACAGGACGTGTATGGTCCGAGACATCATAAATGCTCTATGTGGACTAGGAATATCGACGTTCGCTTCCTTAGCGACAGGTTAGCAGCGGGAAATTACGCTGTCTTCAATTTTTATCTCCGGCTTCTCAATGCTCCCGTTGGCGTCCGCTTTAGGCTCCCGCTTTTGTGAACCTCTGCCTCCAGAGAGCATCCCAAAGAGCATCTTGTCTAATGCGGCGGTCGGTGCTTCACATGCGAGGAACGACAAGAAGGCCAGCTCGAAGCTCCAGATAAGCACCGAGTTGAACAGTGACACCTGGAAAAGAAATTTCACCACCATCACTGTTTGTTTTTCACGCGTACAGTATGAAACGTTTTTCATATTTGTTCAAATATGAAACTTGATTGTCATTTTCTGTGACCGCAGATTGTACAAATTAAAATAAGCAAGAAATTAGCCGAACATGCGCCTACGGATGAGATGGCGCTAGAGTAAAAGCGACAGGAAAAAACAAGCTTCAAATTTGCAAAACCACGTGCGCTACGGTTTGACATTTGATTAGTACTTGTAGTGTCTCCGGTACTTTATACATTTAGTTCAAGGTGTCTAAATTATACAGTGCTTCTTTTTAACCAGTAGTTAGACCACCCCACCAAGTAAAGCTGGGCATTGGAGTATGCTCTTCTTAGTCATACTCCCTCTGACTGTCGATGAAAGAAATATAGAGGAAAGTGGCATCGTTGGGTTAATTGTAAGCACGCACACGCACGCTACTACTGTTTACGTCTTTAGGCCCCTCATTTGCCAATTTCTCGTCACCTCAAAGTCATAATATTTTAAATGCGGCAGTAGCCGCAGGAAGCCGGTTAAACTACGAACGCCCATTACATTTAACAGCTAACTAGCAACAATGATAATACTTACCGTATTAAATTTCGACCAGAATAAGCGCTCCCTAGATGAGTGCAGCAGCAGCTCAATGAATGGAAGGTGTATCAGGTAGGCGCCATATGAAAGCTTGCTCAGGGGCACGAACGCTGTCCAGGAGAGGAACCTGTTGACAGGGCCTGCAAAATTGTGGTGGGGATGCTGAATGCGCTCTCGGAAGGAGGGAAAGGCTTGAAAAAGGTACAGAGCTAAAAAAAAGTATATTTTGTTTTCAATCATGAAGGACATCCAGTCAATGTGATGTATTTTCAGCCTCTCCTTTTTGCTAAAACGTAAAATGAAAGCAATTTACAGCACCTATGTGAGCATGCGAAGGAGTGCCAGTATTGAGCCCATTGAAGCGGCACTGAATCAGTTATGCCGCGGAATATGAAGCAATATGGGCAAGGGCATTTTGTGGGCAAGTAGCCTGAGTTGATGGCTCGTGGAAACATGACGTGCACAAGCACCGAAATTATGTTTTGAATATGCTAACTACAGGCGCGAAGCTCCTTTTGCTTGATATGAAATGGGTGAAAGTTTGTGCACGGCATCTATTCTGTTCAATTGCTCGCTTGAGGTTGTTTGCGCTGCTCAATATTAAACCTTCGAGTCTTTGGAAGGGGAAATATAAACCGCGGCAACGTTTCGAATGCCCGTCAAGGATCGTCCTTCGATGAAGAGCACAGTAACGTGTGGTCGGATAACGTCTAAGCCTGCAGTATTGCTCTGCCAAAATTCAGATTTTCAGCACATGATTGATGGAGGGTAAGAAAGTAGCCATTAGTTACAGCTGTTATCGTTATTTAACGAATGGGTGTTCATAAGTTTGATGCTGTCGAATGGTGAAAATTGATTTCATTTACGATTGAGTTGTCAGCAGCAGAATACAGGACGTCGCGAACAGAGACCCATTGTCGTAAAAGAAAAAAATAATTTCCACTCTACTGCAAACGGGATGGTGAAAAATAGTGAAGAGAAACATACTCTGTTGTTCTGCGACTAGAGTATATCGAATGACAGTTTGCGGTTTGAACTTCGTTAGAATGCGAAATTGCTTTTTCATATGGCATACTGAGCATTACGGCCTCTCCTTTTTCGTCACCACCAGAATTCCAGCCGTAGAAAAGAAGCACCAGCCTCCACCACCCGTGCCTGGTTCGCTTATTGGAGAGGTGCAAGCGCCAAAAAGCGATAGCTGCAATCTCACGCTTGCTACTTCGTATGAGTGGTTCGCGCCTCGATAAAGAGGATCGTGACGGCGCGGTCCACATGCGTTTCTTTTCCCAACATTTTTTATGTAGAAGAATTCCGCACACTCCCCAAGGAACGCGACATCTGGTAAAAACTGCGAACGCGTTATGATGACTATAGGAGCCTCACCGCCTCGACCAGTGGAACAGGCCAGCGTGATCCAAACGAGGAAGATCGACCAGAGGATACGGTCGAAGAATGCCGCGAGCAGCACGACTCCATGCGAAGTCGGATCTGGGCTTCTGTACCAAGCAAGCTTCATGAAGGTGCAGAACAGGCCGCAGCCAGCTGCGACAGTCCAGCCTGCGAAAAGGGCGACCTGCACGAACAAAGCGCGAATAATTGGAGCATGTTTCCTTTTGAGCCCTGTTATGAGCTTTTAAGAAATAGGTATATGAGCAACGTTTACTTGCTGCTCTCCTTTATTTTCCTGTTCACTGTTCTAACGTGATGTCATTATAAAGGCCTGTTTCTACAGAAAATTCTGTGCTAACGTTGCCGTTGTGCGCGAAAAATCACGGGCAGGATTCTGGCAGCTGATAGTTCGCAAGTGATATGGCTGGGAATTCATTCTTTAGCGGGTTGTGGGACCTAACGTGACCACGTGCAACAATGTTGGGAGGAGTTGCCAAGTCAGGTTTTTAGGATAGAGGGCGGATATAGATAAACTTTCCCGGACACTTGGATCCCGAGTTAGGCCCACTTGACCACTCAAGCGCAGCTGTATCACTTTGTTGTATAAAGCGGGACTTTATATCTAATCAGGTTGTCTTTCAAACAAAGTAGTAGCTTACGACTGTACTAGAATATGTGTGAGATATTAGTGCGCCAATTAAGGAGTTCATGTTTAAGAGGGGAGCAAGGTGTATGCACCCGAACAAGGATTGACAAGGGGAATCTCAGATTGCAGCCTTTAACGCTGATATGCCATATCCTTAAAAGCAGAGCTTAGTGCCCCTATAGTTTTCCCCTTATAAATAAAGGAAAACGCCAATCATTCTGCTTGATTTAATAAACGCTGACTTTCGAGTTGGCCTTTCCTTATAGATGCTCGACCACTTATAGATCATCGCCCTTATTTTTTTCATGTTCAAATTCACTACCTCTACACACTGTCCTTCCCTATCGTTTTGCTCTGCAGAGCTTGCCTCTTCCATCATATTTTCTAAAAAAAAACGGCCGGCTTAGTACCTTGTAGCATGCCACCTTTTGCAGTGCCCAAGCATCAACAACATAGTCTAGGTAACTCTGTTTCATCTCATCAGACTCCACACATCCCACCCTCCTCCCCTTACTCGGTCTTCCTTCTCAGATAGAAAGCCCTATTTGAACCCACATAAAATAAGGAATGCTTTGCACATGATGGAATTTCACTTTGTGGAAACGTTGACTAGTGAACTCAGGCTTTCTATCAAATCTTGGTATAAACTGCGTCAGTTATACACGAAATACAATCATGTCTTTTCGGGACTGCCTCGTTGACGAGGCCTATCTACCGACTGTCTTTAGTATGTTTTGCTGTTAGACATAGTACCGTGTGGGAGAACTTTAAATATTTGGAAATGAGGTTAGCTTTAACGTTAGTCGTTCAGAAAACCTGCCTGCCTAAAGAGAACTAGTTTTTGTTCGGTATGAAAGAAGCACAATATGTGGCGTGTTCTCATCATTTTACGAAAACTCACTCCATGCTGCGTCCCAAACCGTCGAGTCAATGAGTCTGGCGATTTGCAGAGTCAGTCACATTTTGCCTTGCTCGCTAAATACTTGTGCTTTGATCTCCCTTATGTTTATCAATCGCTAATACGCTTACCTTGCTCATTGGCCGCTTCCTAAAATCGTCCATAAGAAGGAATGCAATGCAGCCGCTGAAGTAGCACACGGCATGGTAGTAAGGCCTCATGTAGTACTCGTTCACCGTTCGCTCCATTTCCCTGTAACAAAACCAAAAACCTTAGTTATACATGTGGTAACAAATTATGGGAAAAGCTTAAGCTCCATCTGTAATTGTATAAAGCGATATCGTTGGCTACCCGTCTACATATAAAGGCCCGATTTAACAAAGTCTTATAAACGCACCTGCGTTTTAACCGTTTTTTTAGTCTATGCCAGGCTTCAGTAGGTGGTTTAAGCCCGTATCTCGAATGTTCTTCGTAAGCTTTCAACTCTACACTGCTAAATGTTCCTGTGAATATGTTCTTCGACGGCAGCAGAGCACGTTTGTTGGTATCGCCGACGCCGACTTCAGATCCTTGCAGGCGCAGCTCAGCTCAGTGGCGCCTTAACCAGCTGTTCTGTTGTTTATGTGTAAATACCACGTGACCCTATAGAGCTTCACTTTAATGCTATGCATAGCGCTGGCATCACATCGTCATCCTTCTTAGCATGATCTTTTTTAGCTATCTCTTGTGTAGCTCTGAAATTCAGATATTATCACTAATAGAATGACCGCTGCATTGCTTTAGGGCATTGTCGGCGGAAATATTTTTACATCCTAGTATTTTAATCTCGAAGACCATTTGCGTGGAGATTAACATGCTGAAGTCATTGCTACTGTAGAACTCACTTCACATTTCCTCTGCAGGCAGCAGTGCCTGCCTCTGCAGACAGCGGTACGCAGATTGCGCATGTCCACCGTCGTTCGCCCTGCTCTGTTTACCAACATCTCTGGTAAAGCTCCAACTTCGTGCAGCAGAAGTGCGACGTCACATCACGCTTTCTTTGCGGAGGCCCACGTGTCATTGGTCCGTCGTGGTGATCCACCTTAAGCATCTTGTTTCTGCCAGTAACACTTTCATAAGTGTCTCACTTTTTATCCCCCCTCCCTGTCGCGGTGGCTCTATAATTACGAAGCTCGAGTGCTGAACTCAAGGACGCGGGTTCGTTCCCCGGCAGAGGAGGCCACTTTTCGATGTAAGCGAAGAACAAGTCGCCTGTGTACTGTGCGATTTCAGTGCAGGTTAAAGTACCCGATGTGATAAAAATTTTCGAAACCCTCCACCATGTCGTTCCCCATAGCCAGAGTCGCTTTGAGGCGCTAAAGGGACACTGCAGCACTTATAGCAAAAGTTGGGCTTTCAGCAGAAACCCACAGTTTTTCATGCTGCGAACTTGAATATCGGATTGAAATTAGGCAGAAGAAAGCAGAAATAGCCTTTTTTTTTTCAGCACAAATACGCAACCCGCGTGACGGGGTTCACCGCGTGTCGCGCCACCGCCTGGGATTGGCCAAGACGTCGCGTGACGACCTTTTGAGGACCGAGGAAGCTGCCGATGCGGCTCCTTCACTGCGCTTTGTGCTGATAGAAGCTCTCTGCGGCTTTGTGAATGTCATTATGGCATGCCATTTCCACACGAGTTACCATCGGGATTTTCACCGCATGTATCCATACCAGATGCGTCCACAAACGATGAAGCACTTCCGTTGTGGGGAGCATATTTTTGGCATGAAAACTTGCTTTGGTTAGAGTAAGAAATTTTGAAAAGTAGTGTGTGTCATTATTAGCAGAAAATACACGGCCCTCAGTGAAATCTGGGCGCGTACGTTCCTGAAAAGGAAGGTCAGCGAACTACATTGCCTTAGCCGACTGCTTCCATCTCAGGCCTCCCGCCCCGCCCCAAAGGTCATTGTTGGGAAAAATGGATCCAAGGCTTGGCGCACCAAATCTTGCTTTGAGTGCCATGGGGAAATGAAGAATTTTATAGAAAGGGTGAAGCAGTACAGAGCTGATACCAGACAAATGAGCAATAAGCGAAACTGGGTTGCCGAGCTCTGCAATGCATACGAGGCATTGATGGGGTCATTGTGTGAGTAATAGGACATTTAGCAGATGTAGAGAATTGTTCCCTTTTATCATACTCTCACAATACACGTTCAGAGAATGGACGGCTGACGTATGTCGAAAGCCAAGCTGCAGCTCCTCCGCACCCATACCTTCATAAGAAAATCATGTTCCGAAATTTGTTTTCTTACAAAAGCATCGTCGTTTTCATTTCTAACTTAATGTGCATCCCCAAACAAGACAGGACTATGAAAAATGACAAGGCAGCAACGGGTACAAAATCACAAGGCCATATATGAACAACTTCGATGATTGCTTGCTTGGAAGCATCGAAGGAAACCTCCCTTAGTGCGCTCCTTATGTGAATGCGCCTGTACTTAGCAGAGGTGTACACTCCTTATCTTATAATAATGCTCCCGGAAAGGTTTCACGAACATATCAGGCACGTGCTGTCCTGGAAAGGATTTCGCAAAGCCTTCACAACCTATACTTCGTCTCAAAGATATATGCAACACTGCGAACAGCCAAGGAGTCCTTGCAATTGTGCTCCTAAGTGCATCTCGCCTCTGCACACTATGGTATAGAAGTGTTCTACTGTCACCCCCGCCAATTTAGGGGGCGAGAGGCGCGTAGGAGCACAATTGCCTATTGTAGTGCTCGTGAACCTGATTGGACCGTTGTGCCTCTGCCTTTCGCAGTGCTGCAAACATCTTGTGAGACGAAGTATAGCTGCGACACAACAGTAGGCTCTTCTTAATCATCCGCTAGTTCGCAAAAAGCATCAGCGCGTGCTGCTGATCAGTTGTCAATGTTTAGCATAGAAGCCGCTGCGCGGAGCGTTTGCGCAAAAAAAGAAAACGAGACACGCGGATACAACCATGAGCCAATGCTGTCTGCCCGTCCCATCGCGAGATTGCACTCCATGAACGGATGAGCTACATGTATACGCTAAAACTCAAGCGAACGCGAACGTGATGCCCATATAGCTCACATGTAGCTCAGTCTTAATGAGAGCAAACATGATGCATCGTGTGGACCAGCGATGCTTTGGCTTTCGCAATTCTTCATTGTAAATTCCACAGCGCTCTCGGAATTTTTTTCCCTGTGCCATTAACATCTGTATTGCTGAGTTCTCTGCTTTCGGGCAAAATGAATACAAAGACGATATTTGTAGCTGCAAGCGCCACAGGCGCAGAAAAATTAGGTTACAAATCACTTGTGCTCATCACGTAGTACACAGAGGGTTTCACTCAGAACTCACTGCAATATGGGACCGGGAAATATCATGAACGGAGGTAGATCCGAGGCATCCACAACCCATGTTCCGACGGCGCAACCCAACAGCGACAGCAGAAGAAACGCCACCACGGCCATCATTTTGTGACTGAAAAAAAATTAAATAAATAAATCTGCCATTTTAGAAACCTCGCGACAGTTGATAAAAAAGGGTTTCAAATTCGTAACCTCATCAGATAAAAAACAACTATTTAAACAGTAGATCCACAGAAACCAGTTATTAAAGAGTTGCATATAATTTTGCTACAATTAGGCGGCTATCGTGTTCTCCTCTCGAGCTATATTCAATGCTAACTTTTAAAAAACTTCCTATTTACTCACTCTCAGATTTTCACGGGCTACATATGAATTCAAGAATTTGCACACATTTATATGAAAGAAACAGCTTCGCTTCAGAAATGCGTTCGGGCTTAAAATCAAGGTTGGGAACCAGCTATGAAAAACATTTCCCCTTTCTCATTAGCTGTAATCGACAAAAAATGTGTCAAGATGCATAAAAATATTGTACACTTCTTAAGCGCGAAATACTATTCGAGATTTTTTATGAGAAACCCCCTTTTTTGGATACATGTGGGAATAATAAATAAAAATAGAAATTATAATGTAGCTTGGAGTTGTACCCTTTTTCGTACATTTGCTTGAGGGTAATTGTACAGGTTGTGTCATGCGGCTGTTCTAATTCCATCAACCTTAAGTATGTAGAGTATAAGGAAAATTCGCATGGTCACACCTAAAGATTCTTGTGTGCCAGGGATACCACAAGGTCCCCAAACGTAGGCGACCGACCAGCAAACCCGATAACTGAGGAGTTTTTTATGACAATGTTACTACACTTTTTGAAATCCCCCTTTCGTGTCTCTGTGATGAAGGTTGTTTCAGGCTACTTACCTTTTAAATACCAGTAGTACTAGAAGGGATACAGTGAAAAGCTGGAAATCCGTAGACAGATACCATAAGTGGGGCAGCACATCCTGTTATGGAAGGAAAACATAGTCGTCATGTTGTGGGGTTGCGTTCCAAGAAGAAATTTTAAAGTTGCTGAAAATTTCTTTCAATGATTAGAAATGGACTGAATGTCCGCATATTACAACCGGGCGTGGGCAGAGCAACTTAATTTTTGTACTTGATAAAGTGATTCTTCTGCAGGAGTCCCATTGTGATTACGTTTTGCTATCGGATCTAATGATAAGGTTTGGCACGGTTTCGTTGGGGAAAAAAGGAAGACAGCCCGCGCCTGCACCATTGCATGAATATTGTTTGTTTAGATTTGCTTATCCTTATCACTTGACATATCCATTAGAAAATTCTATCAATTACCGGCGCATGACCGTGCCTTAGCTAACTTCGAAAGCCCTCAATAGTCAAAACACAATTTTCAAAAATGTGGAGACATTTAAGCTCCGCCCTTAAAGGTATGACGCGGTACAGACGATGACAACCACACACACAAAGGCCTGGTTTATTCAAGCAGCATGGATGTATACCTGCGTATAGCTTATGTGTAGCAGGCATAACTCCTCATCTAAGAGCAATGGAAGGTTGTCCACCTTCCCACCTCAAGTGAGCATCCCTGTAGTTGGCAGCTCCTCCACACTTTCTGATATCATGCTGCCTTGTTAAGTCGCACAAACCATTGCAGAATTCGTGCTTGCGCCATGCCTGCGTTTCTTTCGCTCAGAACGGAAACGCTGACGCCAACGCCGAATTTTTTGGGTAACAGAATCATTAACGCTATCTCGTTAAATAAATGAAATCCTAATAATATCGTAATTGGTCGTGAGTGCTTCTTATTCGCGTTTTTTATGACAAAATCAGGCGGCTCGAATGGCCGACTGAGGAATCGCAAAGGCGTCGAAAAGACGGAGAGCGGAAATATCAGATATACAGAAACGAAACATTCATTTTCGCTCTTGGAGGCTTTCTTCCCTTTCATGTTGTGTTGTTTCGTAGCGCGGTTCCTTAATTACAGTACCTTATGCAGATATTCGCCACCGGTCCAAATGCATAAAAGTTCCAGATAAAACGTCTTCAATTTCCGCATAAGCAGGTTGTGACTCGAATCATTTTAAATCTCCGCCGCTAACTTTGTATGAATACGAGCCTAATTGTTTGTCAATTATATGTTAACAGTTACTGCTTTTGTATGGTTTGCGTTTCTCTGAACTGCTATCCCTCACCTCTCTCTGCCAAAGGCCTGCTGGATGCAATAAAAAAACAAACATCAAAGTGTCTGCCCACAGGCTTCTCTTCTGAGTGACACCTGTTGCGGAACACTTTCAGTACCAGTTAGGCGCAAATATCTGTATGAGGCGCGTCTTATGGTTGTAAAGACACTGAGTTGTGATCAGCCAATAGCTAATGTAAGTGACCGTAGGTACTTTACATATCCTACAGCAGGTATTAAAATGATATCCTTGTGCGCCAGACGCTTTCGACAGAATGAACTCATCTTGCCCTTGGCAGTTTTGCTTTACGGAGCATCGCCTAAGCGTTTAAGAAAACCGTTTTTTGTCTTAAGCAGAAGTTGACACCATGCATAAATAAGCTTTAGGAAGAAGGATGTGTGGTAAGCTCACCCGTGGCGTAATGTGGTAAAAATTTCTTATCATGACAAGGAGGTGCCACCAGTGGTAATCAATTTCCTGGTACATTTTCTGGAAGAAGGACTTGGTGTCCGGTCCAGAGACAAATCGTGGCAGCAGGTACATACACATGATGATGAAGAAGAGCGGGATGCAAGTTCTGCAAAGAGATCAATGTCACTGTTACTGCCTAAAGGACTAAGAATTGTTTGCGGTTTTCTTGGGTAGAGTGACATATTTTAGATTGCCTCTGTTTCTGCCCTCTGAATTCATATGCCTTGAATTTTATATCTAACCTTTGAAAATTTTAATTTAGACGTGCTGGGCTTTCTGTAAAATCAATAGAAATTTCGTGTGAAACATCGCAGTTTAATGCGTGACATTGCTCTTGTAAGCTTGGGAACTCGAGCGTTCGACGTTACGGCAAAAAAAAAAAAAAAAAAAAAAGCTGCGAACCACACCTTACAATTTCTGCTTCGTTTCAAGAAAAAATGCGCGTCCACACATGATAGAAGACCTTGTTGCTGCGCTCCAATCGGCGCATTTCCTGGTATAGGTAGGTGTGGTAGAGAACGAACGCAAGAACGAAACACACAGTTGATGAAACTTTCTTGCACGTGATTTCTCTTTTATGTTTACCCCGGGTAATGCTAAGCTCACAACAAGATGTGCTGGACGGCATGTGGTGCGGTGGCTATGATCTCGCGCCATGTGTTTGGGCTGCGGAAACTGAGGCACCAGAGCATGAGTAGAATACCTTTCTATTTCGCATTTACATCCACGAGCTTCCTACAAGTGCACGCAGGATGTAAAATAACCGCATTTAGTGCTCTGTTTTCTAACTGGAAGCTTGGCAAGAAAATGCGATAAATTTATTTTGTTGCTCAAGTCTTAATGCGATGCGCCTGCGCACTAACGTCTCTCTGCTTGTCATACTGAATATCAAAACGTTCTTACCTGATGAACCGCCTAAGCACTCCTATAATGAAGACAATGGGGCCGGTTCTCTTTTGTCTGCTCACAGTAAGGGTGAGGAAAAAGCCGCTGGAAAACAAGGTGAACACTTCTGTCAGTTATGTGCAGGCGACGCACAAGCTGGCTACTTATCACTCTAGCAGCCACCCGGAAGTAAAATCGCTAGTACAGAAATAAATAACGAATCGAGAATTATGTATTGTGTATTTTGTATAGTCGTATCACATCACTGAACAGCCCCTTCACCTCCACCACCCCTCTCCCCTTTTTCTTATAGAAAGGATAGCAAAATCCCTTGTTTCAATGTGTGAAAAGGTGAACATATTGTTGAACAACGAAAGGAACATATCAGACTTCTATTTTTTGTTACCTCAAATATATTAATCTCTAAATGTGCTTCTTTTTCCCACGCACCTATGAGTAAAAAAAAAGGCCCAAGAAATATCCATGGTCGACGTTTTTTAGTGTTCTTACATGCACTAGGTTATGTGAAATTGTATGTATACGATTACTTGGGTCTTTTTTGTTCAAGCTGTTTTACCACTAATTTCGTTTTCCTTTTCTTGCTCTAGGTTTTGCTACTGTGGCCGGGCTCTGAGAGGAGGAAGACATTTCAGTTATGTATAACGTAACCTACCTGAGGAAGAAGAACGTTCCAACGCTGCTGAATCCTGCCGTTATAATCATGAATGACCACTCGTGAGAAGTAATCAGCAAATTCAACAGACGTGCTGGAATAGTAAGAAAGCTATTAGGAATCTTCTCGCGCCATATGAACTGGGGTGTCGATTTGAAGACACCAATCATGTGATTAAATAAAACTGATGTTTGATAGGATCTTTTAGATAGATGTAATGATTCGATTAACAAGACGAGCAGGTTTCTTACTGTATTAGCATCGTAAGGAGGCATGACCTCTGTTCTATGTCTAGGGGAAAGGCAACGTTTTATAGGCAATGGGGTGAGCTTCGAGCTTACAACGTAAGGAAGCTGAGCATCACATAAAACAACTGGCCCAGCTATTCACGATAAAAGTTTGAAAGGAGGCTAGGGAGCGCTCTCAACAATAGAGGTCCCTGGTAAGAGATCGAAATAATAACATGAAAAACACAGACAAAATGTTCTAACTTTTCTTCTGGCAGCAACAACTAATTCGAATTCGCTCTTCGTTTCCTCCAGTCTATCATGAGACCAAGAGACTACTCCAACCCCAGAAGAAGAGTAGTCGACAAAGAAACTCGATTGTAAGAATGGAGCAGGAAGAAAGTGCACAAGAGGTTTTTCTATGCTTTCCATATCTACCCTGTGCCAGAAGACGCTTGGCTTCGTTGTACAGTGTAGTTTTGAGACGTAGTTTCAGCCTGACGAAAGAGTAACAAGTTACAATGAAACGTTGCGGACGAGGCGGCAACATTTATTCATCATAAGCTCTACTTTCCATATTTAGTTTTATGACAGTTAAGCTTCAAGATGTATTGATTGGTACCGAACACAACTGCAGCCTCCTACGTAAATATGCGCGCAAATTAGACGAGCAGGACAGTGATAGAAACTGCGGAAAAAAGGTTTTCCACTCTCAGTGGCACATATTTTTCTCAAAATTTAACAGGACATCAATTTGTGACCTTGTAATCAATTTGAAGTCGGGTTCCCCCTGGCCCTCCCGAGATGCTTGCTCTATACTGCATTCTAAGAGGAAAGACAACATTCCCATTCTGCGATGCTATCAAGAATGCATTAGGTCAGCTCGCCAAATGATGTGTGCGTTTTTGTCCTTCTTTAGAGAAGTCGTAACCATCTGGTCGCTTTCGTCATGATGGCTTCCTCACACGGCAAGAAGACCGTAATGAGTGGATGGCCGATATGTTGAAGTTAAAGGCGTGGAATGGAAGTATGACGATATCCACCTGTGCCTTGATAGAAGCAGCATCAGATATCACGCACTGAAGTAGCGCAATATTATAAAATGTGAAAATTTTTAAAGAAACAAAGCAATCCTCGATTTGAACGTAAGATTATATATACAGCTTTCAAGGCTTAGTTTGCTTCATGTGGTCTACGCAAAAAAAGGTTGGTGATTCAACGATTACACGGACACTTTCACAAATTGAAAACGATGAAGAGGAGCTATCGATAACAGATTACTTATGCATATGAGACGTTTTTAGATGCGTAACTTACACAAAGCAATGGCACTCGTTAACTGAATAACATAGAAGCTGCGGTCCTACGCGCTCCGTTTTTTTTTTACGTTTTCTTTTGAAAAGCAGGCAGCTATAGGTTGCTAATCAATAGACCCGGCCTTCTAAGCGCGCACAGAAAGCAAGGTGGTAAATGCGTAGCAACCAACGTGATCTACTCACACCAACTGTCCGACATAGTCTGTCCGCAGTGGCACAATACAATGTGGACAATGCACCAGAATCTCATGCCGTGCAGGAACTGAAGGGCGTACTGTTCAGCGTTAGCCTTGTCAGCCGCTCTGAGCAGCATACTGGTGTTGGATATCATGGAGAACCCATTGCCGAGTTTGTGAAGCATACCTGGATGGGAAGGGAATGACAATAGCACATAAGAAACTGCTGTCGACTTGATAAAGCCTGGAAAGTGGTTTGCATAAGACAAATAGTTTTGTCCAAAAAAGCACCTTTAGCCGCCTCAGCCTGTAGGGCTTGATTGAAATACATATTGAATATATTTAGAATAATAACTGAAAACGCGCATATGGACGATTTATTTCAACGCTATTTTTCTGAATATTGAATCCTAGTCTTAGTGATGAGTTGGGCACATTTTCATGAAAGCTCCAGAATTCAAAATATTACTATTACACAAATTAAATAATTATGTCAACAGTTGTGGCTATGGGAAGGATGCCGGCAGGAATACTGAAATAATTTTATAGCGGAAAGTTACTGATAAATCAGGGATTTCGAGGAATACACCGCAGCCTTCGAAATCACGATACAAATGTAGACAAAATGCCAAAATCGTACGCTTACTGTGTTCTTTAATCCATTTTGGCTTGCTTTTCGTCGAGTAGTCCAACCACGTGCTCGCTGCAATGATGGCGATCAGGACGCCTAGGAATATGCTGTAAGTAAAAGCACTGGAATTGTTAAGAAAGCAGAGCCATTGTATTTGCAGCACACAATTTTGGGAAAACCAATTTCAACTCAGTCCTTTGCAGCCGAATGGTCAGAAGTTTGAATTACTCCTTGTTACTATTCTATGCTCTAAACACGATTGCAATACATCAATAATTATAAACATTTATTATGTGGAGCTCCCAGATGCACTAAGATACAACCTTCTGCACTATCTCTCTTCTGCAGAGCAGGGATCTCTGGAACCGGAAGGCATCCGAGCATCATGCTTCAGGCTCTTTCGTATCCGACTACACTAAGAGAGACTGGTGGTGCTTTCACTGGCCAAACAAGCAAGTTATCTGCATCAGGATATATGAAATCTTTCTGATGTTCACGCCAGGTAGAACCGGGTTGGTCACCAAACAGGTCCGCGGCCCATACAAGTCAAACTTCGAAACAATGTTCATACCACTGTGCAGAAAACCTGCCTGGCTGATTTCTGACTTAGTTGTCAATGCAGGTATTTTCAAAATTAACTAACAACTTATTTGTGTCAGCAAGAAGTGATGTAACAAAGTTTCGCTAAAAATCAGGGCTACATTTTCAAGGTGTAGAGGCATGAGAATAACAAAGGAACTTGCTTGACAGGGAACAAACGAAAACAGAGCAGGACGGGATTAGGTTCGCTTATAATAATTGCACTCGAAGTGTATTGAAAGAGCGGGCGTAGAATGGGTGCGAAAAGGCTTCCTTCATATGCAGTTACCTTTCGTTTCTGGGAAACAAGCGTGAGTGAGAAGTACTTACACAATGCCCAATTGTGCCTTAGTCCATGGCTCCATTTCAGCCGTCACGCAGTTGGACACTTCAATGCGCACAAGTGGGGGCTTCACTGTAAAATAAATAAACAAAACGTTATGCGAACCCATTAGGCCATAAAAATACCTGTGCGCCTTCGGCAGTAAATAAGTTTACCCTTCTTGCATCGACCATTCTCTGCGAACCGCTGCGGCTATAGGGAGGGCGCCAAGTTATTTTTGACAACCTCTTCAGGACTGACGGATAAGCAGCCACTCGCGCCTGAGCGAGAAACGATATATTTCTTACTGGTAGCGAGTCACCACTTCCAGCTTGAGTTCATAAGCACGAGAGCAGACGAGTGCATTGTAAGATGGGGGTTGGAGCTCAGAATAGCGAGGTGTAGAGTTATGGAGTCCTGCCTAGCTAGAATAGCTTTGTGGATAGTAACGGCATCTCGATTTCATCCATTGTGTCATTCAGGCATATCACGAGAAAAGAGGGCCACAGAAATGGTAGAAGCGTCCGAGATTCCACATGATAGTAACGAATCCATTAAAGCACACTATGACTGAGATTTTAGCAAAGAGCTGGAATTTGGTAACATGGCAAAAAAGGTTTTCGATCTGCAAATGGATGGCTTATTTGATGTCCCCTAGAAAAAGATCATTGCCGCCTAAAAAATGTCGCTTTGCGACATCTGACATGAACCAAACAGTCATCAATCACTGACAACTAGTCACTAATTATTGACGTATATAAAGAGTATATATAGACGTATGACCGTAAAAGTGAATTATCAATAGTGATAGATAATAAATAGTAGCGTATAATGCCAATACGATAGACTTATTAACAGTAATCGCGTTTGGGTTTCAACAGTGTCACTGATTACAATTCCTAATCATTGCAACCTAAAAATGCAAATTAATGGTATTCAACATAAATTAACATTAGTTCCCTTAACCAGCACTAATAACATCACTTGTATTTATGAAAACAGCAACACTCCATAGAAACTCTTTCGCTTTAACCGCACGCATGTTCTTTAAGCGCCACTGGCAATCTTCTATTAACAGCTTCTTAGAGTTTATAATTAAGCATAAAACCAGCTTCTTGGTCGTTTTTTCCTGCCTTGAGTTGTCAGTGTGGTTAACGCCGGCGCCCATTCCTTTTGGCTGTTTTAACGCTTTTCCTTCTTGTGTGATATGCTTGTTCTTTCTTGTTCTTGTGTGTTCTTCTTGTTCTTCTTGTCGTATCTTTCTTCAGATACTTGGTGTTCATCGGCATTAGCCCCATTTGCGCCTTTTATCACGATAACAATGTCATCGTTTCATCTAACTACTCACGTCTTCCGTGGTCGCGTGACAACTCTTCGGTTTCAGCCCTTCATGTCACCTAAGTGCCCGTTTCACTCCGAAATACGAGTCAGTTAAAAGTTGTGCGCGCCTTTTTCTTCGTGTCCGTGCATGTTGCTTATGCAGCCTCCATGTGCAGCGGCGTTGAACGACGAAAAGCTAATCTATCGCAGTGACAAAGACTACAGGAAGCAGGTCACTGTTTGTTTCTTAGCTATTGTATCTCTAATTTAGTGCAGTATGCGCGGGACTTAAATTTACTTAAAATTTTGTCGATACATGCGGACGAAGAGAAAGGTAAGTCTTAAGATTAGCGTCTTCAATTGAAGACCCTGTGAGTACCCTCATTTCTGGATTTCATCTTGGGATGAGCAGCGCAATCAAGGTATGCAGTAGAATGAGAAATTTCCATGCCGCTTTTAAATCACCGTGTTATATAAATTCAGGTATACTCAGTTCGGATAAGAATTTGTTCGGAATGCAAGCGCTCCTGATTTTAGTTGCTCGAATATTTACTTGAGGCGAAAAGGTTAACGGCAGCTCATCAAACAGCGAATATTTGAGTACTACTATTCAACTTTGAGACATCTAGAGAAATTTACCCGCCGCCATTTGCAGCCATCGATATGACTTTTTATTTGATTCTTGATTAAAAGTGGAATTCCTAGCAACAATTTCAAACTAGCTCGCAGAGACAAATCCTCCGGAAGGCTAATGAACACTAGTGTTCAGATCTAATCTTATACTTCGAAAAGGTAAATGCTGGTTTTGTCTTCACACCCATGAAGCAAGAGAGGGCAAGAGTTTTTGTTTTCAAGAACTTGAAGCCTATTTTGACTGTCGAAGGCGCCCAAGTGCTACGTTGTAGCGGCGCTGTTACACATGACGCTTGTCGGTGAAGATGTTCAGTTCGGCAAAGAAGCATATTTTTATCGCTCTCAGGGCCCTTCTATCAACAAGAGCTATACAGTGATAATTACATGGAATTATCTCGGTAACGGGAAGCGCCGCAGATTAAAGAGCCACCGCTTGATGGCCGCCCTTCAGCTCCGGCTACTTCCCGGTGGGCTACAAGGTGTTGGCAAGAATTGTATATCCGTAAAAGTTCCTGGGCCAACTGTAACCGAGGGTAACCAAAAGTTATAACAATTTCAGCCTACTTGTATTAACTAATGCTTGCAAGTCTTGTTCATTGCAGTCCTCAACGAAGCAGATTGCCAAGCGAAGAGCGGGAATCTCCTCTACGGAGAAGTAATTCTTGAAGTATTTGAACTGAAACGAGAAGGGAATATCCAAAGTAAGAAACGTTATGTGGAGACAACATTGTTTGTTTTGTAAATATTACAAAGTTTAACGACAGCAGTAAAGTATTAACGAGTCAGATGTGAGTTCAGCAAATAATAATAAAAAAAAACTTTGTAGAAATGAGCACACGTTCAGGGCACAATCCCTCGACGGCACACGTTGGGCTTATAGACAGATGACCTACTACTATTCTTTATCTTGACTAGGAACTCTGCACCTAATTGTCAGAAAGCATTGAAATGTCCTTGTTGTAAGCATAGTGCATTCAGGAAGGCTGCCTGCTGATTTACAGCTAAATTTATGATAATAAACAAATGTCTCACATGAAATACGTCAGCGTGCTTACCTTCGGGTGCAAGACGCTAGAAACGGAGTCTATTCTTTTCTCGATAGCACTGGCGTTCTTGAAGTAGACCAGCAGGTTGCAGTATTGGCCATGTGTTAAAACTTCACCGAAGCTGTCCAGCGCTACAGTTTCAATGCACTCATCGAATGCACCCAGGTCCACACGAGAACCCTGAAGGAGACCCGTAGGTATCTTTCCAGATGAGTCGAAAACTGTCATATATAGAAAAGGGTGGAAGTAGGGCAGTTGAAAAAAAAGAAAAAAAAAACTATCTACACAAAGAAGAACAACTTGGGTGCATATGGTGTTATTACCTTCACATTTGATCATCAACAAACATGTCTGAGCAACAGAAGTTGCGAATAAAAATGCCTTTCAGTGTCGGCTCTGAATAGGACTACCATGAAGTTGTGTACACGTAAAACATCATAGCTTTAGGGTAACGCATGGACCCCACGCCCGAGGGGCCATACGAACAACGGTGACCACTTACGACGGTCACGTGACCATGATATGAATTGCGCGAAGGACGGGGTCTGCACATCAAAAGATTTACTCATCTGAAGCTCAAAAAACGTCATCGAGCTGTGCACGTAATAGCACTCACCAGATCCGCGGCATCATTCCGTATAAAAAGGTACAGATGATGCCACAAGACCAAAGTTGCAGGCCTGAAAACACAGGGCAGTCGTAATTGCTCGTGCAACTGACACACCCTTGTTTACCGAACTATGTATGCAAGGGTGAGAGCAGCTGCTTCTCCTTTCGGGACATGATTGAATTTCTTATGTGCACGTGGAGAAAACATATTAGGCTTGGCTTTATCTCTTGAATATGCCAAGAATATCTAACTTGCACTAAGGTGTGTAATGTGCGGTGCTATCTCTGGCGCTCGCTTTGCATTTCACATCGTCGTTTTTTTTTTTTACCCCTGTTTTTCAGCTCTGGTCATGTTCCTAGTGCATAGGTGTCGCATAAAACAAAAAATAAAAAAAAAACTCCCTTTTCTTTTTTCGTCTCAAATATACGATAGACCAGGGCTCTGATAACAGGACCTTGCAAAGAGCATCCTCTAGTTACCATTACCTCGTTAACTTAGCTTGGTGGAGTTTCATTCTCAGTAGCTGCGAAAAAAAAAAAAGAAAAAAAGAAAAGCGGATCTCATGGATGCTTGACACATGGTACAGACGTCAGCGATGCGTCGCAGAGTCTACGAAACCAAACGTAGAGGATATCTGTCGCTTACGAGGCACTTTATTATGAAACGAATAAAAATAAATTTGAAGCAAAGTTAAAGCTACGTAAGTATGCGACGTAAAGACGACGTCATGGGCTGCTGAAATCGATACTGCCGTGCAAGCCTTTACGATCGTAAGACGTGGAGCTGTGTCAAAAGCTGCGTGCCTCAGAAGAAGGTGGCTTTGGACGTCTCGTTCGTGAGTTGCATTCGAAAGCACTCTCAGATTCGAAGAAATTGGCAAAGTGCCCCTCCCGGCTGATCTTGGACACCCTCCTATGCAGACACAACCCGTCGAGAACTACATGTTACAGTAAAAATACGAAAACTTACCTTTGGAGTGCTTTGTTCAAGAGGATTTATAAAATTTTTTTAAATTTATAAAACTCACAAAGCTCGTTGTTTGCCACACGACATTTTAACAAAAGGTGTCAATGGAGTATGCATACAGGCCAGGTGTCTCGAAAATATTACACACTAGGCTTTCACACAATCCCGCTGGCACCAGGAATTTCAAGTTTTGCTTTGGAAACACAGTGCCTGCTGTGTATTGAGTACTTTTGAACCCCTACCTGTCGCCTCTTTACTGCCGTTAGCTCTTTCGCACCGGTTGGCAACTCACTATACGTTACTGACAAGCACGAAAATTCGCACACTTTCCCTACAAACATAAAGGCGGTGTTCCCCTTTATTTTTATCTTTGAGTCGGCGCCCCTTGAACGGTAAGCACGTGCAAGACAGCTGAGGGATCAAAGTTCTCGAAATGTGCCGTGAGGGGTGCGTTACATTTTTCACTCCCTTTTTGTTTGTCCCTGTGCAGTTTGCGGATGCTGGCCAGGAGAAGTTAAAAGTTTAGCCAGAGTGGCACGCGCATGGCAGAGATTTGATAGGTCTGATATAAACAAACTATGCCAGGAGCTCAATGTGTTCGCTTGCTACAGCCTACAGAGGTAGGCGCATCTCAGTCCCACTCCTGATGCTGTTCATTACCATGGTGATACCAGCAATCCGCTGAAATATGTGCAGAAAGCGCTATAACTAAGGCACAAATTTATTTGAAAGCTATGTTTAGTGATCGCTTTGACAGCATGGTCTTTTTTTAAAGCAAAACAACAAAACATCCGTTCTGTAGTGCAGTACAATCCAATTTTTGGAGGATGCACTTTGAACTCTACCGAATACATTCAAATCTAGGAGAGAGTTCCTTAAAAAGTTTGCAAAATATTGCTGTACTTAAATGATGCAAAACACTAGGCGTATAATATCACGTTGGCTTAATACGAGGCGGAGGCGATCTATGTTTGCTGGTGTTGCTACAGGTCTTTGATGGCCCGCAAAATTTATGAATGTGGGCCAACGAGTTACATTTTATCATAATATATACTTCACGCGGCAGAGACAGCTCTCTCCGTTACCATCTCTGGTTAAAAAAACTTGCGCGAGTCTTGGGATGTTTGCTTCATGTGCTACTCAAACTTCGTAAACAGTCATGAATGCCTGCAATATATAACTTTGCCGTAGATGGACACCTCTTTCAGGTCCTGAATGCTGTGTTCCTGCCTATCGAGCACCTTGGGGTTATGTTCTGTTCAAATTGTAGTCTCTGCTCCACAGCGTAGATAATTTATTCCTCTTATTCGGGTCAAAGGTTGAAGGTTCAAAGAACGCCTGAGCAAGCAATGGAACTTTCTCCCATCCTGTAGTATTCATTGTTCATTGGCAAAGAAATTAGAAGAGTTATTATCTATGCACTTCAATGCCCTATACTTCTTTGACAGCAATAATTTCTCGTGGTTTATATTCCTAAATAAATAAATAAATAAATAAATAAATAAATAAATAAATAAATAAATAAATAAATAAATAAATAAATAAATAAATAAATAAATAAATAAATAAATAAATAAATAAATAAATAAATAAATAAATAAATAAATAAATAAATAAATAAATAAATAAATAAATAAATAAACAGAAGTACTGTCAGTATATCTTTTAAATCTGCTTTGTTTTATTTTGCTTACTTCCAGAGTGACTACACCTGTATTCATTTGCAACATATTTACGGTTGTGGCGGCAACGACGTGCGTAGGGCCATTTACTGCGGGTACACATAGGCGCTTCCACGTTAACACCGGTGTGTGCACAAGACTCGTTGGGAGACATGTTTAGAAAGGACAAGGTTATTCAAGAGATGTACGGATCAACACAAATATTTGCGAAAACATTTTGGTGTTTGTTAAGCTTTCATGGGCAAAGAAAACGTAATCGAAGGCTAAAAAAAGCTTTTTTTTTTTAAAGCTGTGGCATAGCAGTGATCGAAGCAATAAATACTAAGTATACTTTTCCGCAAATGAATAGTGCTATGTAGACCATGCACGTTTTTCTTTGTAGGCAGTTGTATTACTAGTTTTATATCTTTGTGCAATTAGCTTTTCCAGTTTTACCTTCCGTGACATTGCAAGTACAGAAGGGTGAAACTTGCAAGGCATTGAAAAAGAATGTTAAAGCTAATCAAACCAAAACAATAAATATTTGAAGCTTCGGAGACAGCAAGATATACCGTCATGACACTTGCGTTCCTTTTGGCTTCAGTTGACTTGTTGATTCAAGAGAAGCTTCCTTCATTTAACCTAGATTATTGATTTTGCGACGCTCTTTGTGTGGTCCGGGAAAACACTTCCATGTGCTCTTTCTGTCGAAAAAGAGTTGTTGCTTTTCACAACAATTTAAAGCATGCATCTCCACTTTTTTTCCTTCTGCTTCTGTTCATTCTTAGGGTGAAGTTTTTATTGCTTCGAACGTTACACTGTTGGGCAAATAGGGATAGTATATAGAGAGGCAAGCGAGCACAGGTTGCTTACTGTATTTCTACTTCCTTATGTAACGCGTAATTCTAGCGCTATTTTTTGTTTAGGAGTGGGTTGCTTGTGTCCAGATAATCGCCCCATGGCCACAAAACATTGTTATAAGTGCGCCACCCAAAACTAATGCGAACTTCGGCCTATTCATTGATAAAATGAGTCTAAGCGGTTTTAATTATGCACCCGCATGACTAGCCCAGTATGTAGTATCTGAAGTTTTACGAAAGAAAGAAATAGAACAAATAATGAACGAACGAGTTGACTCATGAAAACGAGGGTAAACAATAAGTCTGTAAGCAGAGTGGCATGGCTTTTGATGCATTCTATGCAACATGACAAGACAATACTCTCCAGAAAGCTTCTGAATACCACAGGTCATCTCAACGTCGGCAGTATGCATCAAAGTCAGCACACCAATGGTTCAGTTCACTTCGTTCAGAGCCGGCGCTCTTAAAGACCCACAAAACGCATTGTAGCTTTCAATTTAGGTATATACTCACGTTTTAGGGCCCAAGGCTCGAGGTTCTGGACGGCCCTCATCATTCGAAGGAGGGCGGTGCTGCACTCTGGTCGCACTTCCGCTTCCAGGAGCTTCCTCCTCAGCGACTTTGGTATGTTCGCGAAGCCGCCGGCTAGTGCGTTTCGCAGCGCCAGTTCGAAGTCCACATCCTCCTCTTCTTGATTGTGTTCAGTAGCTGAGGTTGTGGACGCTGTCGTGTTGGCTTCGTCATCTTTGGTGGAGCCTGTTACGTACTCGGCTCGAGAGCACTGAGTGAAGAGCACTGTACACACTGTGAAAAGCACTAGACACACCTTCGACGGGCCACAACCTCGTCCCCCTGAGGGATGTAGTAGGAGCATGGTTGATTACACTCACACCGGAACAAAACGAAGTGAAAGAAGCAAATATCAGTTTTTCTCCGTCTCAAAAATTCCAAGAAAAGAGCTGAATCCCGTGAGTTACTGGCCCGTGCAGTCCGGTGGCAGAGCTTTCACTCGGAAAAAGAAACTGCTCCAGTCAAGCCAAGAATTTCGCAATAGCAACGAACTTTAAGCAAGGAAGAAGAATCCAGTGCAAGAGCATTCATTTGTGAACTTCGTTTCTATAAGTAAAAAGTTGTCTTTCGTCTAAAATTCACTGGCGAAAACGTCTTCTTTACACGAGCGTTCCGCGAGAAACGTTACAGGGCTCCAACGCCTTGACCAGAAGATGCAGGGGATGGAAGTTTCGTTCTGCAGTCACAGCAGTCGACGCGGAACCCCACAACTTAACGTTTCCACTGTTGGCCCGAAGCAGAGTGAACACGAGACGTGAAGTCTCTCCTCGAGCCGTCTTCGACGCATCCGAAGACACATGCAGCTATTTGTGGGCACGCGGATGAATTGCGCCCCTGGCATTACCGCCGCCTATAGACCCGTTCGTGCGAGGAGGTGACGGTGGGACATTTTCTCTGCTCGTCGTTCCACTCACCCGCATCCGCCGCCCTCGACGCCAGCCTTCTGACGACATTTTCTACGTCACGCCGCTTTCCATGATTTTGAGTTAGCCTTCGGTCTTCGGAACAAGTCTCCTCTCAATCCTGTACTCACCCTGCTTGCGGCGAGGGAATGCTGCCAGATTAATCGCTTGGTCTTTCTCTCGCTTTCTTGGTCGTTGGGCCGCGTTCAGCTGCCGCTCAGTGCTTTCACTGCAAGCATGCTTCTTAGGAAATTAACGTTGACTGCAAAAGTTGCGAAAGTAGGAAAGTACGTCACTAAGAACCTGAAACTACAGCCTTCAGGGATTCCGGTGAATATGGTACGAAGAGCAACCAAAACAAATGATGCGGTTAAAATTCCCCAATTCATAATAAATATGCGGAGAGTGCAGCACGTCACGAAGTCGCACTGCTCATGTTGCTGCGTCGCTTAATAGAGGCGTGTTTGCGAATATTTTGTCAATAACGAGTTGTAAAGACATCCTGTGTGGGTGAAATAGGCCGATAGGTCAACATGCAGCTGAACAAATTCGTGGGGCTGCTATTGGAGTTTCGCTGTGCGGAGGGAAAAATATGTTCATCTACCCAGATACACAAAATAAATTGGTGGAAGAGGCCGCTACATGCATGTGTACAGTCATAATTGTTTATTGTCAGTACTTGAAAAAATTCTCCACTAGGAATGTTCATCGCTTTAAACGAAGCCAAAAACGTTTTATGGGAATGGAGCATGATTGTAGCCACCAGTTGACAAACCCATTGAAACTATTACCAAATGTGCTCACACTCGGCTCAAAAGGTAAGGAAAACAATAAGATTTGCACAGAGTTAGCCTTTGATGAAACAGAAGGCTGTATTACGTTCCTGCCGAGTACGTAACAGCAGCTCATCCAACATCAAAAGAGCGAAACGCGAAGCGAACGCAGGAAAGGTTTCAGCGTGCGCTCTGCAGCAGTTTCCCAAAGTACATTTGCAGTAGACCCAAGGTAGATCATTTGAAGGACGCACTTCAACAAAAAAGGCGAATGGTTTAGCGCTAAACTAGACAAATTGCAAATTCAAAAGGAAGAAAACTCGCTTTCTACCAAGATTTTATAATTTTGTGCTAAGTACAAAATAATTGAAATGATAGTAAGAGCTCGCAGAAAATCGATTTCAAAAGCCACATCTTTAAACCTGTATGTTCTAGTAACGAGAGCGCATACCTAGACAAGAACTTGTTTTAATAAGTGAAAAAATGTGCTAATTGTTTTATATGCACCAGTTTTGCCAAATGCTCACATTAGCAGCACGACCTAAAATTCCATTTCTCCAATCCTTGCAACACATTTAGTTCACAAGTTCCTTCTATTTGCTGATAGTGAGCTGAGCGGGTCGGAAATGTAAGGTGACTACATAAATACAACACTTAGTGATAATTGAGATATTGGCACCAGTACTATGGAATAATTTTAAATTAGCATTCAACATATGCTTCAGTTGACAACTATATAATGCACGTAATTTATTCACTCATACTAACTCAAGGTTCTTCCTGGGAAGTTGATGGGCTTGTTATATACATAATAGATCGTAATAAAGACAGACATAAAAGAAAAATGTGTAAGACAGACAAGTTACATACATTTTTTTGCTAAAGCCATCGACGAGGGTGGTTCGGTTAAGTTCTAGGTGGCACTTGTACAGCAGGAAGTTACTACGTCTACCGCTAGGGCATCCAGTGGCACTGGTGAACACTTTCATCATTAGCGTACAAGGGGCATAAAATCCCTTGAAATTAAACGGTTTTGAAGGCCACCGTCATTGCTGGAATAGTAAACGATGGCAGGTGACATGTGGAGTTAGTTCAGATGCCACCGGCGGAATGTGGTTATCTTTCATTTACTGCCTATTCGATAATTCTGCTCGTAGAAAATGAATGTACAAAACATTTTTATAAATCAACACCTGAGCGTTACGCTGGTGATTAACACCAAGAAGAAATCTTTAGGAGTACTTGTAACATATGGAGCTTTTATGTAACGAAGCATGGACAGAAAAGTGAGGGTCTCTGAGAAATTCATTCACATTCACAAGATGGTCTTGCCTAAGCAGATGCAGCACGAATCATGCTAAAAGGTTTATGCAATATGCCGCGGCTATAGTCTACGAAATTCCAGGCAGTTGTGGACGTCCCTACATTGTTCACAATTAATCCTCCACATTACCACCGGATAGAGGGTGACCGACCATGCTTAATGCACTGCATTAAAAAATATCATTACGTGATATGATTTGTATCGAGGTTTTTGGGCAGAAGCAAGAAGTGCAGTAGCATGTACGTTGGTTGGCGGCCTGCTACGTCGAGAAAATCACTGCTGGTTGCATCAGCTAAAGGTAGAGTTCTTTGCGCAATTTACAAAACAATTCTGTGGCATTTAGTTTGAACCATGAACATGCTTGTCCTCCCACCCCTTTCTTCGCATCACTGCGCTTTATTCCTACTTTTTCTGATAATTTTGTCGTTATTAGAAATTTGTAAATCAAAAACAAAATTTTTGAAAAATATTCTGGAGAACAAATATAACGTTTTGAATTTTGCAAATGCATTCTTAGAGTGAACTTTTATGTTGAAGCCCACTGCACATAATAAGTTTGTGAATTAGTATTCATGGACCAGCCTGCTTCAAAAGAGAGATGTCAAGCGTTGCTTCCTTTATTTACACATCCTAAAATTTATTCATGGCGACTTGTATTGCCACCTTGAAAACTTAAGTAAAAAACAAGGCAATGTCGAGCACTAGGTTATCTGGAAGGAGTTAAGCCACTGACTGGGATCCTGCGATGTTGATGTAATCAGCATCATGTGATGGTGCATAATGAGTAGCATGATGTCATGAGTGATGTTGTGTGTAGTTGAGAATGCTAGCACAACTGACACCAGATCGCCTTTGCCGTCACTGCTGCTGTTCTCTAACACATATGGCAAGTCTCAAATACAAATTTCTCTTTTGTTAACTGGATTTCTAACATGAATGATGCTAACTGTTCTGGATAGCTTTTCAGGTGCCTTCAGAAGACGACAGTTTTAGTTTTGAACATAGCCAATTCGGGTTTCCTTTTTTTGCATCAAACTTATTAGCGACAAAAACATTTCCAGCAAAGCAGAATCCCAGTAGCTCGAAAGTATTGCCCGTTATATTTCGTAAAGCATCCTGTTGAGATCCACACACAGGCTTGTTTGTAAGGTCGAGGACTGTGCGTGAAAGCAGCTGCCGTCTGCAGGTTTGCTTATGAATGTTGTACGATTTACCTCAAAAGAAAGCAAGGTGGTGCTCCTGCCGAAAGTTTGCTTCATGTATTGCAGAGAAAGGCCAGCTTCTTGTTTTTGAGCATCTGCCATTATACTCGTGCTTCCCTCCTTCGTTGGTGAGATGAGAGTACCGCGTAGAGATGCTTCTACCAGCTTCTTGCGCGCTATGCCTGCTTTTCAATAAGTGTTCCGGCCTTTAGATTCAATGGCTTTACCTGGATATACCTTGTTGCCAAGGGTACATAAAGGCACTTTTCCTTATTGTTCTCGTGCGTGTTTTCGCAATGTGGCCTTGCCTCGCGTAAATGGAGGCAGTCGCGTGCCACACGAATGAAACAAAAATAACCTAAACATGAATTTTCTGACAGGCGACTCCTCACTCATTAGCTGTGGCGAAACGCAAGAGGTTAAATTCCGGACAAGCCACCTGTTTGGGTGTTCCACCGACAATTATCTCTGCTCATATCATTATTGAACATCTATGCGAATTACATGTCAACCGGAAAACGGTATAGAGAAGGCGAACACATCGAGAATGATAAGTGTCATTTCCCCCTTTCGCGTTATCTTGCCGTGTGTCTGTTCTGCATTTTGCTTGTTTATTGTGTCCTTGATTCCGTGGAGCACTCATTACGTCACAAGAACGAGACACGAAAAGGTGTATCTATCGTGTAGCAGGAACTGCAAAGGCGGGGATGTTCGGAATGTTGGAGGAGGATAGAAAATGTTCATGCAGAAATCTCACCAGCCTTAAATTTGGAGGAAAAAGTATGTTTACGGTATTATATATTGTGTCGATAGTACCGCCCCTTGCACTTCCACCAACTATCTGTCCTATATATGCCTTAAAATTGTCCTTGCTATTGAGGCCCGGTTGCAATTCTAAAGAAGTGGGTAAAGGGGTACCCGTCAGAGTTAAAGCTATCGAAGGGAAGTCCGGGTGTACGGAAAAACTTCTTCAAGAGTAACCTACAACGCGACAATCAGATTTCGACTCTACCAGCCTTTTTCGCCAGAGTACGTTTTCTGCAAGCACTGTGTGCGTGGTGGCTGAGCGTGCGAATCCGCGAGTGATATGTGCGAGTGTTGTGGGTCGTATTTTAGCTCGATCTGGATATGTTTTATTTGTAAATAATGATTTTACTTTCTTCCAAGTATGCGTTCAAGTGTGGAAAAATGTGTTTGCCTCTAATGATATTTTGTCGTCTGTGTTTGTATTTATTTCCGTGTTGCAGATTCACAACGCATTTCAGGAATTATTTGGGGTCAGATATGCGTTTTGTGCTTTTTTATTTGGTATTGTGAATCCACTCCGCAGTGACTTTTTTTTTTTTTTTGCAGTTACGGTGCATAAAATGAAATAAAAAAAATTTCAACGGCCACCATTTTCTCAGATAGCATATAGAGCAAACATCTTCTGGAATGCGAGCCCCATCACCAAATTGTAAGAATGCGCCGGCACGTGTCAGCTGCACCGTGTTCGAGAAGCAAATTGCTTCTCTCTCTGTGCTCATTTTACCTGCAGAAGTTTTCTTGCAGTAGGGCCGCTACATCGCTATCGTCCACTTTCGCGCGAGGGGCAGATCATCGTCAAAACATTTCGCAAACTCTCCGTCAAGGCCACTACTCATGCCTTCTAATCTTGCGTTTTGTATTTTTTTTTCCCTTTGACTGTTCATTTTTCCTTCGTTTTCTTTAGCCCCTGCCGTTGAAGCAAACTAGCATGCGCCAATTGCCGGCTACATTGATGCAAGCTGCATATATTACGGAACGGCGCTGGCAACATAACTTTTCATCACTGGATAATAACGGCCGGCTCGCTTCATACTCCTCTGGTTTGCGCATAATTATCACTAGCGTCACTCGAAGAGTACGTGAGCATGGACGTATTCAGGGACGAACTTAGGGAGCACACGTTCGACACGTGTGCACAGCGCTGAAAAAAAAAAGAAATTGCAGCAGCCCTGAGCAACTGATCTTATATCTCAAAATAAATGGTGATAGCTTGAGCGCATCCACGATCGTAAAGTGCACACAACTGCGTCCCAAGTTTCGGTGTGCGCTACGCGTCCGCTCAACACTGACTGCGAATACAGTATGCCACCTGAACTGTCATCTGGTGTTAGGATGATGTTGAATCCGGAAAGAAATATACCTCAGAAGAGAAACAAAACAGAAAGCTAATCATTGTATTGTCTCCATCCCTGCACTCTTGTGCATTCGCAATTTTTAGTCGTGTCCACACTTATCAGTCGAAGCAAAATCTTTTCATGTTACATAAGTTGTGGTGAACCTTTCACATGGGACCCCAGAGTAAGGAGCTCTTTTATCAGAAAGTCTAGCAGCTCCGTGTGACAGTATATTTCGAAAGTATCTTTTAAACAGCGTTCGGGCTTTTAAAGGTTTTTTTCATCGTTATGTACCTACTGAGCACACATCTCACATGGGAACAACGCCACTGAAATCTGTGTAATACATTGCATGCAAATACCTTTATGACAACTGCCTACTTTCGAAATGAAGCCGGAGCATTCGGCTACAATGCCAAGTTGACACTCACCCATTGTGAGGTCATGGCAAACGTGCTGCTCTTAAAACTGAACCAGCTATTTTGGTGGCACAGACGAGTAAATTTGTAAAGTACTTCAGAAGCTATTACTGAATCATTATCGTCTAGCTTGGCTGAAGAGTGTGTTTATTGCGCTTTCCAATATGTTTTTATACCACAGACGTTATCTAGTAATGTTGAGTTATTCCTGAGTGTTTATTTTTCACAGAACAACACAAGAGTGGAAGTAGTTATTGCCAGAATAAATTGTTGCAGTGGGTACTGCAAATAAATTTGAAACCACAATAGTTGCTTTGCCTTGCAACACGTTACCGAAAACGCTATTTATATTATTTTGTCTAATCAAATATTGGTACCCCTGGATTGTGCTAGGGTAAGACAAGGTTAAATGATACTTGGGATAAACTGAGACATCTCAAGACTAACGTTATCTAGTACAACCTCTGACAAAGCGATGAAGTTTTTAAACGTCGGGGAAGTGCCGCTTGATGTATGCTTTACGGAGACCAAATACCGTGGGTATCTAGCAAAACGGTCTGCTTGAAAAAGTTTTAGCATTGAATTTTATTGAGGGGCTGTCTCGCCAAACAGTGCGAAGTTCTGCTGCTTTGTTTTCTTTTTTTGAGTCATGCAGGAAAGCAACCGTAAACTACTGCGACACGGTGTGTATCTCTGTAATGCCTTGGCCTTCAGAGTAAATAAATAAAAAAAAATCTGTTTCATAACTCTGTCTCGCTATTGAAGTGCCGATTGAATTGTAGCGCCCTAGATTGTAGTACTAATGTCCACGAAATTAATTAAGGCCGAGGATAAAGCGCACAATGGGACGTTCAATCTCAGAACTATTTTCGCTCGTGTACTACTTGTTTTTGAGTTATTTACTTTTGTGTTCTTTTTACAGTAATTTGTACATATAAAAGAAAAGAAGGGTCAGGCCTGCTTGGAGTGAGGACAACATCAAGAAATCGGCGAATTGTGTGGGCCAGCAAAAGCATTCTACGCGCTTCGGGGCAAACCTTAATCGAAAACAGGGATGTCTTGCAAAGGTGAACAAAAATTTAGCTGTGAGCTCTACACCAGTGCTTTACAAAACAACTCGGTTTACAAAGATAAGTTCTTTTTGTGAAGCAAGGAGAGCTTTTAGAGCATGTTTTGTTTACTGAGAGGTCCCTATTTAGACCGGAAAAGGCAGTCGAGCAAACGCTGCCAAGGAGTTACGTTATGTTAGAAGAAAACAGAACAGGAAATTTTAAAGGCACGCGGCTGTCATCGAAGTGTTAAATCGCAAGCTATATCTATACAACGAAAACGTTCCACTAAACTCTCGGCACGTAAAACGTGTCCCACCTGATGTGTCGGTTTGACACGGGGGTTGGGGCAAAATGAGGCAAATGAGACTTTTTACAATTGGCTACTTCATAGTTTTAATTTTACTGAATGAGCCAATTTTGATAACTTAGCCAAGGTGCTATAGAAGGTTTCTGCACTAATTGTTTTCGATTGCCCACAAAAGACAAGAAATAGTGTCAATTTGAAAATTTGTCTCATTTTTCCGCGCCCGGTCTTTATATTCTTAGTTTAGTACCTGCGGCAAAACGACAATCCTTCGATGTACGTACATTTGCCTATTGTTTCTTGCCTTGTACCTGTGACAATTACTTTGATTGCTTTTTTTCTTGAGTGCGAGAGTACTACAGTTCTGCATATCCGGGCATATAACCGCCCTCTTAACAGCCTCGGGTAGAGAAGTTTGACAAATCTTTGCGTTTGGAATTATTTATCTAATTTTACTGGCCTTTGTATGAACACCTATATTGAGGCTGTCGCATATCAGGCCAGGGGAAAACAACTTCGTGGCCCTTCGGTTTCGATGCCGAGGTGTTGTGTTTGACTTGTCTAATGTTTTTATGCTTGGGATACTTGTTCAATATCTTGCCGTCATGCAATATTTGTGCACGTAGGGGAAAATCTGATATGCGGGACTCACAACGTTAAGAATTTGTGAGTGCCGCGTCAATGAATGACGCCTTTCCGGTGACCGTTCGAAGATCCCCAAATGCCCACTGTGCATGAACCTTGACGGCACAAGAGGTCAACATGCCTTATTGAGCGTTGGAGGGCGGCACTAGACCTTCACGTAGATGACGCAGCGGGCAGGTACATCGTCTTAATGACGTCTGAAAATATCCCTTCGCGGCCCCCTCTGAAGAGTGTTGATGGAAACTCTGTGCGCTGTTGACAAAACATTCGAAGGTGATTACCGGTCAACTGCCCATGAAAGTAGCATTGGAGTACGAGTCATCTGACACAGTCGCCTTCTTGAATTATGTCGGTTGAGACAGTATGAGCAAATTGCCGCAAGGTTATCGCCACAATACTTTTTCTCTCCCTTGACGATGCCCCAGCAAAAGTGAACAGCATCGCAGAGGGCAGAAAACCACATGCAGGTATAGTTTGATCTTCTTCACTAAAGAAAGAACTTGCAGCCTTTTGTGTGGTCTGCTAGCCCCTCTTGCCCTTTATGGCCAATAGTATAATCAGCTACATAGACCACGGCATAAGGAAAGATTAGTAATGACAAAGCGTATATTAGACCACCTACGTAGCTGCAGTTTGTTCTTGAGTACGTTTACACAGACAAAGCGCCGAGAACGTTTCTCCACAATTGTGCAATACCATTGGCGCGCCTAGTATTTCAATTCGTAAGAATATTTACATGGCGCCGTTGAACAAAACATTTTACACATTTTACACAAAATTTATGTTTAAGAGAAGTTCAGAACAGTGGCTTCGTTTGCTGCCGAGCTTGCTGCGGATGGTAATGAATGAACAGCTGTAGTTTTTAAAAGGAATTACAGAATGGTAACATTTTGTTTTTATCGGATGACATCATTTTTTGTGCAGTGCAGGTTTAGGGCACTCGGCTACATTACGGTATGTATATGCTTGAGGAAACATTGCCTGATCTCGAAAGAGCCTGATGGCGTAGTTATGTCACCAAAATACCTTTTAAGGACTATTTCTCAGTGTATTTGAACAAACATAACCGGTGGCAGAAAGCGCCGCTTTGTTCTAACTAATGCTGCTAACAAAGAGCAATATGAGCAGTTGCTTCTCTAAATATCGACTTTTTGTTATCCAGGAAGACTAAATGTTTATTTCATCCTGCAGATTCCCGTTTCTTAAACCTTTAATCATCCCGAGTAAACGTTAAGCGAAGCACCGAGACGCCGTTGTCTTTAACATGTGCAGAACCTAAATGCCGCAGAATAACGGAGTTCGTCAGCTATACTGTTAGTATTATCATAAAACGCAAATTTTTCTGTTCGACAATTATATGTCTCAACTGTTCTAAAAAGCAGTCCCAAGTGTACATAATTTGCTATGTAATATACGACGTGCACATCTCCCAAGTAGATGTTCAGGACAAATTGACTTTGACAGAATATGCGGTCATGTAAAGAACAGAATATGTGAACGATTTCCAAATAAAGGTCAAAAAAGGTTTCGTTTACTTGCTGAATTTAGGAAAGTAAAAACTAACATTTTCGCTTAGATGTAGTGAAGTAAGGTTTAAGAATCAGGGGCTAATAAACAGCACTGTTTCTTATCGGGAGAAGACCGGGTGGCACTCTTTTTTTCTATTCTGTGGCGCAGAGAGTGATGCTTCGATCAGCACAGATGGAAGTAATATAAGGAGACCAAAAGAGCTTAGACCTCAAAAGAATGCCCAAACGGTTGTTTAACATAACTACGGGCATAGCTAGTTTTTTGTTTTAAAAGTCTACTTAGTTTTAGCCATCTTACAGCTCTGCAGATGAATGGCAATTTTCACCCCGGCTTCAAACAAAGTTAAGGTGCTATTCAAGAAGATGATGGTTGACAGCGGGCACTCATTTCGCGTAAGTAAATTACTGGCCGGCAGATATGAAGCATGCTGAGTTTTTAATAAAATGCTCATGTTGTTAATATCAATAACAAATAACAAAGAATAGAGTGCTACTCTGAAGTGCATTGGAATTAAACAAGCAGATTACAGCTTTTGTTTACAATCCAAATGAACTCCTGAAAAAGGCAATTCGAAGTTTCAAGAGGGTCTCAAAGTTAAAATGATCGCACAAAGAGCTCGTAGTTAATAAGTTAGGTGGGCAACAGTGGTATCGACCATCAGTGCACATAAACTAGTTGAGCAATAGCAACTTGGTTTGCAGCATAGTGAGGATATCGTTCACCCAGTTACTGCGCTAGGTTAGCGCCCGTTTATCACGGCTTCTTTAGTGGTCGCAGGGTTCAATCTCATGCTTTAATCCCGTATGCCAAAGATGTGTACGTGAAGGACGGTGACGGTGAATCGCCGACAGCAATGTATTCAGCAACCTCTGGCCACTATTAGCATTCGCAATAGGAAAACAGCTTACATATCAGCACCCTCTCACGTCAGAAACGTTGGTACATACGGAGGGTTTTACTGTTCTACCTTGAGTATATTTGTGCAGGGCTGGCCGTTCATTGAGTAAGTGTTACGTAATAACGCGTATTGCAGAGAAATGTAAAAGGTCACTGTTGTAACCGTTAGTGACCATCTTGAGGATAGCGAAGCCGCCCAGGTGACTTGCTCAGGGGCGATAATAGCAGCGGCACGGGGCGCAGCAACGCTGATTAATTCAGTTCCGCTGCTGACAAACAGGAAAGCGATAGACTTGGCACTAGTTCATGCTTGTGTTGATGGGGCGGTCGAGGTTTATCTAATCGTCCTTTCATACACATCGCCGAGTTTAAATAAATCTGGATCGTGTACGTGATCTCTGTCAGTCGTGGAACTACATACAGCATCTAGATTTCATTTCGTGGCATCGCAATAAATGCACACCATTGCTAGTACAGCGGCGCATGAAACTCTAACTGAGGTAGACAGTGCAGTAACTATCTAACAAGACAACATTACGTTGTGTTTCTGTCTTATATAAAATTCCCAAGGAGTGTCTTGGCCCATGCAATTCAATGATTACCGCATTTTGGGTCTCATTTTCATAAAAGCTTGAACTGTGCATTGACATACTAAAGAACAATGCTATAATTCACGAGGAAACCTTTGCGGCCGTGATGCTGAACCTCCGGGACGAAAATATGTTCATTTACATACAGGTGTATAGAGACAGTTTTGTGGAATGCGTATTTGATTATGCAAGAGCTGGTATCGCATGTGCCGCCATTCTCTGTAGCCACCGGGATTCTCTTGAGTCCAGTAGAAGACTACTACGATGATCAGATGCTTCCAGCCGGATGGGGCTACAGGCCATGCCCCTGACGCGCCGACCTCGAATCATGCTTTTCCAGCAGAATGACGGTAAACAGTGGCTCCCAAGGACACCGGTTGTTACGGTGGCCTTTGATAAATGTGAATGTACTCCAAATTTTCCTTTCGTTCACTTCTGAGTACACACGTAAATGATCAACGCACGCATACCGACGGATTTGCGAGACCGCTTCAGTCGCGCCTATAAGGCGATGCGAGCTCATATTCTTGAAGTCATGGCTAAATAAGGAAAGAAACGTATATTCCTTCGACGCAAATGAATCTCATTTTGAACGCTCCTATCCTTATTACTGCACAGCAGACCACCATACAGAGAAGGCGTTCTTTTTTGATTACATTCTGATCTTATTGACTCCTTGAATTTGCATTTTTCTAGGTCCTTACCGAGAACAGCAAATTGTAAAATGGTATGGTATGACGTGGCACGGTATACGACATGGTATGATTTGGTGTAATACCATTTGGATCCAAAGCCTAAGCCGCAAATGGGCATATAAAGACGCGATAGTTGAGAGCTGCAGAATAGTTAGAGCAGGTGAGAAATCTTTTCTCTACATATCATATTTTCGTTGTTTTACTTTGCTTCCTTGGGGGCGTACCTTATAGCCCCTATAGTGCGGAATATAATTTTATGGGCCAAGTAGGACCCATGAAATACTCTGCGCTCAAAGAAAAAAATGAGAAGGGTTCAACTGGCATCTGGGAAGCCAGAGATCAAAGCTACGTGTCATATTACTTGTCTCAATAAATATATATAAGAAGTTAAAATCCAATAAGCTGGTTTCTAGTTGGGCTAGTTGATAACTGGCATGTTCAAACATCATTGCGCTTAAGAAAAACCGACGTAAAGAACGATACAAAACACGAGAGCGCAAACTATCAACTGAGATTGTATTGCGGTGAACACACATATACAACATTACACATAAAAACATAAAAAAAAACCCTTGACACGATAGCTACTTTGCTGACTTGTCGGTTCTTTGTGATGTTTTATGTGTAATGCTATATATGTGTGTTCACCGCAAAAATTTCAGTTGATAGTTTGCACTTTTGTGTTTCGTATCGTTCTTTACGTCAGTTTTTCTTAAGCGCAATGATGTTTGAACATGCCAGTTATCAACTAGCCCAACTAGAAACCAGCTTATTGGATTTTAACTTCTTATATATATTTATTGAGACAAGTAATATGACACGTAGCTTTGATCTCTGGCTTCCCAGATGCCAGCCCGAGTCACCATTGATGGCATCTTGCACTTCATTGAGTTTGCTGTCCTATCCTCCTGTGTCCATCAACTCATCTTCGGCTGGGATTTCCTCCAAAACGCCTCAGCAGTCATTACGTGTTCCCCTCCCACTATTGAAGTCACTGAATGCAACATTCTTGCCGATAGAGAACCACTTTCTTCCCGTGTAGTTATGCTTGCCGATCACGTCCTCTATCCGGGCAACGAAGATATTCTATCTGTGACTTCTGACGCCGTCACCGATGGCGACGTCCTGATTACACCCAGCCCTCGTCTCCTGTCAAGAGGTATTATCATCATCGTGTCCCTTCTTCGCTTCTCCAGCGGTTCTTCTCTTCTCGCCGCATTCAACACCACATCAGAGCCCATTCTTCTGCGACGCGACTCTACTGTTGCATCAATTGCTTCCGCCCAGCCTGTCACACTTCTTCCCATTTCCACCTCCGATCGCTCTGATTCATCCCCTGCCTCGCTCAGTGCAGCACTTCGCCACACGATCAGCACCGACCTGACAACAGACCAGACAGACGCACTGCTCGCTGTATTGAACAAGCACGCAGACTCGTTCGACGTCAATTCCGGCACACTGGGTCAAACCGCTGCAGCAACGCATCGCATACTCACCGACGGATCAAGCATAGTTAGACGCCGGCCTTATCGTGTTTCCCCAACCGAGCGCAAAGTTATTCAGGAAAATGTTGCTGACATGCTTGCACGCAACATCATACGCCCATCGTCTAGTTCCTGGTCATCGCCTGTTGTGCTAGTGCAAAAAAAAGACGGTTCGGTTCGTTTTTGTGTAGATTACCGTGCTCTAAACAGAATAACTCGTAAGGATGTGTATCCCCTCCCTCGAATTGACGACGCCCTCGATTGTTTGCAAGGTGCCCAATTTTTCTCCAGCCTTGACTTAAGATCAGGCTACTGGCAGATCCCCATGAATGAAGATGATAAAGAGAAGACCGCCTTTGCAACACCGGACGGTTTATACGAATTCAATGTAATGCCTTTTGGACTCTGCAACGCTCCTGCTACATTCGAGCGTATGATTGACACAGTTCTCCGCGGCCTCAAATGGAAAACATGTCTCTGTTACTTAGATGACATCGTCATTTTTTCTTCGTCATTTCCTGATCACCTTACTCGTCTCGATGAAGTTTTGACAGCACTTTCCAGCGCTGGCCTACAGCTAAACACGAAGAAATGCCGTTTTGCATCAAAATCCATTAAAGTTCTTGGCCATCTCGTAAGCAGCGAAGGAATTAAGCCTGACCCTGAAAAAATCGCTGCTGCGCTGCACTTTCCCCGTCCAACTCGGGTCAAAGATCTCCGCAGTTTCCTCGGCTTGGCATCATACTTCCGCAGATTCATCCGCAATTTCGCCTCTATTGCCTCACCTTTACATGCGCTTCTTCACAACGACACGCCTTTCATCTGGTCTCCTGCTTGCGAAGAAGCATTTGAAACTCTGAAGCGTGCTCTGACTTCGGGTCCCGTCCTCTGCCATTTTGATGATAAAGCACCGACAATTTTGCACACCGACGCCAGTAGCCATGGCATTGGCGCTGTCCTTCTGCAACGCCAAAACACCTCTACAGAAAATGTTGTTGCCTATGCGAGCCGAACTCTGACTTCTGCGGAACAAAACTACACTATTACCGAACAAGAATGTCTCGCCGTCGTCTGGGCTGTTCAGAAGTTTCGTCCTTACCTGTACGGCCGTCACTTCACAGTCGTCACTGACCACCACGCCCTATGCTGGTTATCCACTTTGAAAAATCTGTCCGGTCGTCTCGGGCGGTGGATCCTCCGCCTTCAAGAGTACGACTTTACTGTCACTTACAAATCGGGCAAGAAGCACAAGGACGCCGACGCTCTCTCTCGTTGCCCTATTGCTTTGCCGTCGCAACCCATGTCCTCGCATTCCTCTCCTGTCCCAACGGAGTCAAGCCATTTAAACCCTACAGTTATGCAGTCTTTGAGCGCCGCCTCTATTGCTCCCATGCCAGATATACCCTGCAATCTTGCTCACCACCAGAGTGCTGACCCTTACTGTCAAAAGCTGATTGATAGTCTCAGCGGTGTTATTAGACCTCCAAATGCCCGTCTCCGTCGTCGGCTCAAAAATTTCAAGTTACAGGATGGCACATTATTTTGGCACAACTACAGCCCACTGGGCCACACATGGGTTCCCGTAATTCCTTCTTCCCTGCGTCCTCAAGTTCTACAAGCCTTTCACGACGACCCCACCGCAGGTCACCTTGGGTACCACAAAACCTACGACCGCATCAAACGTCGTTTCTTCTGGCCTGGCCTTTCAACCTCAGTATTAAAATACGTAGCGTCTTGCATCCCTTGTCAACGACGCAAGCGGTCTACGTCGCCTCCTGCCGGTCTCTTGCAACCTCTCCCATGTCCTTCCACACCTTTCGAAGTCGTCGGAATCGACTTGTATGGACCCCTGCCCTTGACTCCAGCTGGCAACCGCTGGGTCGTTACTGCCGTTGACCACCTCACCCGATACGCTGAAACCGCAGCACTTCCTTCCGGCTCCGCTTCCGAAATCGCCAACTTCTTCCTCCACACCATACTTCTTCGCCACGGCGCCCCTCGCCTCCTCCTTAGCGATCGTGGCAAGTCGTTCCTCTCCACCGTCCTCGCCGCAGTGCTTCATGCTTCAGGCACGGTGCATAAAACTACATCTCCTTACCACCCTCAGACCAATGGCCTCACGGAACGCTTTCATCGCACCCTTTCTGATATGCTATCCACCTACATTCACCCTCAGCACAACAACTGGGACTCTTTACTCCCCTTTGTAACCTTCGCCTACAACACTGCCGTTCAACGAACCACCACCTACTCTCCGTTTTTTCTTGTTTATGCCCGCCATCCTACCTTCTCCCTCGAAGCATCTTTCTTCACAGCTTCTACTCCTTCTGCCGCGCCTTCCCACGAACAGTTCGTGTCTCGTATCGCCCACTGCCGTGATCGTGCCCGCCTTCAAACTGAAGCCACTCAAGCTTCCAGGAAAAGCACGTATGATGCGACTCATCGCTCAGTGTCTTTCCGCCCTGGAGACGAAGTGCTACTCTGGACACCTACTCGCATCCCCGGCCTGTGTGAAAAGTTTCTGAGCCGTTTTATTGGCCCGTACACGGTTCTGGAACAAACTTCCCCTGTAAACTATCTCATCACACCTGCATCGCCTGTTCGCGATCGCCGGTGTCGCGGCACCGAGATTGTGCACGTGTCGCGCTTGAAACCCTTTAACCGCCGACCTTAAGATTTAATTTGCGACCAGGATGGTCGCTTTCGTTCGAGAGGGGGAATGTTGTAAGCACTGTGAGTGACCTTCATCTTCATCTCAGCGTAATCATCATCGGTCTTCGGGTCGTGCGAAGAAGACGAAGTGTTGCTAAGCTGTGGCTAGTCGGTAGCTGCTGCTTCGGCCTACCTGAAGTAAAAAGGTGAATTTGCTGGTGCGTTCTTCTGCCTCACAATATTTATTATCACGAAGACCGATTACGTGGAACTTTAATCGAACAAGGTTTGTTCATCGACCAAGTTCATCGACATCCCAGATAAGCCGAGCACCAGGCCAAGCGAGATCTTTACCTTTTCCTTGGAACTGCTTTGCCTGATAAGTACGAGCGAAAATATAGGCCACACACAAACTTTAGCCACACATTAACATCCCAATGTTAATGTTAACCACGCCCGTCTGAATAAAATTCGCTTTGATTGGCAGGAAGACGTGCTAGGGAAATGACCTTACAGTACAACTTTATTGAGACGTTTCTGCCGAGACAGAAATCCTTATTGCAGCCATGGTTACCTCGACCTTACCTGTCGAAAACAGGGACAGCTGCAGCTTTGCCCTCTACCCAGCGTACGTAAAAAAAGAAACATATTGTATATTGAACAAAGTCCCATATTACTGCTAATTATATATTGCATTTATCTGAATTTTATACACAACCGAAGTAACAGCCGGAAATTTCATTTGTGGAAACGTATACGTTGCGTTTAAAAAAAAAAAACCTTTACCTCAACAGTATGACGCGTAACCCAGTAGAGCAAAAATGTTATTTTTCAGATTTGTCATTTGAAGGAAGAAAATTTAGTGTTAAGGTGAAGATTGAAACACAATGTGAAAGAAAAGTGATCCACAATAACTTTGCCACGCTGACCAGTAGTGAAATGGCGGCATGCTTATATTACATTTTCTTAATCATTGTCACCTAATTTTAAAGTAAAGCATGAAATTTGAAAGTATCAACCCCTTAGGGCAAGGGAACGTAATAAATTGCACGTATATAAGAAATTGAAAGAAATAGAGAAGAAGGAATGCTACTTTGTAGGCAGTCCTAAGGTGTAGTTGACCTCAGTATGGTTTCAAGAATTACGCGCTTATTTTTGGCACCTCTATCGGCACCTTCAGAGAAAACGTTATTGACTATGTATGACAAACTTTGGGCTGCACGAAGAACCAGGTTTGTAATGCCTATGGCCACCCCACTTCCTCCTCTACTGCCTCCGCCTTTCTAATTTTACTTGTATTGGCATCCCTAACAATTTTTTTTGTGCTTTCGTTCTATACACACTGTTAAGTAAAATCATGCGTGAATTGCATGCTTGCTGAAGTGCCCCCCTTCTCTCTTCTGACGGTCTCGTTGCGTTCATTTTCTGGGCCGTTTTGGTTGCAGCCCTTCATGACTGTGCAGAGCGTAATTTCTATGATTCTATGAATTTATGCGCGGCTTGCTGTTGATGTCTGTATAACCCTACAAGCGTGGGTACATGCGGGTGCGAACTTGTGTTCGTGTGATAGAAAGCGTGTGTCTATACACTGCAGGCTTCCGGCCCCCTGCGCCATTTCTGAGCTCCGAATACATGTTTTCTGAGAAAGGTGTCTTCATGCTCAATGCGCACACCGTCTAGGAGAAAACTCTGCAGTAAATAAAGCGCGTAGAACCTGTTCGCCGCAGCTGTCTGAAATTCCATTGCTGCGATTTCTCAGTGGGAAGTCGGCACGCGAACCATCGCGTTCTATAAAGCGCTACAGGTCTCCACGAGCGCTGATAATGAAAAAAAGGAAACAAAAGGTTGGCGACCATTTTCCGTCCCGTCGACTTGCGCGGCCGCTCGCACGGCGGCTGGGATTAATGAGTTTGCCTAGCGCGCAACGTCAAGGTCGCTCCTCAATACAGCGGTTGCTACATACTAGGGCGTAATACTTTACGCTACGCTCTTCACCTTTCCGGCTGGAGGCGGCAAGAAAATAACATAAAATAAGGCAGAAAACGGCGACCGACCGATCTGTACGTTCTCTTCCTCCATTCTGTCGTTGTGCGGCGTCTTCGAAGTAGCAATTATATAATATGTTTCTACGGTGACTCCATGTGTATGCTCGGTTTTGCGTATCTTTTGTGAGCTGCTTCAATACGTTATCCGTAAGGCGCCAACCTTGATCATGACGGAAGCCATCGCGCTGAAGAGATTGCAACGCGTGTCAGGAGATGTCAGTATGCATGTTTGTGTGTATATCTGGGCACGAGGTCAACAGCAGTACTTTTTGCTCAAAACTACGATAAATCGGGAAAGCAGCGCTGCTCAATAAGGCAGAGATAGCGGTAAATGAAGATAAGAAACAGAGTGATAGCCTTGAAGCTCCATAAATATAGAAAAAGAACCAACGAATAATGCATTTCACGAGAAACAACGGCTGGTAGGTTGATGATGAAAGCTAGCGCAAAAGAGCATGGGTTACTCGCCCTTGAGCTAGAGGAATTATTCTAGCGCCAGACTCTGCATCATCCGTTAAACTCATAGTCCGGACAGCGCTTTTAAACTGCCATGTACGGACTGTAAAATTTTTTGTTTATTTCACCAAAGCAGCCACAGTTACGTCACGTGGCAAAACGGTACGTACGCCTGCGATTATCAGCATCCAAATAAGGACAACAGTGAACAGCAGGCCGACTTCCACGATCTCAAGGAACAAATTAAATGTTGTAACTTCAGTAAAGAAAAGACAGGATAAGTGTTTAAAACACTGCACCGAAATTTGTGTATATGTAATCACGGCTGCAATGGTTACGTGTTGGAATACTTAAAGAACGAAGTTGGTTCTGCTGATAGCAGTAATTTTTTTTTGTTCTTAGATTGAATAACAAATGGAGCCTGAAGCACAATAAACCCATGACGTTTGCAGACGACTAAGCATGCATCGCGGTAAGATGAGAAAAAAGTGTTCTATATGATAACTTGGCGATCACTAGTTACAGCCCGTACGTTGGGAAGGTAAACACTTTCCTCGGGTTTGTGCCCAAATGGGTTGTGAAGATCTTTGAAGATTCGTCTTCCTCTTTTCATGGTCACAAATATCTCAGTTTGAAGAAGCAGATTAGGGTCGATAAGTTGGCATGGTTCGCTGTCGTCCCTTAGCTGGAGAAATCTCCGTCGATCTAGACGTCAGCAGGTTAGCCTCATTTAAATTTGGGAGAGTTTTTACATCCAGTGTTTGAGCTTGAGAAACTTACACAAGAGACTTAAATCAGATGCACCTATACTGAGTTGAAAACTGAACCAGGGGTTGCTGGTTTCTATGCACACTAGATCAAGGCCGCACTGAAGATACTTTAGGCATGTTGGTTCATTAGCGAACGCCTTACAGGTTCTAGCCAGTACGGATTCTAGCCAGCAAAAGGCACACTTAACACTGCGTGTGACTTATACCTTAGACCTTCGTATAAAGCGATATTTTAAAGCGACAGTGCTTAAGACCTTGTTCTTCACAGAATCTAGCGACGGCGTTGTCGGTGTCGACGTTATGAGGGAAAAATCACGGTCATGGCTTCGGAAGGTATTAGCTAGTGGCAGCTGACATACCTGTGCAATGATTGGTTGCAGAATGGCGCGAAATCACCTGACCCCGTGACGTGGCCTATTTTGCAGGAGCTGCAAACTACAAGCTTCTCAATTCAGATTGGACGGTGAGGAGAATCGCACCTTCCAGGACCCTTGCATTCCGACTACAGATATGCCACCTCTGGTCCATGCAGGCACTTTCGTACGGCTTTGTTAAGAGGAGCTTATTATCTTTGCCAGGTGGTCTTTCAACTAGTATGGTAGCTTACGACTGTATGATCAAGATCATTTGTGAGATAAGCACTAAATAAGTAAATAACGATTAAGCGAGTATATGTATTCGAACAAAGGCCCACCAAAGGGGTCCGCAGATGGGATTCACTAACTGTGTCTCGTCATAACCTTAAATGCGGAGCTTAAAAGTGCTCCTTCCCCTCCGCCCCCCCCCCCCCCCGCCCCCCTAGGCAGCACTAAATATTGATCCAATACAGGTACTGTGTTGGCAATATCTGGCACAACATAGGATCAGTACATTGCCAAACACAGTACCAATATTTGGCCGATGACTTCTGCAGCCTGGGCCTATTCCCCCAACCTAGTTTATCCACGTTCCACCGAATGCGTCACATCTTGCACCCTCGGCGATCGCGGCATGCAGAAAACAGGTAAATATTATCAACAGCGCAGCGACAGCAATTGGTTTTTTTATTTTAAGTATATTCACCACTTACCATGCAAAGCCACGTCTTCAGAGCACGCGTAACTGTGGACGTCATTCGGATTTTGTCGACCTTGATGACACGCTTGCTTTCTTAGTTTCATTATCAGCTTAAGAGCAGAATGCGTCAGAGTATGAAACTGTGAATTCTAGGACCCCTAACATTTCTGCAAAACAAGTTGAAGGGGAGTTTGCGATATTCGAATGCAATGTGTTTTGCATTATATATCGTCTCTATAGCGTCCCTCCGTCGATTTCTTTAATTATTGAGGCTTCTGGCGCCTTCTTATCGCTAGACTTTATAAAACTGAACAAAACATGAAGCAGGGTATTTCCTATTGATGAGAGATCCGCGGTTGGATGGAGGAAGAATTCAGAGAAATTAAGCGGCTTCGCGTGACGTCGTTGGCCCCTCTATACACTGCATATTCTTGTTCTGGCTAACAAACACAGATACTAGTACGTCACATCCTGCTTGCACCATTTCTGGTCCGTAGTATGTGATAATAAAAATTGTTTAAAAACCTACTTTTTGCCACTATCAGTGTTTCTGATATCATTTAGCCGTGGCTTGACGGACGAGTTTTCTGCACTATTCCATTTGTGACGTATTTACCTGAGGCTGTCATGTAAACAGCTTCCCAGTGGCTCCGGGGGGGGGGGGGGGGGGGGGGCTGTGTGGAGGGAGGGGGGAGCGGTTCACACTAGGTGCAGTGCTCAAGGGGGTGCAGCTGGGAAGTGAGAGGGATGAAGGGGTGGTGGTCGAAATGAATTATTGTGTAAAGACTCGAAAAGGCGCACACTGATGCCGCTGAGAGACTAACAAGTGTGATTTTCTCGTACAACAAATTACTTTGTTTTGAGGTTTATGCCAGAGACTCCACGCTATTTTAACGTTGGACCGGGCCTATGTACGTGCGTGTACCCTGGGAACCCCAACATTAACCCGATATCCATAGGAAACACCTTCGCGGCAGTGTATTAGACGACTCCCGTCGGCGCCCTCGCCGCCGCATCGCCTTTTTTGTGCATGTGCAGTTCACTCTCATTTCCTGCAGCCAGTATCTTTCCGGAAGTCGTTTGTCTTGTTCATTATCTCCGGTGCCTTTATATCTCGTCGACCCAGTCACACAAACGCCTCACATTTTCAAAACGCCGAAAGACACGGAATGCCTGTTGCTCAGATGAATGGCAAGTCTGATAACTACGCCCTGACTAGAAAAAAATAATAATGAGAAAGAGGGCACCTTTAGCAAAGACACGTGCTTTAAAAGAGGAATTGAGAGTGAATGTACCCTACTTTGCTCATGTAGTGCATTAAGCGGTACTCACCGTTTTTCTCCGAAGAAGGCAAAGTCATTGCTAAAATGAGAAATGCAACTCAAAGCGTTAAAAAATGAGCGTAGCGACGCTTACCGTCTCTCAACTCCAAAAGGCCGTTTTGCGCTTAATATTTAACAATTCGTGTAACCAGCGAAAGGAGAACTAACACAAGGAGGACACAGGAAGGCGCTTCTACACCGGTTCTCGCATTTTCTTCACTGGTTCTTTTTGATAGTCTCTAAATATCTATGCGAAATAGCATTGCTCCTCCGCTATGGTCATTGTAGCATTTACCACTTCATGTCCTTGTTATATTTGTGCGCATATGGCTACAGTGATTGCACACGCCTATTGTTTGCACACTGCGTAGTTCATGAGGCGTCTTTGTTCTTATGATCTCATAATGGGTAGGCGCCTGTCTTAAGCCGTTTGCTCAGTGAATGTTTTTCCGAAAGTTTCTGCATTTTTCTGAAATATGTATGTTTGATTTGATGATTTGCTTAAATACTAGTCGTGGGGCACGATCGCTGCATTTTGCGATTCGATGCTTAAAATGCGGGGATAGGAGGGGGTGCCTCGCCGCGCCTCCGCACGGGCTGCAGCTGATCGTAGCGACGCCACTACAGCTTCGTAATAAATAATTAGGATGGTACCTTCAAGATTCGTAAACAGAATATGGCGAAACCTTATCAAATGCTTCAGAAACAGAACAAAAAACCTACAGCTAAACAAAACCCGTCATAACACTTTTTAAGCACATCAATGTTTAAAGGAAGCTGTCAATTAGGTTAGCAGAATATCCTACATGAAAACGAAACTCAAATAAACTTTTTAATCTAATAGACAGTTACTTAAGTTTGTAGGAATGCGCTAGTTCCCTCCCCTTCCTCCAGAACTTAAAAATGCGTATTTCGAAGATTTTGTAAAGAAGACGTATTTATAAAAATATAGGGATTACAATATTCCAAAAACTTTTAACGAGAAAAATAAATTCTTCTTATATCTGGGCGAATATCATAACACAATAGATCAGATACTACAGTGTGCAAGGAATTCCCTGCTGTTTTGAGTACCGTTAGTAGTACCTGTGGAGATAATAGTGTTACGGGAAAGATGCACAGTCCGAAAGCTGTCCGCACAACTAACGTTGATGACAGCACCGATTTCACCACTCTCAGCGTCGTCTTCTTCTCGGAGTCTGCTGCACTTCATCATCCTCAGCACGACTAGCGAATACCGCTAAGTAGCAATATTTAACGAGCGTATGAGCCTGATAGTTTATTTCGTGCTGCGATAAAAATAAATTGAACGGAGCAGACAGGCATGTCAAGCCCACGCATGATGAGAAGCTTCGGACGTCAGAACACTCAGAGCACCGCATTGTCTATTCCGCTGACGACGCAGAACAGTCCTTTTTTTTATATGTGCCGCATTCGTATTTCTCGAAGAACCCAATAATATTCCCTTTAACCGGTGTCCTATTGTGCAAGGCTATAATATGCAGCTTTTTAGATTTTTGCTTCGCTGCCTAGAAAGATGCAGAATTCATTGTACCCAGCTGACAGGTAGGCATTAAACCGCGGGTTCGTGGTGTTTTTACTGGGGATTTCTGCTTTAAGCAAGCCACTCCGGAAGCTTGCAGCTCACCAAGGCTCTTCACGGAAGAGAACTATACTTTCCTGCATGCTTTTTCTGTTGTATCACAAGAGGCAAGATATATAATGACTTCTGAGAACTTGCGATCCGCTTTTTCGTATGATTAGGCTTTAGAAGGGCAGAGCAGTCAGGGTAATTCACAGATTTGAAGAATGCGTTCCTATTTTAAGACCTAATAAAAACATGGGACTGGGTGCGATTACATGCATAACTTGGAAATGAGAAGACATGGTAATTTTCTTTGACACTGACATAGATCATGACGGTTTAGGTGTGACGTTGGCTAATGAGTACCCTATTTATTGAGGATCACTGGTTTGCTAATAAAATCATATGACAGTATTACCAGACATTCTGGCCAAAGTTCGGAAAGGGAGCACTGCCACCAGTCCAAAGCGAATAAGGTTGACAAAAAGATAAGGTTTGCCAATAAATACTAACTATACGAGCATTACGAGATTAAGATGTTTATAAAGTACTGCAGACTACAGTCAAGAATGAAGGAAAAGGTATTCAGACGCAGCCAATAGGTGTATATGTGCTACCAATAGTGAGAAAAAACAATATTTTTGCATGACTTAGCAAAACAACTTCGTTTTTTTGCTCTTAATCTCTACAGATCAACAATGTAAACATTTTTGATATCAGATTCATGTCGAAGCTCAAGATTGCGAAAATATGTAGACGCGCCTTGCACACAACTAATATTCCGCCTAAGGCATTATTAGGCTTAAAGGGATTATATGAATAAAAGAGGCCTTCTACGTCGTCGTAGAAGAGTAACAAAAATACTAAGCATATAACACCGCGGAAACAATTCGTTGTTTTTAATGCTTTGTTACTACTATATACTTACTAAATATGCTATGTATGCTACTATATATGCTGCTTCTATATATGTTTTGTGGTTGCTTAGCAACATCATGCTTTACCGTGAACAGTCGAACAAGGAGCACTATAGATGTGACATTTAGCTGCTGAGCAAAAAATACGAATATATGTTTTGTTATTCTGACTTCTGTGAAAATTTTTGGTATTAGTTCGAGGTGATAAGTGTTTGGCTTGGGGGACCTCTTCAGCAAATCAGAACTCTCTGCGGACTGTAGTGTGGATGGTGTTATCCTCGCAGTTTTCTTGCGGGAGGGCGCTGAAGTTGTTTTTTTCTTTTTTTGTGTGTGTATTCTGTATGGAGAAGGTGCTGTACAAACACGCCGTGATTGTCGCGAAAAATATAACTTGGGATGGTAAATGATCCTGATATTCGCAATGGAAACCCTCTGGTGTCTTGCCTTGGGGGGATGACGAATTCCAGTTTCACGTATTTGGAGTAAAATTGATCATTGATTGTATTTTATTTTCCGCCTTTGTTGAAGCGCGTTGAACAATGGCAGTATCATTAAGTAAGACGCGTTATGAAATTTGCTTTTAGCGCGGACATAAAGAACTTTATTGCATTTCGGGACTGTTGATGGGCTAGATATATGTTTGTCCGTATAAAAACGCCTCCAATTAAAACGTAAAATAGAATCCACCCTAAGGCACAAAGGCCCATTGACTTGCGTGCTGGGAAAACAAATATATGATTCAAATATAGAAGCAACAATGAGATTCGAACTGCTGTCAGAGGCTCTTAAATAGAGCGTTCAATCTAAAAACTGCACACAATTACAAGGATCGATCCCGTCTGTCGAGAGAACTTTATAGCGACGTAAAACAAAGCATACACTCTCCAAAGGTCGGAAAAAAAAAAGAAAAAAACATTGGTGGTGGCTTAGCTTGGTTAAGCCTGGATATCAGAAGCGAAAAACTTCGGCGATGCCATTGCTTAGCTTGTGGTTCCGTGGCGTAGTTGTGGCTTACCTTGTTGTTCACGGTTGCACCTTATAGATATTCCATGGCTTATCATCACGGTGAAACATGGATTGCATCCGTACATCACATTAGAATAAACTTTATTTCGATTGATTCCACATCCTCATCACCGTTACACTTCTGTATAGACATAAACACAGCCCCGTAAAAGCGCGCGGCACCGGCTAAAGGTCAACCGGAGGAGTCGCAGCCGCGGCTGCGGCGACAGCGGCGGCTCTGGCCACCTGCGCCTCTCCTGTGACGTCACGTGGTTTGCGCATGCGCAGCTGTGGCTTTTATTGCGAAACCAATACTACACCAGGGCCGGCTTGCACGATAAAATCCGAGCTAAGTCCAGACTCAAATGGTGTCTTTAGAAAGACCAAGCTTATTTAAGACGGCTCGTGCTCCGAACGTCGAACGCTTCGGGTTCATGTTCACCAGAGTGGCTTCCCAGAACGGCCTCAGCAACCACTTGGGGCATTTTTCCTCGTAACACAATCTTAAGCCGCAAAAAGCAATGGCACGGATTTTACACAATGCAAAATTGACGGAATGTGTACATCTTACAGCAGGGACAGTGCTAGCGCATTCCTGTACAGTCGTGCCTCGTTAATATGGACACTTTGGTTCCCGACCAAAACTGTCCATAAAGCGAGTCATCCATAATAACGAGTCATGAATAAAAACAAAAAGGATTTTATTGAGAAAAGAGAATTGTAATTAACAACTGCTTTTGTACATAACGGTGTGCACTGGACTCAAAATTTCACAGAACACCGGCCCATTTGAGTGCATTATCCTTGTCATTGTTGTCTTCGAAAAATTGTAATGCAGCCTGAAGTGACTCGCTTGCCATGACACCCGTGATGTTGGGCTTTGTGTTGGTCGAACTTTCGAGCACGAACTCATCACTGGCCGATGAATCAGCGTCTGATTCTCTACTCACCGCCACTTCCAAAATGTGCTCTTCACTGAGCTAAGTAGCCGCTAAGTAGCTGCTTGAGATTCTCCTGAGGCGAGGAAACAGCTGAGCTGTCGATACTAGTCCCTCGCAGCTTGGATTGACTGAGATGGCTTTTGCTGCTTGTATTCACAGATTTCTTCGCGCCTACGTTCAGCTCTGTTCTTTTGCGTTTAACTCCGGCCATGCCAAAAGCCAGACTCAAGTTCAGGGCTACAGGCTCCTGATGCTGTGCAGTTTTTTTGCCTAGTTAACCTTTCTGCCTTTCCGTTCTTCTGATTCTTTTTTTGCCTTGTACTGTTTCTGTAAGAAAGCGAAGGAGTCAAGCTGGCAAGCTGCTATGCAGAGGTAGCAGAGGGCTATCGAACATCCCATCTTCTTGGCGCCGTTTTTATGTGTTTCCATAAAACAAACACTGCAAGCTGAAGTACAGTTTAGAACGACGGCTAGCCGACTACGAAGAGCTCTGACCTTGTCAAGGCCGCATCGTTGACTCAAAGCGGAGCCGACATACGGACCGCCTAGTGGGCAAAGTTTGGCCGTTCGACAGCGCAACAAGGACGAAAACCAGGAGCATGAGAGGGAAGCGCGTCCAGGACGGGACGCCCGGTCCGGGTTGCGTGTTCGTACGTCGCCTCTTTTGTCGCTGTACTTTGTGAGCGTGTCTAAACTCTCACCGAAAAGCGTTAACGGCTTCATGGAACACACATTGCGCTTTGGGAAAGAAAACTTCAGTTCCCACCGCCACTGTAGGCACTTGTCTTTCTTCCTGTCATTTCTTTTTTACGCTTTTACCGGCCTCTCTGTTCACGTTCAGCAGAATTTATTGCAACCACATGTTGTTGCTTTCCCGACTGCGGCGGCACTTCCGCTGCACCCAGAAGCCTCCTGGTTCCCCCTTTCGGGGTCTTTCTGGCCCTCGGTTTGCTATGTACGCTCCTCTCCGCTCTTGCGCTCCCCCCCCCCCCCCCCCCCCCCCTCTTCCTTAAAACGGCGACACGCCGGCTTTGGTTCTTTCCAACCCCACAGGACTCGTTCAGGCATCCCGCCGTTTCAGCTGTCGGGTAGGTTCGCGGGCGGCGCGCCCTTCTTTAACTTGCGTTCAGACTGCTCTGCTTTTTTTCAAGCACTGTCCATATTAACGAGACAAAAATACATGGGCCCAAGTGGGGCGCGTGCATTCTTCCCCTGTCCATTGTCCGGACAGCGAGTTTCCATATTAACGAGGCGTAAATACATTGAAAAAGTTTCGTCCCCAGAAAAACTGTCCATAATGCGGGTCGTCCATATTAACGGGGGTCATATTAACGGGGCACGACTGTATTTCCTAATTTCTCTACTTAGACATATGGCGTCCTTGTGTCTTAACCAAGACAGCACTAGAGTCGTAATCATACAAGCGACTTATTCAAGTCAGGACTGAAGCCCAGTCTTTACTCCAGTCTTAAGCTTCCATGCTAGTGGCCTCTTCTTTAGACTCCAGTTAAGTCTGGACTTAGCTAAGACAGTCTTAAGATTGTTTTGTGCAAGCGGGCCCAGGTCTACTACACCAGACTTGGAGTTGTCTAGCCTAGTGAAGCTTTTCGCTTCAAAAGATTGAAGTTTCGTTGTCCATACGGGTAACTTGATCAGACTTAAGCGAAGCAAGGGAAGGTTAGCTGGCGAGGTGATTTTTCGAACTGAGTAGACGTATATTTCTATCAGGTTTATTCTATGGTATCTTGATGGGATGGATGTACATTGTTAATAACATTTAGCGCAAACACGGTTTCGCGTGGCTGCGCATTTGCGGGGCATCGTTGTGACCAAGCCAGTAGCAAACTCATGCATAATGGTGGAGAGCATGAAGCACTACTTCGTGGTTCCCTTAATCGTGTGCCACTAAGCATTGAGTCTTAACCAGGTTATGTGCAGTGCGGCAAAGCATGTACGTGACCACGCGATGTTGTGTTGCCTTAAAGTGTGATAGACCCCGAACAGTGATTTCATAGCGAGCGTTTTGGCAGTGCCTTTTCCTCTACAATAACACGTGCCGGGTCCTATTCGATTGCATGGCCAGTGTCTTGATGTTTCTCCGCTAAAGCGTTTGAGCGATTTCCGTCTCGGCTGAAGTCATTTTGATGTTGCCTTGAGTCTCCTCTTGAATTTTCCTGTTTTACCGCAGCGTCGTGATCAGGACAGGGTATCTTGTAGACAACCCTAGGCTAGCTAGCTGTGTCAGTGAAGTCCTTGAGCCGCTAGAGACGTTGCTTCGGTGGCTTGAAGGGCAATGGACTACGCGAGCACCATAGACAAAAAGAAAAACTGTGAGCAAAGTTGTCAACACCGCCGCGAACGTAATAGACGCTAGCTTCATAGTGCATATCACCGTTAGGTTTAACAGGCTAGAGGCCCGTTGATCTTGTGACCCCGATAACTGAGCTGGATAGCCATTCTTTATCAGGTGAATCAGATCCGAAACAGGCGAGTGAAGAGATTATACAGAATTGCTGTCCTGCTGATTTACTGCTGTCACAACCGCAGCGAGCCTCTAGCCTATCAAACCGAACGGTGGCATGCGCAATGAAGCTGGCGCCTATGCTGCACGCCGGCGGCGTTAGTGAAAATCTTGCTCGCATTTTTATGTCTACGATGCTCGTGCAACCCATCTGCCTTTAAGCAACTAAATACAACGTTTATTGCAAGTCGAGGACTTTATTGACACAGCTATATAGCCATGGGTTGCCTACAAGGTCCTGATCATGACGCTAACTACATTGATGAAACTATAAAACCCAAGACGAAGCTCAATACAACACTTAACTGATGTCGCCCAAGGGTGACTCGCTCAAAAGCTTTGGAAGAGCACGATCAATACACTGGCCATGCCGTCGACTGAGATGCCACCCGTGTTAATGCCTAGGAAAAAGCATTGCTGAAATGCTTGCTTATGGAATCACAGTAGATGTACTCAACGCCCTACACGATAATCCGGGCACAAGGCAATCTCCCAGATATATATAGTACATTCACGTTTTTTGAAGAATGGCCCCTAAATAGCTAACCTTGATGAACTTCCCTTCCCCGTGATGAAGGTACCCGTATAGACATCGAAACCTCATTCTCCTTTCCCGCCTTTTTTTTTTTTTCAATCTTTGGCGAGTGCATATTTTGTTACGTTGTTAGGGAAGAAAAAAAAGGGCTGCCTAGTGCAACTCCTATCGTCTCTTTGTAGTTTAATTTCTATATTCTTTTTTTTTGTCGTGCCTAATTATTTTTCCTTTTTATTTATTTGTCATTCTTTTCTTTTGATCTCACAAATTTAAAGCTCAGTAAACCCCAGTACCACCCTCTACTATCACTGTCAGTGAGCCTGCTCACTCAAGTTGCTCAAATTTATAATCTCAGATATACAGCAAGGAATCTAAGAAACTGTAATCACTGCCTGGTTATAGCCAGTCCCACTTGTAGGTATTCGCCATTTTTATGGGGACAACAACAACTATCATTGACCACACGAAGAGGAGAATGCCGCCTGCTCACGTCTTACAAACAGCCTATTAATAAAACAATTGCATAAACATGTTTTCATAAACCTTCACGTTTCATAAACAAGAGACGCAATTGACTTCATCGAAAGCTTCAGGAACATAAGAAAGCTGCAAAGAAATAAAACCCTTCATAACACTTTTTGAACAATAAATTTTTAAATAAAGATGACAGGTTACCAGAATGTTTCATACAAAAACCAAACTCAACAAAGAAAACTTAAATCTAGCAGACGGTTACTGAAGCTTGTAGGAATGAGCTGCCCCCTTGCCTATTTCAAGAACATATACAATATACATATTTCGCAGTTTTTAGAGCGCAGATTCTTGGCATCCGTTACTGCGTTTTGTATAGAAGAAGAAGGCTTTCTGAAAATATCGGCATTACAATAGTCTAAATAATTTTCACCAAAAAAATATTGCTTAGTATATGGGCAAATAATGTAATGCAGCGGTTGAGATATTAGGTGTGCAAGTAATTTTCAATACTGAGTACCATTGTAGTACCTATGACGATTATTTTAAAGGAGCATATGACCTTGCTAGTTTACCATGGTCTTGTAATAAAAAGAAAATGAACGACGCAGACATGAATGTCAAGCCCCACAAGATAACAAGTGTCTCATGTAAGAATATTCATAGCCCTGCAATGTTTATTCTGCTGACGACGCTAAACAGTACTTTTTATGTGTGCCGATTTCACCGTTCTCGTAGGGCCCAAAATATTTCCTTGAGTCGCTGCCATATTAGCCAAGGATTTACTACGCATCTTTTTGGATTTTTGCTTCGCTGCCTAGCAAGCAGCGGAATTCGTTGCACCCAGCTGACAGGGAGGCATTAAATGGCCGCTTTCTGGTGTTTTTACTCATGATTTGGGCTTTACGCAAGCCACTCAGGAAGCTGGCAGCTTACCAAAGCTCTTTACGGAAGATATCTGCTTTCCTGTATGTTTTTTTTTTCGTCTGTGGGGTGCGAGGCAAGATAAGAAAAAGAAAATAGAGGGTCTTTTAGATATGTCTGAAGAGGAGAACGGCGAAAGTCTACCCTTCCTACCTCTCCAATAATTTGCCTCTTCATCTTTGCCTCTTACGATTTTCCTCTTTTAAATTTCCACTTATTAGGTCAGTTGTGGTGATTCGAGCCGCTGTTGGATATGTTGGTCGTTTCGTATTCATGATGAGTCGTGCCTAGCCAGCGTAATCACTATTACTCATAGCGAAGCATTTTTACTAGTTTTCAGTCAGTTGCAGTTATTTCAAGTTGTGGTTTAACATATTGTCGTTCTGTAGCATGATGAGTCATGCCTAGTCATTGTAGTCATTAGCACTCATCGCTAAGAATTTTTACTCATTTTCAATGAGTTGCGGTCATTATAGGTCGTTGTTTGACATGTTGGTCACTGCAAGTTATTCCTAGTAATGATTATTCATCATTATTAGTCATTAACATTAGTCATTAACTTTATCGATGTCTATTTATAACTTTTATTTTTTTCGTGTCCCCATCAATCGTTTTCATTCATCATCTTCCCCCTCACACGTCCGCTGTTTGCGAGTGACACATCAGCGCACTAATCCGGCGCACCTGTTACGCGCTCAACTACAACCCCCAACTTTTCACTCCAGGAACCTGGGAAGGCTTTCGCCTTAAAATGGTTTCTGTGACTGCTTTTTCGTGTTCTTAGATTTTAGAAGGGGAGAGCAGTCAACGGTAGTCGCAGATTTTAAGAATGTTATTAGTTAAAGACATTATTGTTTTTTAAAAGCAAACTAAGATAACGTCGCTTACGGGTAAAGACACAGCTGACAGCCCCAGGGTTGCCTGCAAGATACCGTCTTGACTGTCACGTTGTTTACATCAGTGCAAACTCAAAATTTAGGGCGAGGCAGAAGCAACACTAAAATGACGTCGCCGATAGCTGAACTTGTTCAAACGCTTTAGCGGAGAAAAATCAAAACACTGGCCATGCCTTATAATATAAACAGCGCGACCACGAAGACAAAGGACAATATAAAAGAAAGCCACAGTTAGCAGCGCTTGTACTGTGACTTTCTTTTATATTGTCCTTTGTCTTCGTGGTCGCGCTGTTTATATTAATAATGAATAAGTACCAACTCGCCCAACAAAGTATCTTGGCAAGCCATACTGGCCATGCCATCGACTGGGACGCGGCTCGTGTTAATTTTAAGGAAACAACATTGCCGAAACGCTTGCTAATGGAATCGCTATACATCCAATCAACGTCCCATGCGATAAACGGGGCTAGGCAACCTCCCAGATATATGCATCTATTCCCTTGGAAAAATTGTTTCTAAATTGATAGCATTTCTCTGCACCGCTTCTCTTTGACCAATGTACCCAGATGGATGCCGAGATGTCAATCTTCTTTATTTTCCTTTTTTTTCAGTTTTTAGCGAGTGTATGCTTTTCTTTTTTACATCGTTAGATTAGAAAAAGACGGAATGCATAGAACTACCCTTGACTCCTCGGATAAGAGGATGTTCTAAAAGATTGCAGTTTAATTTCTTATTCCTTCGATTGTAGTACTCGCATAGGCACAGTGAAAAAGCTTTATTTTGATAGTCACCCTTTGCGAAGAAGCTGGCTGTGATATTGCTGACACAGTTTTTACACGATCTGGTTTATAGGCAGGGGAATCGAAGCTGAAGAAGATGAAACAGAAGGAGAAGCCCGCTTGAGCCGTGTGCATGCCAAGTGCTGCCTCCCAGTTCTTTGGTCGCTTGGTCTGATGCCCTACACCGCTTGTGGTACAACGACGTCGACTCCAGCGAGCCTCAAGGGGCATTCGCTACCATGGGTAAGCCACCAGTAATAGCAGTCATCCAGATGATATGAAAGTTTTTGGGCAACCAGTGCACCATGGCTGCTACTGCAGAAAACACGTTGTATAAAAGGTATACGGTCGTTATTCTTAGCTAGTATTGCCTGTAGCCTAGGGTATCACCGTACGAAAGATTTCGCCCTGTCAATATCTCAAATGGTAACTTTGCTACTTCGAGCATTCGTAATGAATTGGTCTTGCAGATGGGCGCTAGGTGCATGTTGCTAATGCAGTGCTGCATATATATCTATAACATTTTATTCACACTTTGTCTCAGCAGGCAATAATTAAAAATTTTATTTTTTCTTACCAATTATTTAACTTTGATGAACGACAAAAATACTGGGCATTAGCTAGGTGACTCTGAACAGCTCTGAATCCGTTTAACTGGGCCCACTGCATTTTTTTCTAAAATTTCTTCAAAGTAGCTGGGACTTCCGATATATCTGAGGACAATTTTTGGCCCTCCATGCTTCAAATGACGAGTCCTAAAGAAACCAAAAAAAAAAAAATATTTTTTTCATTTTCTTTTGCGATTTTCCCATAGGACAGGGCTCCTCAGTACAGAAAAACTAATGCACGCTACTAGCGCAAAGTGCGTAAGCGGTCTTAGCACGATATTGGGCACGAAATATGAGTTACGGATTATTGCTTCATGTTTAATTACAGCAAGCACTCCAGAGTCTGCGTTTCGTGAAAAAGATATAAGCAACTGCTCTGAGCAGTTCGGTGTGTTGACCGCACAGTGGTTGTAGTTGTCGTACGTAACCAACTTTGTACCTAACGGTGGCTGTCGGTAGCAATCGGGGGGCTAGCCTTTTTCGCACAGGGCTCCGGGTACTCACTGCTTGGTCAACCACGCTATTTTGGAAGGGCCCTGAAATTAACCTCACCGGCTATTTTATGGTTCTTGCCTTGAAAAGGTAGAGTGACACAAAGAAGTCAAGCTTGCTGTGTTTTGAAATATTCAAAAGAACATTATTTATTTCCTCCTTTTTGCACAGTGGGTTACACAAAGTAAGAAAGTTATGCTGCGCACTCAGGAAAGGAGTGTGCTGGGAGAGGCCGGCTTGAGGTGCATTGTCCCTAACGAAGGACGTTAACATTCGGAAGTGCATGCACTAATGCATACACTCCGAACAAGGATGATAGCTATTATATCAGTCACGGGCCCTTATTTCGGTACATAAATACCTAAATTTTGGTCAGGGCAGATTCTTAGCAGTCAAAAATGACAAAACAAAAAACAAGGAGACTTCCTGTTAGCTCTGTATGACGTAGCCTTGTCCATTTTTCCCGCAATTTCAAGCAGGATTTCATTTACTTCCTGTGACATGGCTCCACTTGTCCAATAAACTGGCTGAGGGCGCATATTTTGAAAGATTCAAAACGGCGTTTTTATTGCCTTTTTGCGCTGCAAGATGTCCTGCTCTTTTTGGGTGTTTTGACCACATCAGTCAACTTATCACAAGGTGAGCAGAGTAACTTCTTGAGCAAAACTTAGAAGCTATGTCAGCTCCGGCAGGACAACGTCGTCGTCATTATCCTCGCTGCTCTCTTCCTCTGTTAAGAAACACTGTAGGTCTGGAGATAACCGAGTGTTTGTCTAGTTTGGAGCATAGTTTTAGATCGATCATCTGTAAAATGCGATCACCCTTACTGTCTTTCCACTGATCATCAACAAAGGGATTAGCCCGCAACGTCCTCCGCAACAACAATAATGTGGGGACTTCCGATCATCAAGATTACATCACTTCCACCCTTACGGTCTTCAAAGGCGGAAATTAGAATTTGTCCCTGATCTTGCACAGAGAATAATCAGTGGACGGGCTATTAGTCCAGTGCTGTTTTTGTGGACAACAAAGTAACTGCCGTCGCACCCTCCTTAGAATGATACTGCATTTTTCTTTTGCGTAACACTATAAGCTATTTGTTATATTCTCCATGATGCCTGAGCGTTACGCAAATGCCTTTCATGTATCCGGACCCCTGCGTATCTGATATCCGTGGACACCTAAGCACTATTACTTGTTTCTCGCGTCCTCTCCCGTTTATCATTTTCTTTTTAAGTGGAACCCTTACTTTCTCATATATATATATATATGCTAATCCTTCCAACCCGATAGCGCCACCAGCTCGTCTTCGCGGCATCGAAGAATGTCACTATTGTGATACTTTAATAGAGCAGCTAGTGCGCACGATAAAATTCTGGTAGAATAATTGCAAATAACACGCCAATGACATGGTTGAATTTGCACGTTTAATTGATATTCAGCGTCTTCACTACGCCAGCCAGCTCGAGCCTTCAGCGTTATTCTCAGTAGGGGTCGGTAGGTGTCGGTAGTGTCAGTGGCAAGTGGTAGCCGGACGCCAGCCAGCTCGAGCCTTCAGCGTTATTCTCAGTAGGGGTCGGTAGGTGTCGGTAGTGTCAGTGGCAAGTGGTAGTCGGCCGGCAGCTAGCATGGCCGAACACTAACTCGCCGTAGAGTTGTCTTACATTACGTTTGGCAGGAGCTGCCAACTCGGGTCGCTGCCTTCAAATGGGAGGGTGATATCAGAATCAGATTGCCAGGACCCTTTTATTCACTTCACCCCTGGTACATGTAAGCACATCCATACGGCTTAGTTAAAGCAGGACTTTACATGTTGGTTGGTATGCTAGCCTACGCTATCGAGAAAAGGCGGAGATTAAGTGTCCCCCCTAACTTGGTCACAGACGTAGCCAGGCAAAATAAGCTTCCGCTTCCATCCAGATATCTGTTTGCCCCTTAAATCTGTATAGCGCTGTTGATGGCAGCCACTAGGATGCCTGTCGCAAACAAATCGGCCGGCCACAATACAGATCCGCATTCAACATGTAGAGTCTCATGTGTGATATTGCCTTTCTATGTGGCGGAACTATGGGTCACTAAGTAACAAATAATTTAATGCCGACGACATTTCTTTCTAGCTGTGAGTGGGCATTTTTATAAGGTTGGTGTCACTAATCGCCTATCGCGAATGCGACCTTTAAGCCAGCTCTTCTTTGCAAGAAGGAAGCTGACACACGCCGCTTCCATTTTTTCCTGCTACTACAAGGTCAGTCCCTCCCTCTACACGTGAACAGGGAGCATGCAGCTTCGACACCTGTCACTTGCGGGCCCTATAATGCCTACTTTGCTCACATGCACAACCTTTCATTTACCTCCTTGATATATGCGCTTCGTTCCTGGATCTAACGCCACATGAACATAAAGTCCTTCCACTTTCATCAAGGTGTCTCGCCTCCACGAGGCTGCTGCCTACTTGCAACACTCGAGTCGACGCGATTTTCTTTGTCTTTCTTTCTTTCCCTCAGCCTCACCAAATGGCTTAATTCTTTCGAACCATCACCGGTGCAACCGTGAGCGAATGGACTTTTGATGGGGTTCCTAAGGACACCCCGATTCGGACAACTTATGTAACAAGCCACTTTGTGCGCTTGATATTCGGTGGATGATTACTTCCTTTGGTTCGCTTATTTCGCTTTCTCTGTAATTATTATATTAATTAAAACATATCGTATTCATGTCAGGTGCCTAGACAGTGCAGGAGTTCTCGTCCCTCCAGTTATTGAAATTGGTGTAATGTAAACTCAACAGCGCTAAAGGCTCTATTCCCCAGAAAATCCAGCTTTGACATCGGCTTTGGTGCTGTGTGCTAAAAACACCTCTGGCAGGTGATAGTTGGCAGACAACATGGCCTGTCACTGATCTGTCGGCGTGTTGCGTCACGTCACCAGTGCGCATGACAGGGCCAGATGTTTCTGGCTTTTCTGTTCAGATAAGCAAGTGAGGTGAAATTCGAACCATCCGCCACTCCGATCCTGAACGAGACATTTTATACTGCTAAGCCTGGTAGACATGGTCGAACGACTTGGTTAAATCGGAGAATTATATTCATTTCTGGTGGTTATTCACTCAGCGCGGCAGGCTTAAATTCTACAGCTAATGAGTATGCGCGGGTAAATGGAGTCACAAATTAAGGGATTAGAGAATCAGCGTGTGGGAAAAAGCGTTTACTCTAACAAGTATCCGCAGCTGGCTTCGAAGACTGGAGCCATTGTAACGCTGTGACGTCATAACCTTAGAGGTAGAGCATAAAATGGCACCAATTTCTCTCCCTCTCCCTCTCCTATTTCTTGCAGGGCTTTGAAAAACGAAAGTGGCTGCATGCTGTTTTCGTCATTTAGTTTCGCAGCCAGAGCGTGTGATTAGGGAAGTAACCTAGACTAGAGCTTTGATCCGCAGTAAGCGCATAAATAGTGTAGCCGGAGAGATGTTCATTAATAAAAAAATGAAGAAATACATACCAGCAAACAAACAAAACCAAGCGCTGCATTTTTAGTGACTCGGATGGATAGCGGACTATTATCCCGCATAACTTCGAATCAAAAAGACAATGCCCTCAACAAGCACGTTCCTTTCGACGAGCTCTAAATTCTAAGACGAGTCAAAAATTCTAAGACGAGTCAAAATCACGTCTCTTCCGTCTTCTCCAGATTTGTTTGCCCTCCTCCGTGTTTCCGTCCGAATTATCACAATCGCAAAAAATGGCAAAATTAGCTCTTATGATAAATTTCAGGGGCACAAGGTAAATGACCAAGACAATTTTGTTTTGTGGGCGGCGAGTTTCAGTCTTCCCTTTCTTTTCTTGATAGGAGATACTGCCGTTGATGCAAGCTTATATGCATCATCTGCGACTGCAACAAGCATCTCGGGAACGTCATGTAAGATAAGATTAAATTGTCTTACTTGCTGCGCACGCGATTAACTTTGGTTGGCTTGTCAGTGATAGGCAAGGCATTGAATTTGTCTGTGTGTTTGCAGTCGCCTCAACTGTGGGGACGGACACGTCACGAACGGAAGGAGGTAAGCAAATCAGTTCGCCATCGTACTCTACCCGACGAACTACTAGGTATAAATAAGCTCCTATATGAAAATGCACGTCGTGCGCGACCAAATATGGCGTTTATGTAGTCTCGCGCGATGCAACAAACTTGAGTGCTTAGACGTCGTGACCAGGCGCCTTCTGAAAGGCTTAGGACTAGACAACACCAAACGTTCAATGACGTTTCTATACATTTCAGTTTCCTTTTTGTACACCCGTTGTAGCCCATCTTACCTGCTTCTTCAAAGGGGAATTTGAGGCACAACGAATTTATGCAACGATGACCCTGCAAAATTATCACACGGGATTAGCACGTTTCAAAGGCGCACAGTGAGCGCATTTATACAATGAGTGCTCCTTTGAGTCACTCTTGAGGATAAATTCTGTTTGACGCACTCGTATATATGGGCATATTAGAATAAAAAGAAAAAAAAGAACTAGCTTTCGCAAGCAACTTCATCAAGGTGTTGCGTAGAAACCTACAGCACAAGAACAGACTAGATAACATATTCTAGCTTGGAGTATGGTTGTGATCTTCAAATGAACAGTGAGTGCACTCGGCATATATGCGTGCTTAGGGAGACACATTTACGCTATATTGGCCTTAAGAAAACATATGCAGAAGAGTGCATGTAAAAGTTTTGTTCACCTCTTTTTCTCGACGTATGTAGATAATACCTTCCCACTCCTCACCCCCGTCGCGGTACCTATCATGCCATAGGTGGCTGCCGTATGATCACAAAGCTAAAATGCTATACTCTGATATCGTTTGGTAGTATTCACTTATCGAAAAGCTAATGAGTGTGAGCTCGATGCCATTTGTTATCGTTCCGCACATTGGAAGTATTACCGTGCTGTAGTTAATTTTTGTCTTAAGCACCTGTGAGGTTTTGAGAGCGCAGTCGAGATGAGATGGTATGTGTTAAAGGTGGGTAAAATGGAATGCTTTGGATGACTTGCTATAAGTATTATAGTTAAGCTAACCCTTCTAAGGCGTTTTTTGTTTGTAAGTTAATGACGAAAGTCGGCGTAGTGTAACTAGAAAGACCCAACAGAACGAAAGAAGGCTTAAATGTGCTCACATAATGTGAAACACGTTACCTCTCGATCAATAAATACAAGGGAGGTTTGTCAGCACCATTAAGTAGAGCTTTCGTGCCCTCGAAAGAAAGTTAAGATTCCCTCGAAATAAAATTATTATTCAGCTTGCCCTGTCTGTCCACTTGGCGTTCACGCTTCATTTGTTGTGCACCGTGCGCACATGCAACACGGAATTCTTTGTACGTAATGTTTTTACGGTGGTCACCCATATTAACACACTGTAGAATACACAACAAGAACGCTTAGCGAATTTATTGGGAACTAATTCAAGAAATCATATTTTGATTCTGTCATGAATATCAATATTCTTTATTTTAGCTTTTAATTGAGTGATTGCGTTTATAATGATTGAAATATTGGATCCTCATTGTTTGGGCGCTGCCTAAATTGAACAGGGCTTTTAATTCTGATGCTAGTGGGCTGCCAACTATTGGCGTGACCAAGACTTCAAAATATTAGTCAAGTTCATACTAGCTTTATTTTTCCAGCGACTATACCCGAAAGCAGTCCGGCAGTGCTGACTGCTGCGACGCCCTCTACACCTGGAACGCCGGCTGAAGGTGTGCGTAGACACATTTCTTTTATGTCATTCCGCTTCTTCCTCGTGTACAACGCCACCTCCTTGATAGAGTATGGTTTGGTTTGGTTTGTGGAGTTTAACGTCCCAAAGCCACTCAGGCTATGAAGGACGCCTCTGATACAGTTTAACTAGCAGGGAAAATATAGTTTTAGAAAATATAGAAAATATAGATTTAATAACAACAGTGAATGCTATTACCGGCGTCTCCCATGGTGTATTCTGGAGGCATAAACATAGCAAACTTCGCCGAAGCTATAAATGTACGGCTTTTTATCTTAATGGGTGAAGGTCTTGAAGCCTTAGCCTAGTGGTTTGACCAAACTCTCCGTCTAAGGGGTGGATTTACAGTGCAGCAGGTACTTACCGTTTGTGTTTTTCGTACAAGCTTTCCCTAAAGCCTGGTGCTTCGCAGGTCTGGAATTAAATGCGTGGAATATGGGTCCTTGGCGCCAGTGTATATATGAAAATATACCTTATTTTGCCATGCTGTTCTATGGCCAAAGCTGTCCTTATAGAAATAGAATTCAGCATATCCACATTATGAAAGGAAGTAGAAGTGCTTATATAAATTTGCAATTTGTAGCGCTCCATTCCGAGCTTCCTCGTTTTCTGTTTGAGCTGTTGCATAAGATTGTTTTTTTTTTTTTATTCGTCAGTATTGTGCCGGCACTGAGAAGCTTACTTTATATGTTTGTAATATGCGAGGTCATTTAATGGTAAGCGCGTGGCCATTCACGCATTCAGGCTTACGGCGTAATGCTCCAATCTCGGTAAGGTTGTGTGCAGCTCTTTCCTTGCGGCAACGAGCGCCCTTAGTGACGGGGCATGCGCGCGCAGCTGGTTGATATCCGCGAGTGCGTATTTCAAGCTCGTGGTTGAGACTTTACTTGGTAGCCAGTTGCGCTCGATTGTGTTTGCACGGGTGGCTTTCTTTGCGATCATTTAAAAAGTGTCACTTTATTACCCTGTACAATAACGAGAAGAGATTTGTGGGTGTTCTTGCATACTGACTACAAAGGGCTTCTTAATCATGCGGATATGAAAAGGAGAGAAGAATTGGCTCCACTCTCCGTCATATTGTCAATAAGATCAGAATTGCAGGATCATAAACGTAGTTATGCAGTCGGCACTGCATCTTCTCTAGAGTTGACCAAAAGGCCAGTCGTTGGACGCCAATACGAGGGTAGTCAAGTTGTAGGCTTTTATCGTACCTGCAGTGGCCGCATAGCGTGTGGGTAAGTCGTGCTAGTCAAGTGCGAATGTGCGATCGTTAACGACCGCTCACAAAAGACGACACAGCAAAATGCGCGGCAGTTAGAGGGGCCCTGTGTGTCAACGTTATTAGAACCAGTAACGTTGCTGTGTCTTAAATGACCGAGATTACAATAGTGGCCATGCAGTACAGAGTGCTTGGGTCTTCACATCTAACTGTGCTTAATACTGGCATCCTTTGGACGCTGGTAGTCAGTAACTTACTCCTCTAAGGCGGCAAGAAATGTAATACTTAAATTGAAGCCCTTATAAACTCTTTACTTATCAAGCGTGCTGTAAGTGTGAACAAGCTCATACAAGAGTGGATATGCTGGTAGAACACTTTTTTTCCATGAATAGTATGTCGGGCTAACACACAGGAATGGGGAACTACCCAACCTCAGTACTTTTTCATGCACACGTGAGCGGACATGCGGAGTTCGAAGCATAATTCACTTTCATATAATAATAATAAGAACAGAAGCTTTAAAATGACATAAATAATACAATTAATGCCAGCCCCACAGGTAGCAGTGGAGATATCAGCTCGTGGATTAATTGCATGTGACGCACCTGGACATGTGAGACCAAAATAATGTGGTTGTGCATGTGCGTCCAATCGAGGCTCGTACTCACCCATAACTTTTTCGTGCCCTATTTTCAGATGAGGTGTAAGTATTTAAACCATATAAAACTTCTCCTAATGACGAAGTCGCAAAGTGCAGCACGAAATACATGACTAGAATCAAGTTTTAAAGAAGTTTCAGCAAGGTAAACGCATGAAGGTATTTGCGCAGTACATCAGGGTTGAAGACAGCCTTTCGAGCTCGGGGTCATTTGCAGTGACTAATTGCGGGGGGGGGGGGGGGGGCGGTAATGAAGTGGATGAGGCTCATTCGCTAGTGTTTGTTAAAGAACCTTGGTACCTTTGTAAACGAATCTGATATGTTGGAGATATCCCCGCTCTCCTGCAAATTACATTTAAACACCTACAGCAAGGACTTTCGTCTATGTCAAATCACTAACGTCCACTGGTCAGTTGTCTTCAAGTGCTGCAGCCCGGTCTTCCCTTCCCAGGTAAATGTACAACGTTACATTCCTACACGCAGTAAATTCAGTGCGAACGTCCAGGATATAAACTCGAACATCGACCCGGGACGCGAGGTTAGTGCCACTGTAACTATTGGGCACTGCACAAGCAGTACTTCGTAGCTGGTAGTTGATGTTTATTCTTTTATAACGGGTAAACGTACGTGTTGTTAACTTGTAGTATGCTTGTAAACTTGTCCGCATGAACCTGCTTAATGACGTTAGAAGCAGTTGAAGGCAGAATCTGTGCCTATCAGAATACATCGTTTAACACCCCAGTGTAGGCAACGCCGACTTTTCTTTCCTCTTTATGCTGCAGCGGCAAGTGTCAAATGCATACCGTGCACGCTCTCTGATCTGTTTTCCAGCCCATCAGCGATTGTTCTCTCGGCTTTGAACCAAACCCTCTCTCTTGACGGGTAAGTGAGCAGCCCCTATTGTTTTTTTCACGGGCTTTTCACGGATTGGAACAGGTTAGACTTTCAAAGGCACTTCTTCTGGGGCTCGAAAAGCCAGCTGTCTGCACACTGTCAAGTAGGCCTATCAGTGACCCATCTATATATCAGAAGTTTATCTAGTTCATTTCATGTAATTTAGGAGTAGATATTTGGGAATAACTATTATGCCACCATATCACATCGGGAGAGGGGTAGCGTTTAAACGTAACCTCTCGCAATGTGTTCAACAATGGCATATTGCAATTTGTGAAGAAATATTTACAATGCGTCGCTACGATTCCGATCTGTTGCTTTACGGGATCGCGTTTCCCGGTATCTCTATGTAATGAGACGAGTATTCAATCATTGCTAAAGTAAGTTTGTCCAGCGTATTATAACTGCTTTTATTTTACGCCAGCTAAAAGACGCCTGCACGCCTGATTTCCGCGACACTTCTTTAATGGAAATGAAAAACAAAATTGTCGGGAGATAGTTGAGGATTTTACATCGCTAAGGCTAAGGACACTTGCGTGGCTAGACTCTCGGTTAGCCTTCATACTAAGGTATTCGATCTTGTAGATAACTCGACAGTAAGACAATGACTTTGAATTGTTTCTGCCCTTTGACTGGTTTGGGTATTGTGCGCGCGCATCTCAGTGCGAGTCTCCGTCGTCTCCTTTCCTTCAATTAAACTTCAGTTGTTAGTCCAGCCTGTGTGCTTCTATTCTTTGTGCCGTGTCTTTTGGCCGGCCTAAAATGAATGCTGCCCAACTCGCCTAGTCGTCAACCTTGTTGGATTATAACGCCTCGGAACGCGGTGCAGCATTTCAACGGCTGTTTCAGCGGAGCTCACTTCGACATCTTACCACGAGGTGGTTCCGCAAAGGATGCTCCTTTCGTGAATGAACAATTTACCAGCATGGAAGATATTAAAAAAATCAGCTCATGAAAATGAATTTCGGTCTGGCGAAGATCGGCGGGAAGGAGCTGCCCATATTCTATTCATTATGTAATGCCCTCAGATCTGTAAGTGACAAATAAATGATATGAGTGAACTCAGGAGAGAAGGGCACACAGACTCCCATAGGTATATGAGAGTCGAGGACATGGAAGGAACAGAATACGTGGTTCCGCACCACTCTTTTGCCCCATTTTTCGAAGGTGTTAGCATAAAGACGATGTGGTGCAAACAAATGTTGTGGAAAGTACCTAATTGACTAAGTTGCGTTGTTTTCTACGAGACTGTCTAACAGTGCTTCGTGTACTAAAAGTGATTACAAGTTAGACCAAGCTCCTTCAATAATTTCTGATCCCGACACTCTGCCGCCGTAACTCTATCGGGGATCTTTGTGCGCTTCCAGCGGCGGTCGCAACGCGTCGCTGCGTTACCTTTGTGGCCATCGGACAGGCGGCAGCGAAGGAGGCTGCCATTGTATCGTGATGTGTCAGTGCGCAGTTTTTGATTTCGTAAGTGTGAATTTGTTGGTGATGCAGAAAATGCCCGCAGAAGGGGTCCGTATTAGGTGTCCAAGGAAGTGCGTACGGAAAGTGCCGCTTCGCACCTCCGAAACCGGCCCTCTCGACCCTCAAAATTTGAATATCACTGAATTTGAACATAGTCCGGGTATGGCCAACTCAGCGCTTACCTGCAAATCTCTGGGCCACCCTTAACATTTGTCCCCTGGAAGCCCAAAGCTTGACTTTGTCAGAATTGGAAAAAAATTGGACTAAACTAACTCCAGCATGGCCAATTCAATGATGACCCTAAAGTTTGGGTTGACCACTCCAGAATTTGGCCTCCTCCATCCCAAAATTGACCTCGTAAAAATTTAACCGAAGTTCATGTCTAACATTACTGGGTGTGGTCGATTCAAGGATACCTCCACGGCCAAATCTTCCCCTACCCCTGAAGCTTTGGAAGTTAACCTTGTGAGAGTTTGACCAAAATTGGTATCTAGCTTTAGCATCGCCATGGCCACATGAGCGGCGCTCCACGGAACAGGAACAACGCCGGTCAGCAACAGAGCAGAACCTCGCTTTATTTTCCAAGTAGGCTCGCATTTATAGGCATGCCTCACGTGAGACAAGGGAGAGGAATTCGCGGCAATAGCGGCTGCCGCAATGAACTAAATAGTGCGTGCTGATAACGCGTGCGCAATGCAGATGTTTAATATGCTATATTTCTTTCTCCTTAAAATTTGAAGCGCTGAACCGGCCTGTGTAGTCTTGTAGAGCGCCTTAGGACTTGTTCGGGGTTTCTTGCGGCATCCTCTGTCTCTGCTGTTCTGAGAGTAGGTAAACCTGGAGAAGCGACGCCGGGCAACAGTTTTGGAGAGTCTGGGCCGTTTGATACGTTGGTTTTAGGAGTAGTATGGTCTGCAGTCGTTGCCGGGCTAGCTGGAGGGCTTTTCTCACTCACCATGCTTTCGGGTTTCTGCCGTTCCAGTATACAGTCGCGTTTCAAGCGAATTTGATCTGCATGTCACCGGGCCAGATTCATAGGCGTTGACACAGTGGCAATCCTGAAACCGGACGCAGTCGTGACCCTTCCCAATATCCATTTTCCCCGCTATTACAGTTCCGCACCTACACATTTGTCTCCGGCAGTAATGGCTGCAGTCATCTTCTGAAAGGCCCTGAAAGATTAGAAGGAAAACACGCGTCCAGCCGAGATTGTATGGTAACCCAAAATCATCTCCGCTGGGGATTTTCCACTAAACAGTCTTTCTATGCTGTCCTCTAACTTCCCTTTCATATTTCGAAGCCCATCCTTCGCCGTTCAAACAGCTCTTTCTGCTGATCCATTCAACTGAGGGTGATGAAGGGCGCACCGTAAATGTAATATATTGTTATGCCTAACAAATGCAACAAATTCCTGACTCTTAAGTTGCGTCCCTTTGTCACAGACTAATGTTCGTTGGACGCCAAGCCTGCCAAATAGGGTACGCAGGCAGCTAGCAGTTGTTTCAGTGTTGGCGTGCGAAAGAGGCATGGCTTCAATCCGTTTAGTATGCAAGTCTACCACTAGCATGATTAATTTTCCTACGACTGGACCTGTAAAATCCAGTGAATACGTTGCCACTTTTCATTTTCTGGTGGCCAATTAACTGGCGGAGCTACCGTTTGCACCGGCAGGTTCTGGATGCAGCTCCGACAAGTAGGTGATATTTGTTCAATGTCCTTATCCAACGCCTGGCCACCAGAACAGAGAATACGCAACTGGTGTCATAGCCGACGGTCCCTGGTGCGTTTTATGCACAAGACGCAATACTCTTGTACGAGCTTTTTTCGATACTACCCCGATTTACCCAGTACACCAGCTCATGCGCCACTGACAATTCCAGCTTCCGGTCAAAGAATGGCAGTGCGAAGTTGGGTAAGGAGTTTGCGGTTGTGGACGTAATAGAAAGCTAGTGATGCGTAATTTTGCCTTAATATCCGGCGATATTAGACACCCGTACTACAACGATGCAAATTGCGTCGCAGCAAACTATATTACAGCGTGGTACAAGTGCGAAATGTGGGATGCTAGCTTTTCTAAGTACAAAGAGAAAATACGCCTCCGTTTCGTTTTCAGCGTTAGCCACCCAGATCTCTCGAAGAATTATTTATCAGCTGCCGAGTATTATGTTCTATAGGTAGCGAAACATGCTGTTCGCTTCAGTGCAAAAGTATGGGCGTGAGGTGTAGATTTTGTAAAGTTTTGTTTTGGTTTAATTACCATAAAACATTATCGCGTCACTGTGGGAAAAATATAAATTGAGTCGTGCGGGTCAGGAGTCAGTAGTGGCGTTGTGAACTAATGGTGCTGACTTCGGCGCGGGTCCATTATCAGAAAGGGCAGAACACGTTGACCCGCTCTGACATTTGCGACAATAAGATTGGGCGAAGGCGGTAGCCAGACTAATACGGGACGTAAGCTTATTTACACGCACAACTTTTTCTCACTAATAAAAATAAAGTCCCAGGCAAGCGCGTAAGTTAAATGTATTTACGGGAAGCGTTGGTCGCAAAATAGCGCGTTTCGTTAGAACTGTAGGTTGGGTAAGTCTGCATGAATGCTATTTTGAAAAAGAACAGCGTCACTTTTACAAGGACGCAAGGAAGACACAGCGCCTGTCCATGTGTCTTCCGTCACTGTCAAAGTCGCGCTGTCACTCAAAAAAAAGTGCGTTTCGTTTGGGGTACGTTCAAAGAAGACAGATCCCTAGCTTCAGCAGTATCGACTTCGCAGGCACAAAATATAACGCATAAAAAGCGCTCATATATTTAATTTGATTGTGCTAATATTGTTTTTGAAACCTATTTTCTTCCTATAGCAACAAACAAAATAGAACTATGAAGCGAGACCAGATGCAACTTATCCGACCTCCGCAGTCTCTTTGATGTCGAAATTCTGGATAAGCGAGGAAGTCACTTTGGCTGGTCCTGGTTTTTCTGCAGGGCGTTTTGTTCCTAAACATTATTTAGGTTCTTTTCATTATTGCTTTGACGTTGAAAATCCATTGATCAGAAATTTCTGCTTGTTCACATACTATTTCAATATTCGTGGTCGTTGTTCTTTGGCATTTTTATAATTTCTAGTTGTCCAGTTTTTCTTTGTTCAGCACACTGTATTCTGAAGTATAATTTCATACACCGAGGCGCAATCTTCGGCAGCGCACCGAGTTTGCGCGTATGTGGGCGGTGGCGACACCAGTCGTGAGCCGGGAAACGGTGCGCCCACCCCTATTGACAGTGCTTGATTAAAATAATGTAGAGTTAGTTCAACGTTCAGGAGCATAAGAACGGTTATGTTTGCCTTTACAAGCGACTACACGAATCAGCTCCAGGCTGCTGCCGCTTTGCCATTAGCACGCTTCTGCGCTTAGTAAGCTTCTCGGCGATGGACTAGTTGGTTTCTCGTTGTTTGGGGGTCTCAGCCGCCGGTGTAGCACTGCTGCGAGAGTGGTTGTCTTTAGCGAGAGTGGTTGTCGCCGATTTACACCCATCGGATGATCGGACTCGGCCTGACGCTTGCACTGTAGCAAACATAAAGGTGGCACAGCCACCATTAATGGCGAGATTGACGAGCGCGCGCCGCGATGCGGATATTATCCGCCCTCCGCAGAGTGCATCATATGACTGCGCGGCGGGACGTCACTCGCACCTGCTGGATTTTGCGCTCCGAGCTAGCTCGAGGTCACCATGGCGAAGATAAACGCTAGGAACTGCTAAGAAAATTGACACTGCGCGCCGGAAGCAGCGCCATTCCGTAACCTTGTAAAAACCGCTGCGCCAGATTATGACGGTGCCTGAGCGATTTTATGGCACTTATCTGCTAAAGAAAGCCACAATCCGCATGCCTAGAGAGCGACATAAAAACTTCTAAGAACAAACACATGAAATAGGTATGTAGTATGACTTTTAAGGTGGTGAGGTTTATTGCTGTGAAGTGCGGATATCTGAACTGAGTTTGCGTGGGGGTCGGCACTTTTCGTATAAAACAGACCGGAGTAATTCTAACTACTATTCAGCGACAAGTAAGCTTTGGAACTTAGAAAACAATAAAAACTAAGTATCCCTATTCATGCCATGCACTCAAAGGCAGCGCACTGTACTACCAACCTTGATCTAGTCATTTCTCCTTGTCTCATTCGATGCACAGTTCCTTTTCTCGTTCTTGAAACAGTCAAGTCAGGGCTCCATCTTTTCCTCTTCGTCTAAATCTTTGCCCCTTTCTTTCCTTCCTTTTAGAGAAGCTGCTGGCATTTACCTGCTGTTGTTTTGCTTCCTGTTTTTCCTGATATCCACTCTGCTGTACATCATATTCATGGTTTTGGAAGGCAAGTTAAGCAAGTTTTATCACTTTAATGTCTTTTGACTTTGTCTTGGCAGCGCTGCGCGTAGTTTGTGTCTTTGCACAATCGCACACATATCATTTTCCGCATTTTTGTGCGCTTTAAAAATGGGTTTAGCAAATACTTTCATGGCGTTGTGTGTGCTATACGCGCGTACAACTCCATTGATAGCTTGTGGGATGTCACAATTAGCAAACTATTATCATTTATTTGCGTCCAAGGCGCGCTGCTTAAAATTTGGCATCGATTGTGCACCATGCACAATCGTAATTAAGATTAACATAATCATTCAGACTTTGCTCTGTGACTACTGTAAAATTAGGTCGCTTTGCCTAACGTTTTGTTTCGTAGGCCTTTGACGATGTTCGCTGATATGCAAAGAGTAATAGTAGCTTTGTAGGACTTCTGTATAAGATTAGATCCTTGTCACTAACAACCATTTTTATTGAACAATTGATGGTGGAGTTTATTGAAATGTACTGGATAATATTAGCACTCTCAGCGCAGTCAGGTGCGTATTTGAAGATTATTGTCGGGTTCAGGCTGAAAAAATTACTCAAGGCTGGCGGCCCACTTGCCTAAGCAATGTCTGAGGGATGAAGGCAAAAAAAAAAAAAAAACTTCTTTTTAGAGCTGTCTTTTAACCGCTGGAAAGTAGGAACCATTCACTTCAATTTTTTCACAGGAGTGCCGTTGACAACCACCGCCAGTACTACCGCTGCCACTATCACAACAACCACCACCACCACCACTACATCGACGGCAACGGCTACGAATCCAGCCCCACTTACGACTCAAAGCGTTGTCCTAACCTCAACTGAGACATCTTCGACAACCTCTACTACGTCGACAACCACCAGTACCACAACCACCACAACTACCACAACCACCTCAACTACTACTACCACCACAACCACAACTACTACAACAACTACAACATCCACAACCACTACCACAAGCTCATCTACCACCACCACGACAACTACGACAACTACAACAACCACTACGACAACCACCACCACAACGACGACGACAACCACTACAACCACGACCACCACAACAAGTACAACAACCCGTAAGTTTCTTCAAGACTATTACACGTAGCTTGCTCTCATTTTGGCTTGCGTGTGGTACGTATTAGGCATACAGTGATGTTCTCCCCAAACACCTTACTTGGCCCCAAGTCCTGCGAGTGTCTTGCTGGTGAAATTATAGACAACCGTTTTGTACTGATAACCAACGTTATTATAACACGTTTGCAGGTTTGCTGCTTAAACAGTAATGCGAAAACCAACACGATGCTACCTTAAAGGAGGTTTCATAAAACCTAGAAACTAATTGCGGCTCGGTATTTCGAGGTTGTGCTTTTCCCTACTCCCAACATCTGATACTTTCTCACACAAGTTTTTATGTGTTCATTACACATTTATCTTTGTGTATTTTATTCCTGCTTAATTATTTCCACTGATTGAGTGTGTGGGTAAATATGTGGACAGTTTCTAACATAGTTCTTTCAGTATTTTTTAAAAATACATGCGACTATTCATTATTCCTTCTTTCATTTATACATGTAGGATTTTATTATCGAGCGCAATCAGATATCAGTGATGTTACTTTTGCGACACAAATCAGGTAGGGGCTTTACAATCGAAAAAATCCTGCATTAAAAAAATTAACAACCTAGATACCTTATTAATTGTAACATTTATAATGCTGCTGTCATGCGCATGTAAAACTTCCTGAACAAGGTCGCTAACGGCCACTGTGAACTGCTACGCTAATATTCTCCATATTACCCTTCGTTTTCCACGCCAAACCGAGAAGAACACATGAGTTTATTTTGTTGCCATCTTTGGTCAAGCATTCTTCTTTACGCTGACTTCAGTACATGCGCAATACACATGCTTCCAATTCTGACGTATTTCAGAATTTCCTGCAGGCTTTTTGTAAAGAGCTAGAAAACAACAACCTTGCTCCAATCTGGAATCTACTACCTTATGCCTTTTATTTTATTCTTTTTCCTTCCACGTACCTTCCTGAATAGATTTCTTTAACGCTGCGCGCTGGATTATAGCTCACATTTTAACGAGATAGTGTTAAAGCGGACGTTCACTGGAATTCCCGACGTCGGGGTCGGCATTGGGAGCCAAATTTCTCGAACATGGCGCTGGAATAATAGTAGCTGGCAGTTCACATATCCACGTACTGGATGTAGGGTTGCCTGACGTTACGTTAGCAGGAGCTGCTAACGAAGACCTCTCCGTTCATATGGGAAGCTTGTATCAGAATCACAGTTAGCCAAGCCGGCACGTTAGTACGGCTTGGTTAAATCGGGCTTTAAATGAGAGGTGGTCGCCCGCCCTATCACGCTCTACCTATAACGGCGAAGATGAAGGGTCTCCTATTATTTTATTATTTTGGATCACTCCACCCTGGTGCTTAAAGTGAAACTTAAGCGTCCCCTCTCCTCCAATTTTATTGTTTATTTCCTTCCTGTTGCTCTACCTTCACTAAACTGTAGTTAACTTCAATTACCTCTTTCTGCTATCCCTCCGATTGTGTACTTGTTGTTAGTCTAAGTGATTTAAAAACAAGACAGCAGAGACAAGAAGATCAAGGATAAAAAAGACCAACGCTACTCTTTTTGCAAGTCTTTTCCTGTTTTAGTGTTCTCTCTACACCAAAAATACTTAAAACAAGAGCACATGGTCAACTTGTGTCACTTATACTACTTTGGCGTTCTTCTTAAATATGCCATATTCACTGTTGATGGTTCGTTTGAGCTGATTTTATATTTAATTTGCACTAATCAGTTTTGTTGAGGATCGTAGTCTGGGATAGTTTGTTCACAGTTTATTACAAATTAACAAAGCGCAAAGAAACCAGACACATCTTCTGGGTTATCTTCTCTTGTCCTGTTTCTTCACGCTGCGTTGATTTGTTAATCAGTTTTTGTAGTTTGTTCCGTATTTCTATTTTTCCTCTGTTGTCTTGTACACCCTCATTCCTGGTGCATGCAGTTTTGTTTCTAGTCTTGCACATGTAGTTTCGTCCTGCCTTCGAGTACTCGGACGACTCGGTTGTCACCGAGCACGTTAAATGAAGATATTATTTGAGTAATGGTTTGTCTTACAATTTGCTAGTGCATGCTGAAACGGCTTAAATAGTAGAATTCTTCTAGCTGCTTTTTGCTTTGCAGCTGTGCCGATACAACGACCTATGGGGAAGTACCCAATATTCTGCATGCTGACCACCATCCAACGCGACTACGACCAGGTCAATCTCGATGGTGTCTGCGATTACGTGTTCATGGCGTTCTACGCGAGGACCAATGACACATTCCTGGACGACAGCCACCCTGCTGTGCAGAAAATGCTCGCCAAAGCCGGAAATAGCTCGGGCAGGACATCCTACTGCATCAGCATTGCTAACAAGTAGGTGGCCATAGCTCCCATTTTCGCTAAGTCTGACTGAGCGCCGTTGCAACATCCGTATCATGCGACTTTATGAGCACCTCTATACGTCTATACGATGATCAGATTCCTCATGACTTTGCCCGACTCTTAACTGGTAGATATATGCTTCAGACTCTCACAAAAACATAGTTGCGTCCACAAGCAAAGTAGCGCGCTTACCTTCTGGCGAGCCATCATTTGTCTCAGCAGCGCCTTCGACTCCTTCAGTTCGAAGTGCAAATTCTTATTTGACAGACCATAGCAAAGGTACTCTTTTAGAGTGTGGGAATAAGTGGGGCGGACCTAATTTTAGACGTCTATTGGTGCCCGGCTGGTGAGACCTGGTCTACTTGCTCAGTCTCTGGCTCCTTCTTTGGCTTCAGGGCAGGGAAAGAGAAGTGTACCGAGGGCCCCAGACAATAGGCGTTTCAAGAATGCGGTGCTGTCATTTTTAGTGCGCAATGATAATCCTCGCGTTAAGTTGCAGCACGCATCTTTGAAGCCTTCGATGGGGATTAATGAAGCAAGTGGTCCGTGTGATGTGATTATCAGTGGAAATACGCGTTCCTGCTCCTCTGTACTGTGCTTTCAACTATTGTTTGTTCTTGTTTCTTATGGCTGTGGCCACAGTACTGCATCTGTTTACGCGGTAATGCTGTTTGAAGAGCGTTCCAATGTTTAAAATCGGGGCATGCGTCGTCCTGCTTGAATATGGCGTAGTGGTGTTGGTGGTTTTGGGAGAGGGGAGGGGGCACACTTTAAACAAACAGTTATGATCAGTCTGGAGCAATTGGAGATGGCTGGCAGTGATTTGTGCTGGCGCTTTAGGACCACTCTAGCTACCATCATGGTGCGCCTTAGCCGCTTGAGCTGTCTAACTCTATCCTCCTCCATGAGCTCTTGTGCGAGTATCATGCCGCCTTGGGTGCAATAGCATGTTTTTGATGCACAAATATTATTGAAACAGTTTTTTTATACTGTTTTTTATGAGTGCGTCCATTTGTTTCCGCTGACCATGACTGTGTGTGTTAACAAATCTTCTTTATATGGTTGGTGCATACTTGAACTGGTGAAAAATTGCGCCGATCCATGCAGACCACAAGATACTGCCTCTGTGATTCCTACAGCGTTCACTATAATAGTATTTGTCAATGTGCCCTTGGTTAGTCGCTGCGTCATGTGCGTAATAATAATGACGTTTATTTGTATCAAGTACAACATACAGGATTCTGGAGGCCTGCAGAAAAAGCTGTCATGAAGACCGCGAGATGAAGCTACACGCCCCCTGTACATTGTCAGTTAACCTTGTCGCAAAAAAAGACCTAATCAATGTTTTAAAACGTCTAAAGCGATACTAATAAATGTAACTCAGTCACATAATATAAGAGGAAACTATTTAACGAAAGCAGCAAACTGTATAGTGCAGCCTTCATTATGTAAGGCTCAAAATCACACAATAACATAAAAATGAATCGGGCGAGTAAATTCTTTAGTTGATTTCCATTTTATGGTGACAATTGTTTGATTTTTTTCCACTTATCTGAGACATCTTGCTCCAGATATTGCTGTCCGCTTAGAAATTTTATTGGCTACCATCGCACATGTACTGTGATAGAGAGAGAATTCCCTTTCTTTATGCTTGGCTTTTTTTACATTGTTAGACACTGATATTTGTGCATACTTCCGAGGCCACCCGCTCTGCCATATCGCGGCTTTCATATATATTTAGCCTCTTGCAGCCCATCCTGGGTTTCGTTCATTTAGCTTTTGGTAGACCGGATGAGAACGCTTTCCCACATAGATGGCCAGTCATACATAGCCTGGTGTAGAGGAGAGAAAGTAGAAATATATTTCATCTCTTAGAGGTGCTTACTGAAATTTAGGTTTTCGTTAGGTCGCTACAGACCTTTCCGCCACCATAAAATGCCAGCGGAATGCGGCCACGGAAAACCCCTTTAAGATCCAGTCTTTCGCCCCGCCGCAGTGGCTCAGTGTTTAGGGCGCTCAACAGCTGAATCTAAGGATGCAGATCCGATCTCGGCTGCGGCAGCCTCTTTTCTTTTGCTGTAAACTAATTATTATTATTATTACCATATGACGTCAGTGCTCCTTAAAAAATTCCAGGTGGTCGAAACGTCCGGAGTCTGCCACTATACGCCGCCCCCATAGGCAAACGAAATCTTTGCGAGCGGTCAATCACGCGAAATTGTGATTGACTTAGACATATGCGAGTAAATCAGAACATTGAGATACGAGCCAGTTGGTTTTGTGTTTCTTGGGTAAATAGCCTCACGAACATGAGTGCAAACTAAATTTAAGCCACTGAAGGTTGTAGTAAACGGCGTCCATTTGTAGGAGCTGTCAATTCGCTAAGAATCTCAACAAATAGGATGCCAGCCAAACAAATTAGCATGCACGATCGACAGGCATCGACTTGCCACACTATAGAAATATCCTAATGAAACCAAGAAAGGGTTTCGATGGTTCATCGCCTATCAGTTAATCCATTGTGTTCTGTTCGACAGTTGGTAAAGCTACGTGCCACCGCCATTCGTACCCGCGTACCTTGTAAACGTGTATGGGTATGTGAAAGTTTGCTTCTGGCGATTCGATTTTCTTGGTCACGTGGATGGGACCCGGCTAAGTTGTCCGTCCTACCTTCATTCAATGCGGGTAGGATAAGAAATTATGACAGTCGGCCACTTGCCCGATGTATACAAGCAGCATTCTTATGGCACGCAACCACTGCAGCGTCCTGCGCATCTCATTATGTTCCGTTACCCTTCGCACACCACGCGCAAAGATAACACTTATACCTGAGTTAGTTTTGTCTACCTCGTCACGTTGCAGTTTCCCTTTGCATTAGCGGTGCTCCCAGGAAAGTGAAACAGCAAAAAACACGCTTCCTAGAGCATAGCGCCTTGTCTCTATGTGCTCTATGTAAGGTCTTGTTTTTGTTCATCGCTGTCTACCGTTTCAGTGGCACTAGTGCACCGAATACACAAATTGTCTTGACTGTAAAACCTTCCCCGCTTTCTGAAAATGTCTGTGCGAACGACGACAGCGGAGCGCTAAAATTCGTTGTGTCGACATCGCATTCCGCACAGCCATGCTTTAGACGTCAGTTAAACAAGGCAAACTGAATGTGCATAATGAAGACTGCCTTGGGTTTTTATTTATGCAATCGCATCGCTGGTTGGACTGCGCTGTAATTAGAGTGGATCGATAATGAGGACGCGCAGATTGTACCGTCGCAATATTATGGCGCGCCCATGACAGCACTCCCATTAAAGTGTATTTGCATGACCATGCATAAGTCATGCTTATCTGATCACGGGGGGTCTGATGGCCCTGAGATTAGCGCACAAATAAAAAATACCTGTGCAGCTTGTGCATAGCAAGCAGAAGAAGGATCCAGAGGAAGCATTAACCTGTCATACAACGAAGTTAACTGAGGAGCGAAAACTTTCCGTCTTACAATTTGCCGCACCTTATTTCTTGTGAGAAGATTCGAACAAAACTGAAAAACTAAATGTATAGAAATTTTCTGATAACAGGATGCGAAGCACGTCGCTCCAATTGATAGGCTGCTGTGTGAATGCGTTGAGGTATAAACTGTAGGCATGTGAAGCATTCTACACAAGGAATAATGACAGCAACATTAAATTCATTAGTAATAGGCTGAATTAAGCTATGAGACAGCGGGACACGAACTTCGAAAATTGTGACGCAATACATGCAGGATAATTTGTTTCCACGGAAAAGCGTATGCAGCTCGTTTGTTGGAAAAGCCGTCGTTGTACCTGAGATTCGAATCGGGTTATGTCGGAAGTGTATGGAACGTGGTTGAAAAAAAAAAACAAAAAAAAAAAACGTTGTGGGTTTAAGCATGAATTGAACGTATTTATACGAGCGAAAGCTCAGTTAAGCATGGTTTTGCACGGTTTAACAAGGTTGTACACGGCTTGATGGTTTGATTTAGGGGACCCTCAAGCTTCGCTTTGAGCACTCGTGCTAGCGCCTTTAACACTGCCTTTTCATCTCCATGAAAAGCCAGTGCTTGATGATGCTAATATTCAAATATAGAATACTTGATCCTTAACTAATTGAAATAATGTAAAACGTTTCTAGTGCAACTGTGAGACGTGTGTTTTTCGTGTGCTCGAATAATGTCTCACAATAGTTCAAAGGTGTTAAATGCTCAAAATAAGAAGCTAATGCTTGATGAGGCTAATTAAAAAAATTGTAGGCGTGCAATAAATTAATTATTTCGAATAATTGAAAAAATTAAATTTATTCATGGGTGTCCTAGTGCACAAAATTAAAAGCCGATATTTGCTGATGTTAAGTATCGGTGTTAATAAAATTAAAAATTAGAATTAGGGAGAAACATCAGTTTGTGTGAAACGTTATCACATCACACCCTTAAAGGCGGCGCTTAGGTGCGTCCTTAAATTTATTGTTAGGAGTAGGGGCGCGAAGGAGTGAAGGGTGAGTTGAATTGGTAAATTGGTGAATGGGTGTGTTGAATTGGAGTGAAGGATGAGTTGAGCACTGCCTTCCCTTCGCTGTAGAGCTATAGAGACATTCCTGTAGCCACTGTGGTCTCGCGTGATCTCGCTAGATCATTGCTATACGACGACGACAAGTGCTTATTTGTTAAGCAGCTGAAAGTCGCCCTCCTATCTATTAAACAAAAGCATTTTGTTACTTCAAACGGTAGGGGAAGCTAATACTGGTCAGGTTGAAAGCGAATGCAGCAGTTTAAGACATGATATCGCTTCGAGGGATGATCGCCGAAGCAGTTATCGTGTGAAGGAGGCGGGCAGGGCGCCACCATGTCGTCAACTCTACGTATGCTAGCAGCACGATTACCTTAACGTGAAACTCCGAATCATGTGCGTCCGTGAGACCCACGCAGACCATTCACTTTCTGCGCATGCGTGCTGGTCACCCGTAAGAGCCCTACGTACGTGAAGCCCCTATGTGCGCAAAATTAAAACTGTCTACTGTTTCCTACGCACTCAGGCGTTAGTCTGCGCACTCAGGCGTAACTCTCCAACGCAACATGGAATCCACATATCCTCGTCTTCTTTGTGTATTGCTGGCCCCAAAAGTTCACGCTATGACACTTTCAAGAGCGCTAGGTCTCACGACTTACATATGCCGGCTTTTCGTCTGTCTCTCCGTCGCTCTCTGATTCAAGATGGCGGCTGAGTCACGTGATCATGACTATGCCATTGCAAATAGTTTCTGATAATCATTGATGAGAAAGAGAAAGAAAAGGTCTCCTTATCTCCTTCCCTGCCCCTCCCTCAGGCCGGCCGCGAAAGCCAAAGCGCGACATTGTTCTGGACGTCTGTACGTGATTGGTTTGCCTTGACTGTCGCTTGTTCACAATCATTCACAATGGCTTGATATGCCTTGAAAAAACATTGGCAGTTAAGTAACCGCACTGACAAACATGGTACCTTCGCACTGTCAAGCCTCTGTATTATAGTGAACTACAATAGTATTCTAGTTCACTATACTCTATAGGTTTGTGAACGAAGCTCCATGAAGTTTTTAGAACCACTCTCATGGCGCTTGCATATGTCTAGATATATGGATCAGTGCCCCAAAAGGCTCAACTGCATGCACTACTGAACAAAGCGATCCTACCATCTCTCCGTGAATCTGGCTTATACCTTTAAATCTTCCTTGTGACACTTTCGTTTTCGCGCAGCATTGAGTTAACGGCGGTCATACTCTCTAAGACACTGTTTAAGATCTGTATTCGGTGCAGGCTTATTGTGTTTTCTTTCCAGTGCGCTGATACGTTTATAGTACCACCGCAGATTTTTAACCAGGGAAGCCTGGAAAACTACTCGACTAAAGCTGAGAAAGGCAATTAATTATTAACAGAAATTTGGGCCCCACAAGTTGTAATACACAACTACTAAAGAAATTCAAACTTGCCCATTCTAATCATTGCAATTTATTTGTGTTGTGGTATTAAAAAGAAAAAATACTTCATAGTAATCATTTAATCACTTCATCTTCATACAACATACAGCTGAGATTAAGGAAGGGGGGGGGGGGAGGGGGGGAGACTAAGTGAGCGCAGAGTTACACTTCCGATAACGGAATTGTAAACGCATTCGGATACTTCTTATCTGCAACATGCACAAATAGCCAGTTTGCAAGGTGGCCGCTGTGTGACGTCCATTTCTTTGAAACCGCCTGCAGCAGTTGGATAAAATGCCTAATTGCGCTTTCTCACGGTATCATATTCGCAATCTCCCCTTTGCTGCGGCTCTCCTCACGTATTGGGGTTTGCGATGCAGAGCACTGCATACCTGGCGACATCCAAAGGGAAGTGAGCGAAACAAATTTTACTTTCTCTATTTTCTCGAGCGATGCCGCCTTATGCAGAAGCTTTCGTTAATAACGCCGCAAGTTCTTGTGATGGGGTACTTAAAATTACATTAAAGCACGGATTGAAAACGAAGAGAAGCGTCCGGAGCTGCTTCTTAGCGGAGCGTCGATGTGCACGGCATAAAAACTATAAAAGACGTAATTGCGACGTCATAAGGTCAGGAATTAACTACGTTGGCAACACTGTATGCCATTCAAAACTCGAAAACCTCCTTGGATGTTGTGGGAAACATAACACCCTAATGTCCATAAGGACTTATGTAGCATTATAATTTCATACCGGAAGACTGATTAACCGCGTTTTATCGGATGTGACGATTAAGAGTAAGTAACGATGAAAGCATTTCTCTCTTTCCGGGGTACACTAGTTAGCGCTGGGAGGGCGTAAAAATATATATATTCGAATCCCAGCTCCCTCTCGGCTTTCTGGGCCACGGAAGGAGCGAGGACCGTACTAGATCAGCGAATGAAGTTAGCGGTCTTTCGGAAACGTGCTGCGAGTCGGGCAAGACACAGGGGCTTGTGTAAATATGGCTTGGTACACATCCAGCACAGCGTATACTTTACATGGGTCGCGTCACCGGAGCTTAGGCTAGAAGATCTCCCGCGTTTTGAGGATAAACATTTTACACAGAGGTTTCCGTAACACGGTCCGTCAATATGTGGTCACGGGACGGCCTCTCATTATCTCATCACTTGGTCACCATTTGATCACAGGACCATCAAGTGTCATCACGGGACCAACACTAGCCACGTGAGCATGTTTCCGTTGTAATCGTGATGATAACACAGGTTGTCGCAAATTCTGTAGGTCATCATCATGATCATCACTATCAGCAGTAGCAGCCTGACTATACCCACTGCAGGGTGAAGGCCTCTCCCATTATTCTTCAATTACACCGGTTCTGGGTTAGCTGCATCCACTTGACCCCTTCGAACTTCTTAACCTCATCCGCCCACCTAACTTTCTGCCGCCCCCTGCTACGCTTTCCTTCCCTTGGAATCCAGTTTGTTACCCTAAACGACCATCGGTTATCCTCTTTTCGCACTACATGTCCTGCCCACGCCCAATTCTTCTTCTTGATTTCCACTAGAATGTCGGTAACTTGAGTTATTTCTCTGACCCACTCTGCACGCTTCCTATCTCTTAATGTTACCCCTACCATTTTTCGTTCCATAGCCCTCTGGGTTGTCCTCAACTTAAGTAGAACTCTCTTGGTTAGCCTCCACGTTTCAGCTCCATAGGTGAGTACAGGCAAAATGCAACTGTTGTATACTTTCCTCTTGAGCGATACCGGTAAGCTGCTAGTCATAACCTGCGAGTGCTTGCCAAATGCGCTCCATCCCAATCTTATTCTTCTTGTTATTTCCTTTTCATTGTCCGGAGCTGAGGTTACTACTTGACCTAAGTAGACATATTCGCCTACTACTTCCAGTACTTCGCTACCTAACGTAAACTGCTGTTCCTTCCCGAGGCCGACTTTTCCTGTCTAGTTCATCAATCATTATTTGCAGACCATCCCCCGATTCTGTAGGTGTTAGACATTAAAGTAGGTTCCAAGAGTTAGTCAAACATCACCAGCAGCACTGCAACAGCTTTAGAAGAGTTCAGCGCCTCATAGCCCTATTCATTGTCAGATTTTGAGGGTGGGAAGAGGAGCTAGCGTCACAAACTCTCCCTCTCTTGAAGGGAATTGACAGAAGTCGCCTCTGCCACGCCTGGTGCGTTGGTGATTATTGTGCTTGCCGAACAAAAGGGTTGTCTTGCTATTGCGGTTAACACTGGCTATCTAGTGTGTGTTTTAGCCACCACTTTGTGGCCGCGACGACATGCCACCGCCATTTTGTTGCTAGCCATGGTTGCCTTCCTAAGCCCACCCTGCATCTCAAGTCGCTTGAATAAACTTCATATATATCGCTTTCAAGCGTAGCCTTTCTACACTGGCCAGTTCTGCATTCTAAGCTTGCCACAAGAGGCTCCGTTTCCCGCCAAATGCTCATATAGAAGCAGCGTCAGCTGTTCGCGACAAAAGGCCGAGATTAGCTGCCTGATGGATACGCCATTCGCCTTATACATTGCAACCGGCAGTCGTCCAATAGTACGACTTTTCAATGATCGCGCTGGGCGGAAACGAGGAAGAATAGCGCAGCACGCATGCTACCTTTATGTTAGAACTGGTTTGTAGGCTTGATATTAACTTTGTATTCTCTCATAATTCTACACTCCTTATGAGTATGAACAAACGCAGAAAAGCGAGCAAACAAAATGAGCTCTCAAAATAATGCAAAAAGAAGCATAAAACATGACAAAAATTTATGAACGAAAAGCAAATATTACAAATGAGCGTCGAAGGGACAATCAAGAAAGCACAACAAGAATCTTTCTTTTTCGTTGAATGAGGCATTTGTCCTGTTCAGCACGTTTAGTTTGCGGTTATTATCCACCAATCCTGTGGCGTATGATAAAAAATACAATTTCGTTACACATGCCTTTGATATCCCAGTCATACCGGGAAGCCGCGCACCAAGGAAACTGCGGCAGTATAGTTCTCTCATCCTCCCGGCCTGACCCTAGCCGAAGATGTATTCGACGGGAGGAATATTGTTCATAGGCGCCTATTCGTGCTGGTCTTCCGCTCCAAACCATGATGAGGCGCTGAAAGGCCAATCGATTGACGGTTGCTCGGTAGTGTTAGAAGACTAGCAGGGTGTACCTTTCTTTTTAATTTAACATATATAAAACATGACATTACTGAATACCCTCTGTAAGTTGAGCAGGAACTCTCTGACCATTACCTAGTGAGTGTTTCCTTTGGAAATTTAAAGCTTAATAAATGTGAAAACTCCTCTAATAAATCTTGTAATGATTACTCTCGTGATAATGACGACCACGTAGTAGAATATATTGAAAGCTGCCTGCCTGAATTTGATGACATTGACGTAGGTGTCATGTGGGACAACTTTAAGCGCATGTGTCGCTACTGCTCTGAAAACTTTGGGCCAAGCAACCAAAATAATGTTAACAGACACCCTGGATGACACGCGATATTATAAACCAAAAGGGTAAAATAAAACGGTAAAAGAAAGAATGATCGCAACCTGGCGTAACCAAGGGATTACAAGACAATCTTGCATATTCAATACGTGTTTCTAAAAATCACTTTTTCAATGCGTCTTTGCTGAACTACGCCGAATACGCGAGGAATGTTTGGAGCTGCACAAACGAAAAAAAAAAATATGTCTAAGATATCGATCACCAATTCTATAAACAGTGACCAGAGAGCAATTGCGTAGCATTTAATTACCTACTTTCAAGCCGTGTTTTCAAATTCGAGCTCATGGGCCTCTGCAGCCGCCCTGTCATACGAGGCAGATGTAAATATGTTTCTTACGTTGGAGTATTTTCTATGCCCCTGAGCTTGAGAACTAAACGAAACATGTGGTCTTAACAACACCACGAACATCTTTCTACAGAATATTCAGAATCAGTTGTACAGCTATTATACGCACTGATTAAAGCATCCTTGTCAACTGGGAAGTTGCCAGATGATTGGAAGACCGCCGTAGTCATCCCTGTACTTAATCGGTTTGTTTACGCTTAACTACCAACCTATTTCCCTAACATATTCATGTTGTAGATTTTACTGAGCACGTTACTGCCAATCACCTAAATGAATTCTGAAATCTGCACTTTATTTTATCCAAACTAGAGCATTGTTTTCGTAAGTGATATTCGACATTATCACAGTCATATTCATTCATCCGCTTGCCTTTATCCTAGAGTGTAGTGGCCATAGTGACCTAATAATTCTAGACTTCAGCAAAATATCTTACAATGTCACTCGTGATAAATTAATTCTATAACATAAAGCGGTTGGCCTTACTGAAATATTTGTTTTCTGAATTTCAGGCTGTTTAACTAACCGTAAATAGCCTGCATCATTTAATGGAGAGGAATCGGACGGGTCTTTCAGTTGCTTTTGGAGTGTCCAAAGGAGTGTACTCGGGCCTTTATTATTTGTGATTTATAATATTGACATCGTTGACACTGTTCCTGGCATAGAGATTCGTTCGTTTGCAGATCACTGCGTGCTGTATCGTAATATTACATGCTCTAATCACAAGATTGAACTTGATAATTCTCCAACATCTTTGCATGGAGCCAGAAATGTGGCATCTTCCTGAACAAAGAAAATGCCAACTACCTTCGCGTGACACGTAAAAAAAAATCTTCGACTACAGGCATCACGCCATTACATCGCCATTACATGGCGTATCCAGGTTTAAATACCTAGGCGCCGCATTAGGTAATATTCTGTCCTGGAATTTACATGTTGAAAGCATCTACTTGTCTTCGTTTCGAAAGCTAAGTTTTCTGCGGAATACATATTCGAAACCCCGCTGAAGTTAAATTATTCTCTTATAATTCACTAATGAGGTCTTAGCTTGAGTAGGCTTGCGTTGTGTGGGATGCTTTTAATGAAACCAATATCAAAAACCTGAAAAAATGCAACTTAGTCATTAAATAGATTTATTCAAAGATTTTGTCGTTCGATCCTCCATCGGCGTTTATGAAAGTTAACAATTTCCGACTTCTTCAGTGAAGAAGAAATATCCGTACAGAATTCCTTTACTTGCTAATAAATAGAACTTGGCGCTTGATCCTGCACCCTAGGCATCTTTGTTAGCTGTGTGCCTTACAGACCAGCACATTCTTGTGCTCTTACTGCATACTTCGCTCGAACTGACACATCATTTTCTTTTATCCCACGTACCATAGCAGGGTGGAATTTACCTGCACAGTGACTGACAGCGCATAGTGATGCTGGGTGTTTCATTTTGCTCTTATATCTGTAACATAGACTTACGTATTTATTCTGCATGGGTCTCTAAAATGACTTCAGCATAAAATAAATTAAAAAAATGACAAGATAAGAATTGCAGCAAAGTTCCTCAAACTGATACAATAATGGCGATGTGATATGACAAACTGTTCAGTACCCACTTCAGATGAAGTAAACACTCGTGTGGCTTTCAACAAACTTTGTAACTTGTTTTTTTTCTTGGCTAATTTCTACGGTCACGCAGCTTCGCTCAAGAAGCGAAGACGCACGTGGAGTCCGATCCTGGCAAGCAGCAGATAAGAAAATACTGGACCAGGCACAGAGTATTTCACTACGCCGTCACCGACGTGGAGGTTCGTCCCGGAAATCAGCTGGTTGCAGCGACAGTCAGGAAAGCATACGAAGTCCTCAAGGTGACCAGTCTCTTGCAGATGCTCATCTGCACGCTCACTGCGAGGGAGTCGTGCCCCTATTCAATGCAGTAACCGTAACCTAGTTCCAAATTTCTTTTCTCCGTAAAACATGTTGCACTGTACAAACCATCCTAAGAATTTAGCGAATGTATAGTCGCAGCACTCAATATTTGATCTTTTAAGCTTATATAGTCCGTGGACTAAAGCAAAAAAACTACAGTGATTTAATTTGCATTTCGAGACTGCAAAATCTTCGTTTTTATTTAAGATAACCACACACTCTTTTGACCATTGTAATCTGATAAAATAACGAACACCAATTATTCATTATAATGTTCTCGATCTTTGGCTATTGCTTCGATGTCCTGCATTGTGTTGCAGTTTTTTTTTAATAAACTTTCTAGTTTCGGTCATTGTAAATGTGGTATACATATAAGTAAGTTTTTGTGTTAATACGTTTTCTATCGCGAAATGTTATTTGCACTAAATATTAACCCTTGCGTTCATTGAGATAAGCAAGAATGTTTTACATGATTAATTTTTTTTTAATTCAAAGAAAAGTTACTAAAACGGGGGGTTTTTTTAAGCATTAAACGTTGCTAGCTGCAAATCTCGCCTAACTGGGACGAACCTCGCTAGAAAGTAGAGACCGTGAAGCCAAATTTTGAAACCACATAAAGAGCCAAACTGAAAAAATAAAATGATATTAACTTGTCCGAAACACTTCAAAATTTATTTAATTATTTGTTATGGTATAAAAAGAGAAATGATTATATATTTACAGCTTCTAGCGGGGCCCGAACTAGCGCCGGCGCAAACCGATCAGTTTCGTTTTTCGATGCCTGATACCTTCCGGTCATTGCGCAATTACTTTTTTTCTTTTTTTTTTTTTTTTTTTTGCGCTGTACTGTAGAACCAGCAGCACTGGAAATCTTCATATTTCCTCATCTTTCGTACTCCGCAGACACTTTATATATACTGAGACCATCATCACCTTATTGCCAAACCCGCACATCAGATATCGCTCACTTACTAGCCTAGCCACGAGGAAGGTATAGTTCCCTGGTATGAAGAAAAAATAATAAAAAAATAAAACCGCGGAACGAAAGGGACGCAAATTGTCTCGACGCAAGAACTTTCAAAAGTGACACAAACAGATCGCACATGCTATTTGCACTACCTTTACTTGCTGATAATGCAGAAAGCCCAAAAGCATGCGTGCTACAGTTTTATTAGCAGAAAGGGCGACGAATAGGCGCCTTTGAAGGTCAGTAATCATTGTCAACACACTAGAGCTGCAGTGAGCACCTAATAGTCGTCCTAGAATGTTCTCCTAACGAATGCATTCTACATTAATAGGCATCAGAACTATGAGTCGTGCCCAATTAAGCCGACAGTGATAGCGATAACCGAATGCAGAAACTTCAGTACGTCGCACTGAAGTCGCCCACACATTTTCTCAACTGCCTGCTAATTTTATCGCTTGCAATTCGATCCCAGTTACGGGGAGAGGCATTTTATGTTTCAAGCGGTTCCGTTCAGAGAAAAGAAAGGTTGCTGCGGACAAACTGACCACAACACCCGAAATGTTCCGGTTGGCGCTGGAATTTAATTTTTTTAATAGCTACGTACAAGGCGCATACTTTTTGCCGCGCTGCGCGCAATCGCTTACGGGGCTTAAAATTGTTCGTATATCTTTATTTTGCAGAACTGTGAGCTACTGAGCGTCGCCTGACGCTTAATTGATTTAATTTCAGTCTTTAAATAATCTGCTTGGTTTTAAAACCACACGTCTTAATGAATTTTGTTCATACTTATTAATAAAAACGCCTGTAACTTTTCCTGCGCTTCATAAAAAACAAAACAAAAACATAGCATTTGAGTTTACGGTACGCAAGACATAACGCATATTTCGTGAAGAAATTAAACCTACCTAAAATGTGTAATTGTCTGTAATATACGGAACCGAGTTAAGAATAACAGGCTCAAAAAATGTTTGGGAGAGCCCAATATGCAAGAAATGTGATTATCATTTGCGTTGGGCAACTACGTGTTCTAATTACGGCACACTCTCGGCCCAGGCCGTGAATCTGCAGCAGGAGGCGCTGAAGCAAAACTTTCCAGGGCCTCCATCACCGCAGCGTGGTTTCGTCGCGTTGGCCATCCGTATTTGGCCGGGGAGGGCATCTCAAGACTTTTTGCATGAAGTTAGCAATTACTACCAAAGGTACCCGATTTATTTTCTTTGTTTTCCTCTAAGTCTGAGGTGACCACAGACGCCAGGTTTGGGCTTTAACTGCTTGTTATGCATAGGTGTAGTGTCGGGCAGTATTCCGTTGACATTGTTCGTTTTACCAATCAGCTTGCCTTGCCTAGCGATGAATTCTTCCTCGACAGTCTACATGTACAGTGCGTAGCTGCCTCTGGAAGTAATATTCTTGCGGAAATCAGCAGCCTTTATTGTTATAAATATACATTTATAGAACAGCCGTACCAAATTTAACCGCTGCAACAATGCTTCATAACTTAAAGAACTGAATTGTAGAATACGATTCAATTACTTGAGTGTTCGTATTTTAAATGGTATGGTAATTCTGACACGCCACCTCTTTGACGACATATTCATCAGTAAAGGGGTTCCTTTCTTTTGAGAATGCTTTCTTGTTAGTCGAGTAGAACATGGTTAAGTATAGTAAAGCCGCTCTGTATGTTTGCCGGGTGTTTCGTACTGCTAAACGATGCTTATCTCACAGTGTGCTAGCAAATGTGTTCGAGGTTCTTGCTGTCGATGGTTACAGCGAGCTGCGTCAGCTGCAATGTAGGTGAGAGATGTAGACTACGCTGCGTCTCACTCTGTCACAAAGCGCATGGAGTCCATAATTACTTTGTAATTGGTGAACATGAAGCACATTTCTGCTCAGGAGATTTCTTTCCGAGTTCCCTAATTCCCAGGAAAGCATATTCTTCTGGAATATTCAGTAGGACATACTTTCCGGGAGGGACAGAAACGTGCACACTCCAGGACACTCATTCCAGACAGTTAATGTATTGAAACATTTCGCGGTCTCAGTCTGCAACACAGCAAGATTTACCACTGACGAATGACGAATGTAAGATTGTTAAGCAATCATTCCCAAAATTGTAGAAATGAAACTGAACGATTAATTTACCCAGAGTATTCGATATCTCAACAGCTTGCGCACAACTGAAAGTTTCAAAACACTTAGACAATCAATATGCGAATGTATAAAATGTGTAAAGAACTACCTCGTTAATAAAGCTGCACCGCCACCTCCTTAAGGTGCCAAGTTGCGTAGAGTAAGGGGAAGCAGCGCTTGGGAGTTTGTATACCATTATTGAAATTATGGTCTGTCCTATGTACCTTTCACGAAAGGTACGTCTTTCGGTGGAGTGCATGAGATTTCATCCATATCTGAGAAAAATTCCTCCACGAACTTCATTCCTTACGACGTGGAAGGGCTCTTTCGCTCTTTGACAGTACCGTACGCTGTAAGGAGCAATGTGCGCAGGGTAACAGTACGCGTCAGAATTCTTGGGAAACTGCTTTCCCCAGGGTCCTTAACGTCGATGGCATCATCGTACAAACACATATAACGGAGGACGAGATGGGGGCCAATTATACATCGTGTGTGGTAACAGGACCATCACCGTATAGAGTGAACGACACCTCAAACAAGAACCTCATGGGCATGGTAAGCGTGCAAATTGTGTTTTCTGGTCTGAATATTAAAGAGGCTTCGATAATAACTACTATATTGATAGCTCTGATCGTTCAGCTCTTGGAAGGCCAGGAGTGACACTTCGGGTATCAGGCTCTCACACATAAATGCGCATTACATACAAGCCCGTGCACAGTGTATTTTTCTTTAAATGCGCAGTGCGGGCTCTCCTCTACATGTCTCCACATGACATCGCAGTGTCTTTTTTTTTATCCTTACGCAAGAAGACGTTTGGTATACGTAGTCGTAAAATGGGATCGCGGACTAGTAAAAATAAAGCATCAGGGGCCACTAACGTATTATCGAAACTAAATTGATTTCGGTTATTAGCATCATCAAGGCGTTCGTGAAAGAATTCGTCTTTTAAGGTTGCTCTTTTACGCCTTGTCTTTAAACAGCCATCTATTTTACCACTAAAAAAAAATTCCGTAAATAATTCGGGACTGAGATTTTCTCGAGGTTATCGGTGGTTCAGCAAGCATATGCAGAGATATTAAAGATCCCGTTCTCTAAAAGTCCCGTCGTCGGCGTCGTGAGCGAAAAAGAGATTTAGCATGCCGTGATCCGCAATCCGCCACCGTGACCCTCTCCAACTTGTGGGCGGGGCATACAAGCTGATTGGTTCCAATGCGGCAGATCGACATGCCGACATTCAATATTTGGCGCCATCTATCGGCATCAAATTGATTTGGGCATGCGCAGTGGACCGCGGGGGGGGGGGGGGGGGGGGGTGGATCCCGGTAGCGGATCGCGAATCACGATGTGCTAAATCTCTCTAATGACTGGCATGGCTCTCGCAGGCTGCAGTTGGTGGCTGGCATGGCCGGCACTGGCTGGTCGCAGGGTTGTCTCACGTCAGGTGACCTTATGGCATTGCCAGTTTTGCAGGGGCTGCAACTCAAATATCTCTATTCGGATATGGGAGGGCGGGGTCAGAGTTAGCCTTCCAGGACCCTTGCATTCTGAGTCAGTCATGCCACCCTTAGGCCGCGCAGGCACTTTTGTGCGGCCTGCTTATGAAGGTTTTTATATGTCTATGCTGCGTGTCCTTTCACAAATTGATGTTTGCTAAAGTATATTTGAGATGTTATATTAATGAATTAAGGAATTAGTAATTGGGTGAGCAGCAAAGTCTATGTGCGCTAACAGAGATCTGCAAAGACAGTTGGAAAACAGGAGCGGTTCACACTATCGCTTCATACTCATAAATGGAGAGCTTAATAGTGCACTCCCCTTCCAGCCACGCCATCCCCCCTCTAACTCCTCGCGTTTTTCTATTTGTCAACAGCGCATTGCACATAACAGCAGACAACTCATGACAAGACGACTATACACCTTGCCATTAACATCATCCTGTCTAAAAGGCGTTTGATGTACGATACATCAAACAGAGGAGCGGTTCGCGGTTCAGGGGCCCGTCAAGTTGCAATCCGTTTGATGACACCTATTATGAGCAATTCCGTTTGCTTGGTACATAGTATACACAGCTAAAGAGGAGAGGAAGTAATGATGGAATGGAAAGTTTAATGAACAGATGAAATACCCTCTAGACGTTTTTAATGCCTAGTCGAGTCTTAGTAGGTTGGTCGCTTTGGTTCATGGGGTTTAACGTCCGAAATTAACTTCGGATAATAAGGAAGCTCTTTGTTTATAGCACCGGGAAATTAAGACATCTGGAGGTCTTTAACTTACACTCAAATAGCACAGCACACATGAACGTCACGCTTCCGCTCCATTGAAACACTGCCGCCATGGTCAGGATGACGGCCAAGTCGTCAGGCTCTCTAAGGAGCGAACTAAGGACTAACCCCCGGCTGCGAGGCCTGTAGTAAGTTCTTTCGTATCTAGATATAAAACCAAGAACAGCTGCTGGCGTTGGTAATTGTCAGCACTGCCACAGAACGTGTACGTACGTTTTGACTTCCCTACGTGATATAGAGCTAAGGTCTCCGTGCACAGGAATATGACCTTCAAGTGAGCCAGAGGTCAAACCACGAAACACTTGTAGAGTCGCTATAGTGTCGTACCCTATAGTAACAAAGGCCAATATCAATGGTCTAATGTCAAAGCAATGAACTATGACATGGGCACATGGTTTGGTGTCACATGATAAATGTCACAATGTGACGAGGAGCGCGCAGCGCGCCAGGCCATTGCTGCAGCATGGAGCGCGAGGAGATGCACGTGAAAAAGCTATCGCGTACACACTAGGTTTAATCGTAGCTTAGCAACCAGCAATTTGCTCATTATTGAAGTCATAGCTTGCATCGAACCGCATATCCCTTAGGGCCACTTCCGCACTCTTGAGCCAATTTAGATGCTCTTACGCGCCTGTCTATGAGCCTAATTTTCTTTGCTACCTTCGTTTTGCCTAGAGAAGGTCAGTAGACCTCTTGGCACGGACGTTGAGGGGGACTCCGTCCTTGGCCATATCCTTCTCACTCTGTACCCGCCACTACCAGACGCAAACTGTGCCGGCTCGCGTCAACAAGCCATGTATGCCTCTGGTCGGCGTTCCACCACCACCTCGAACCTCTTCCGACGTAAGTACAAGTGCCTGGTAGCAGTTGCCATCTGCGGACTCTAATGTACAGAAAACAAGACGTGAGTGCAGCTCCCCATACATGCCTAAGGAGTTCTTCATAGTCGCCCACAGACTACCGTCTTTTCCGGACTGTCGTAGCATCGATTATAACGTATGACTATTGGTAAAGCAGTATTGAAGGGGCGTCCATTGAACGTCAGGCAAGCAAATGATGCCAACAGATTTCGAACTGTTCATCATCGTCTCGCAAAAAGTTTGGATTTAGCATGTGGAGTATCACATATATCGACGAATCAAAACAGCACCTACGTTTTCGCTCTGAGTAGATACACCGCTTCGAAGGAAGGAGAAACTAGAAATAGAATAGTGTGGTACGCACTCTGTCCACAGATGCGTTGGTTGCGCAGTCCTCTCGGCTGTGCACTTTGCTCTTTGCGTCTTGCTCGCCCACCATACGTCCACAGCATAGGAGAGAAGGGAAGGGAGCATTGTGGTCTTCTGCCCGGCATTCGTCCCGCTTTCTTCACTGCATACTTGGTCAGGGCAAGGGCAACACTTGGGTAATTCGGAAGTCTGGGCTAGTTGGTTTGTCATGATCACGGTGGTCATGATTATTAAGCAGCGCACCAGAAAGACACTGACAGCAAGAGGGAACAAGCGCTGAGCTTACAAATGAATTTTATTGAAGAGCGTGTCAGAATGAATATTGTACAACAACACAAACAAAGTGCAGTAGTATATGGGATTACCTACGCCTGTCTTGGTATGTCATTTCGCTTTTTTTTTAAATATGAATGGAAAGAGTGCGGACGCAAGAAGCCCCAGCATGAGCTATTGCTTTGGCCTTGATGATCCATCTTACACTGCTTTCTGGCCAGGACCGCGCAGCCAAGATAGTCGGGCTGGCAAGTCGGTCAGTGTTCTCAATGACGGCAGTGTTTTGACAGAAACTCTGATGTAGTGCCTCGTACATTGGGATCATGCTGCCCCAACCTTTCGTTAAGACATCGACCGTTCTGGTCGACCGTCCTGGTCGACCGTTCTGGTCGACCGTTCTGGTCGATGTATGTGTTCCCGCAAGGTAACTAATGTGTTTGCTCAATGCTACCCATTGCCCGAGTTTCCATATTTGTTTTTCTTTTAGAGCATCTTAAGCAACCGACATGAACAAAACACTGGGATAGCTTGTGGTACAGAGATTAGCTGCCTGTTTCTTGAAGCTCTCTTCAACTGTGTGAGAGTAGGACTTGTATAAGGCTTTACGTAAACAAAGCCTCCTAATCCCTCACTTCACCAGTTTAAGGTGCGCCGAGGAATATTTTAAATGTGGTTGTTTTCCCCTTAGGTTTATGCATTAAACAACTGTGTTTTTCAGAAAAGCGGAGACTAAGTCTCGAAAACGCATGCCTCCATTAAGTGGCAGTTTATGAGTCACAGTGAGAGGGTTCAACTACTATTCAAAATTCACAAAATATTCTCCATAGTTTTGGCACGGTGTTCCGTTTTCATTTCGAGTAGGATAACAAAGCCGTCAACATATCGCACTGCTTTTAAAACATTGCTATCTTCTATACATCGAGACAAATTATCACACTCAGTCAAATATAAAGTCACTGAGTACCGGCGCATTGCAAGAGCTATACGAATGCCTTGTTTCTGAAAAAGCATGCCGTTCCCCAATTCTACGTATACGGACGTTAGGTACAGGCGCAGTAGTTCTGAGAAATGACATATCTAGATAGGCGTAGGTGACCTGCAATTTAGGTTGCTGAGGTGTCTGTATCTCATTTATTGCTGTGTATTGTGTGTGTTGTACCATATTTATTCTGACACACTTTTGAATAAAATTCAGTTGTAAGTTCAGCGTTTGGGTGATGTCGTGCGGGGCTAATGACGTTCAGGGGCCGAATTCGCTCCTGAGATTAGCGGAGGAGGGCCCCGTAGGAATTACAATATTAAAAAAATGACAAAATTTTCGGCTCACTTCTGAGGACTTGTAAGCTGCATTAAGGCTGAATGTCATTCTCTCTACACAATATTGTTACGGACGAGCAACGAAGAAGAAGCGGCGGAAGTAAGAACAAAGGCCAAGGAAGCTTCGCACGCCACTTGAGCTACGTGGGGTAGGGAAGTCGCGCACGGCTCGAACTTTGTCAGGGTCGGGCTGCACACCATTTGCGTCAACCAAATGACCCAAGACTTTGATTTGGCGCCGGCCGATGCTGCATTTTTTTGGCGTTCAATTGAAGACCGGCGCGGCGGAAAACGTCCAGGACCGTAGAAAGGCGATCAAGGTGGGTTGCGAACGTGGAAGAGAAAACGACGTCATCCAGGTAGCATAAACATGTTGTCCATTTAAAGCCACGGAGGAGTGAGTCCATCATGCGCTCGAATGTTGCAGGAGCGTTACAGAGTCCAAATGGCCTCACCTTGAATTGATAGAGTCTGTCGGGGGTGACAAATGCAGTTTTCTCGCGATCCCGTTCGTCGACAGCAATTTGCCAGTAGCCTGAACGCATGTCGATAGAAGAAAAATAGCTGGCACCATGCAAGCAGTCAAGCGCGTCATCAATTCGCGGAAGAGGATAAACATCCTTCTTTGTTATTTGATTAAGGTGGCGATAGTCGACACAAAATCTCCAACTTTGGTCTTTCTTTTTGACCAATACGACATGAGACGCCCAGGGACTGCAGGAAGGCTCAAGAATATTTTGCGCCAGCATCTTGTCCACTTCTTTCTGTATAACATGCCGCTCAGTAAGGGAAACACGATAAGGCCGTCTGTGGATGGGGTTGGCGTCACCCGTATTGATTCGATGGGTCACAGCGGATGTTTGGCCCAATGGTCGGTCACCGAAATCAAATATATTGCTGTACGACAGCAAAAGGTCGGAGAGAGCTCTGGCTTGGTCATCTGGCAGATCCGCGGCTATCATGCCTGAAAAGAGGTTCGCATGAGAATAAGCCGATATATGCTGCTCCGACAGATACTGAGGGGTTAGAGCCACAACTTCGCAGTCCGCCAAAGGAAACAGATCAGCGAGTGCGATACCATGGGGTAAAACTTGAGTCGAACGGCTGAAGTTCAGTACGGGAAGATAGGTGCGGTTAGCAGTGACAGTCACGACGGTATGGGGGAGTATAACGTTGTGACGGAGAACAACATCGGTAATTGGGCAAGTGACGTATGTGCCGTCAGGAACTGCGGGGATCGGGGCCAGCGGGACATAAATAGCAGCTTCGGGTGGTAGGCGAACAAATTCGGCGGATCGGAGGCGGGGATTGACATCGGTGTTTTCGGAGCAGTAGGGCAGGTCTAAGCGAAGAAGACCAGTTGAACAATCGATCAGGGAAGAATGGGCCGTTAAAAAGTCGATGCCGAGGATCACGTGAGGGCAGTGGTCGATAACAGTGAAAAGGACAAGGGTAGTGCGACCGGAAATAATCACGCGCGCAGTGCACAGTCCCACGACGGCAGCGACGCTTCCATCGGCAACACGAACGGAGGATGAAGCGGCGGGTGTGACAACCTTTCTGAGACGGCGGCGAAAGGATGAGCTAAGGACTGAAATTTGGGCACCAGTGTCAATGAGGGCAGTAACAGGGGCACCATCCACATAGATGTCTAGAAGGTTGCGGCGATGAGCGAGGGTCAGCAGAGGATTTTCGGGCCGGGTCGTCAATGCAGCGTCACCTCCGGGAGCTGCATTGGTTAGATTTCCGGATGAGAGCTGGAGAAGTGGGGAGATGCGGAACGACGAGATTGGGGCGAGCGGGACCTCCGGGTCTGAGGAGACGGCGAGCGGCTGGGCATGCGCGGGGCTGGCGAGTTTAAGTCACGAGTGCGCGTCATGTTCTTTCGTCTTTCTTCATCGGCTTGCCGCATCGTAACATTTGGTGGAGGTGCGGGTATGATCACCCCCTCATCCTGGACCGGAGCTTCGGTGCCCTGCGACTTCTTGCGCCGTCAGCTGAAGGTTAGGAGGCATCGCATGGCTGTTCCCCAGCCTGACGGACCCAGCAAGACCTTGCCGTTCCGCCGCCCCGTCCCCCGCCCCGACCACAAGACACGACGAAGAAGATACTGACCCGAGACGCTACACATGACCACAAGACACTAGAAGAGATTTGACGACCATATATGACCCCATTGACCAGATGTGCCGACCTAAGACCCCACCGACCCAAGACACCGCTACACTTCAAGATATTCTCCCCTGCCTATGCCATGCGGTGCGTGCCTTCACCTTCCACATCGAGTCGTGGCAACGTGTGGCCCGAGAGTGCCCTGAGCCAAGATTCATCAGGAATCACCGTGCCGGCAAGCCGTTCTATTCTTCCTTCTTCCTCTTCTTCTTCAAGCATCTAGACACGTCCATCATCATAACATGGAATCATCAACATCGGTAAACTTCCTTGTCCACGATCGGGACGATCGCTCGGTGGCTCCGGGTCATGTTACGGACGAGCAACGAAGAAGAAGCGGCGGGCAGTGGCGCGGGCAGGAGCGCTCGCCCTAGGCCCGCTAACATATTCATTAAACGTCAGCTACCATCGCCATCGGTCATGTTCTGTCATTTTTCTTCATCGGCTTGCCGCATCGTAACAATATAATAATTTGATAGGCACCAATGAATACGCCACCACTGCCAGTGAAGTTTGGCCATGGCACAAGCCTGGCACTATCTGGACTTCCCTTCAAATACCTTAAAGTTTCCGGACTCGTTTAACAAATCCATCTTTAGGTCTTCACTCTTATCCTGAGCTCACTGTTCCAAGATTCCGAATTTAAGCCTTTTGGGTACCTGGTCGTGCTTGCGGACAGACAATATGGCAAATGGGGAGGTATTGCGCTTCTATTTCGGTCTTAATTCAAGTTCACAGTCCTGCCTGGCTCTTCAGAAGCTGCATCTATTTGGTGTGAACTGTTTCGTAACAACAGTTTTGGTTGTGTTACTTACCTTCCGCATAGTTCTTCTGTCAACCGATTCACGCCCTTAACGATTAATTGAACACACAAAGCTCCAATTTTTCTAATCTAATTTTGATGGTGATTTCAACGCTCCAGGCATTCATTGGCACACGCTTTCTTTCTCTTCTCAAAAAAGCCAGTATATGCCGTGAGTTTATAAACCTTTTCTTGTTCTTCGACCTTAAGAATTAGAGACGAGGAAGAGGATGTGCTTAATATAACATTGACGCTCGACACAAGCACTCGACTGGGCTTGATGGTGTAGCTAACTCATTTCTCTTTCGCTATTCATTATAGACAGCTCAATATCTAACCGTCATCTTCCTTGAGTCATTAACCTCCGGCGTTCTGCAATCGTCATGGAAGCTAGTGAAGGTGCTTTTTAAATCGGGCGAAAAACGGCTTTTACATAATTGCAGACTTATCTCAAATTTCAGCACCTTAACACCACTAATTGAATTCCCGCACTACCTTTCCTATACTCTTGATAATGAAGTCCAGTTGCACGCTATATTTGTAGATTTTTCTAACGCCTTTGACGCTATACTATACTACATTCTAATCGTAAACGCCATTTAAAAAATCGTCGCTTGGTTGTATTGCTACTTTTTTTCGCACCGGCCACAGCTCGTTTGTTACGTTTCAACTAGCTCCTGTATTGCAGATGTATTATCTGGCGTTCCTCAAGGTTCGGTGTTTGGCCTATTATTACTTCTAATATATGTTAATGACTAACGTTGTATATCGCGTGCCAAGTACATTTATATGCGGATTACTGTGCTTTATATTACATAATTATGCACCCGACGATCACTTGCAACTAAACGCCTCCAATTAATTGTTCTGTTTGGTGTAATACTCGGCCAATGGAAATAAGATTTCCTAAAGCTGTAGTGATGTATTGTACTAACAGCACGTCCCGTTCACTGTTTAATTATGCTTTCAAGGATTTACCATTGCAAATGACTTTCAAATTTCCATATTTCGCAATTATATTGGCCCCTATCGTGTTCTGGTCGAAGCATAATAATTTCATTTGAACTAAATCACTAAAAACGCTTGGATATACGAGAACAATATTTACTTCTGCAAAGGAAGCTAAGGTATTAACATACATATCCTTAATTCGTTCGGTAATCGAATATACTTCTCCAGAGTGAAACCCCTCATGAACATTCTGAATTTAACATAATCGAGTGCATTAAGAGAAAAACAATTACGTTCTTATATCATCAGTATGATTGCCATTTTTCACCTTCTTGTCCCGGGCCCACTACGAATCTAGCATTCCTGTCAGTGTGCCATCATGTGGATTCACCGAGTTCTTGCGCTGCATCGATAATTCCCTTTACCGTGTCATACCTAATGTGTATCTTTTTACCCCCGATTTTCCCCTCCAACCGGAAGTCATATTAGACTAATATTAAGTCATAGTTGGCTCGTAATAATAATTTGAAGCACGGTGTTTCCCCGAGCAATTGAACACTGGAACCTAATTCCTGTTTTATAATAATAATAATAATGTTTTATAATAATTGTGTTGTGTGCATTAGCTATTGCTTCAATTATTTTTTTTTCATTCACAGAGCGTGTGTCATACTGTATGCATTGTGTGCAAACATGTTTGATTAGGCTTATTGCTTTGCATTGTAGCGTTTTAGTGTGAATTTTTAACCTAACACTTGCAACACTCCAACAGGAGCTACGTTGTGGAAAAATAAACGAATAAACACAGAATGAGCAGAGAAAATCCGCTAGAAAGGGGAACTAGTTGCATTGCTCTCGGATGACCCCCCCCCCCCCCCCCCCCTCTCCTTTGCCACAAAGGCCTAGGTGAAAAGAACCTTTTCATGTTGAGAGGGCAACGAAGTTGAGAGTCGTTGAAACAGGAATGTAGTTCCAGCTAGCCTCGCATTATGGGGTGAAATGGAGTGTTGGGGTGTTTTCGTCTTCAGCCCTGTTCGTCATGGTATGCCTAGAATGCTATATATATATATATATATATATATATATATATATATATATATATATATATATATACCACAAGCGTTGGGGGCTGGGGCGAGCTGCAGGCAGAGTTAGTGTTCACCATGCTCCTGAGCCCTCACTGCTAAGACTGGAAGACGTTCAAGTTTTACAAGTGCAATTGTTTTCTGAGCAGTAAGCTGCATCACAACATGCTGAAGTAATTTAAGAGCTGACAAAATTGCCGCAGCCGGTGCCACTTCTTAGAAACATTGTTGTCTTCTATTTTATTTCAGCGAGGACGTAATTAACTCGCGTTTGCTCCGCCCAACCTGCTATCCATGTGTCATGAAGTTGCACTTGCGCTGTACTCAGGATGATTTAAGTATTTTAAATAGACTCTGCTCTACGTGTCAGCTAATGAGCATTCCCTAGATTCTTGCTCATGTGTCATATGATTGCATTAAATATTTTACCACTTCGACCAGGCGCATCTTCCACTGCTTGTAATTTGCGGCATTTGAATATATTTCATTGCAGGCGTGCATTGACGCGAACGATTGGTACAACGGATCGGCGACCTACGGCCAACAGATTGTCATGATTGCTCAACTTACTGCGAAAAGCAACATTCTGACAACGTTTGAGAGCGTCTTTACAATCACGCGCAAGGTAAACAATCCTGCAGTATATGTATGCTTCTGTATTTCTACGTAATTACGTTTTCTCATAAACGTTCAAAGTTCTAACAATCCCTTCAGCATTTATGCTTTGTGCGCACTTGGCTCAGAGGGAATGCTGAACTCGAAGAGAACGCACCACCTCTATTTTTTATGTTTATAATTGTGCCTTTTGCGTCTAATAAAAAAAAAGGTGTTTCTGTACGAGAATGCCATTGCCGTTCGTAGCTTCATACTTTGTTTTGAGGCCTACGACAAATATTTATTATTCAAACCGTCGTTGAAATAATCAATCAATTAAACTTTCATAGGGACTTCCTCTAAGAGGCTTTTAAATTTATGACTATATTTAGCTCTCCGAACAAGAAATAGAGGTTTGAGACAGTTCTGTAGTAGTAAACTAGCGAAAGATTTCAGCGTTGTATTGAATTAAAACACTTACTATCGGTGTTAATTCAAATGCGAACAACGGCGCGCTCATCCAGTTTGCGATAGTTTCGCTGTTGTTTCGTTTTAAGGTCGCTTTCTCGTTTTGCCACTAGAACACTTTCATTTTTTCTTATACCGACGGACTGTCCTAAGACGGAGGGCAACACATTTTTTCTTATCTGCTGCCTTCGTTTTGGTTGTACTGTACGGTTTTTCTGCCTTAGGTCTCCTAATTAAATCCGTTTTCCAATTTAATTTGGCCCAATTGAGAGGTTCATTCGGCGAAGCAAGGAGACGGGACCGAACAACAAGTAGAAGAAGAAACGTTAACGAGCCAACTGAAACCAAAGAAGTGTAGGACGATACAGAAACGGTCGAGTTTTATTTCTTCTGGGAAAAGAATAAATTTGGCGTTTCAGGGGTAAAGCGAAAGCACCGATGTAAAAGAAAACAGAAGCAAAAATATCGACAACCGCTTGAGCGCGCCTACCTGTGATGACGACAGGAAGATTGCCTAAACTGGGCCTTTCTCCACGCGCGCAGCTGTTTGTACTTCAGCTGACGACGATAGTGCCAGCAATTATATACCAGTTTGTTGCATACTTGACTAGTTGTATACTTCTTACATGCCACGCCTACCATTGTTTTTGAGGCGAAAACACAAACAACTTTCAAAAGTATTTCAATCACAAAATAAGGAATACAAGTTATGTATTAGGCGAATACTACATGGTTATCGATGTATGCTAATTTCCAAGCATTGCGTGAAACAGCACATACAAGAAGTAATTTGGTGTCTATGCATCTTCAAAAAATTAACGTCACTGTCTTACGGCGAAATTACCTCGATTCGAGGTAACCTTAGCGGATTTAAATGATGTCCACACTGCACTGAACGAAACAAATATGCGGAAGTGGTCGGAACTGCTCGTACTAATTACACCTTTCAAAGAAAAAGGCCAAATATTAGACAGTAAGGCATGATCAAGAAAAGAGCATGGTCCTTTTGAAGGGCATCTAGTTGAAATGTAAATTAGTAATTCCTAACCAAGTTCACGTAGGAGATCAGTGTATAAAATGCACGCGTTTGTGCTAGCATCCGAAGTTTGATATTTAGGTCACCAACTAAAAGGACAGATTTATTTTCGAATGAAAGTTTGTTATGTACAGCCTGTCGGTTCAATAAAATGTCGGAAACCGACTAAGATGGAGAGCAGTATTGGGAGCCAAAAAGAAAATGTTGGCTATTCTGACAAAAATAAGGCTCAACGTTTCAATGCACGCGAATTCGCAGTTAGAAGGAAATATTGCGCGTAGAAGATGTTGTATCGGAAATGAATATAAGAGACCCACTATCACTACTGGACGAACAATGACAGTATTCTGGTTTTTCAGGATTAAAAGCTGAATAGGTTGCCACCTAATTCCGAACGCCGTGTTTCAAATACACAGATGAAGGAAAATGAATGATTAAAGGAAGTGATAAGGTTACCTGTAGCTTAGCGCATTAAAATGGATGATAATGCGATTCCTAGTGTGATAGGACCTGGGTGAGCTCATGCGGATTAGTAAGAATGCGGTGATGGCTATGGCGATGAAAGGTTAAGGAAGATACAGGTAAAAAAAATGATGAAACGATGAGAAACACCCTGCGGTCTGCAGACTTGCGAGATTTCATCACACAATAGTCAGTCCGCAGCTACTACCACTGCCTTTCTTGCATATGATTGAACGCTTTATGATTGAACGCCTAATAAAACAGTTTCTTCTATGAAGTGCCAGGTCTTGATTGACAAACGAGAGACGGCATAGTCACATTCAATGACAAATCCAATAGTGCTCGTGCGTGGGCGGGCCTTGAGCACAAATTCATTAATCTTGTCATGACACGTGAAAGCGGTGCGCAGCTGTTAGCTTTCGCGTCTGTAAGCACTGTTAAGTCATTTCCGTGTATATGCACTAACCGGTCCGACGATGCCCTGCTTTAGGAATTTCTTCTTGTTGTCTAATTTATGCTAACAAAATGTATGGCAAGGGAAATCGAGTAGCAGTGTCGTCTCATTCGCAAGCATTGAATTGAACTAGAAATCGTAGACTTTGTTACTATTGGTGAGGGGGAGGGATCAGGGCATGCAGTTGTGTTCAGCTCTGCAAAGGCACCTCGACTGTACTTTACTGCTGTTTTAGTCAAAAAAAACAAACTCTTAGACGGTTCAAAAATGATTACATAGTAAATGATCTGAAACATCATAGATTGCTTTGTGGTCGACATACTGAAGGCATCAATGTTGCCTGTAAATCAAGTTTTTGTACTACATAGATGTCAAGCATTGTAGTACAGCTTATTGGCTTGGTGTCCTTCAATGACATGATTCGTTAACATGCATCTAGACAGCATTTTACCCGACCAATTATAGTAGTCTTACTTTTTAACTTTAAACAACAATAGTTTCCTTTACATTAAGTGATGTATAGAGGCATTCTTTGAACACAGTTTTAATGCTGCAATTTAAGCACCATTTAATCAAATTTATTTTAAGCAATGCCAATACCTTTGTCTTTTGCTTTCGCACCAAAACAGCATTACTTGAAATTTTCGGGTAATAATCTAGAGTGACGGCTTCCCCAATGAAGCTGACTTCAGAACTTTGTATTCGCTTCTAGCTGTCAGTCTGTGGGTAGAGAGATTCTGCTTTATTAATCGTTAGGAGCTAGTCTATAATGAAGTAATTGTTGATCTCCGTAAAATTGTTTATGGCGTTGCAGCTACTTACCAAAGGCCTTTTTCATTATTCGTGCTTTTATCTACACTTCTTACACCGCTCACACTGCAGTAGTGCCAAGAATCCACCCTTTCTTTACTGCGTAATTCTGTTCTCTCAACGGTAGCATCCCGCAACTCCTTTCTCCTCACTAGTTGTCTCTCAGAGAGTTAAATGGCCATTGCTGCTGAGAGGTGTCTCTGAACGCAACCTAACGGTAACATACACTCGCTGAAGGCAGGAAAAGATAATGATTAAGGTAACTGCATAGTGTAACCATTGCCATTATTCACCTCCAGGATGTGTTCACGGCTGGTTTTCGGCTTTAGGAATCAAAAACTTCACATAATGCAACCTAAAGGGACCCACACCTCAGGAAAGATGTTAGTAATTTATTTGAATATGCGAATTAAAAGCAATTAAGAAAAGAATGCAGTCAGAGGATTCGAACAGATGTTTCAGGGCAGAGATAAGTAGTGTTAATCAATCCATTGCGCCACATAAGCGAAGGTAATGGCGGGCTTTAAATGCGTTCATATTGTTTTGAAAATATTCCCGCTATTGCTCGCTAGTGACGCTGCTCAGAGGACCCTACCGTTGAGAGAACAGAATCACGCTTTTTGTTTTTATTACAACGGCATTTAAGCTTCCAAAAATGATCCCTGAGTGTCCTCATTCTTTACAGTACTGCATAATGAGGGCTGTCCATCAAGAATTGGGTATGGCTCTGTTCGACGTCGAGTGTGAAGACTGGTCCAATGACTGCACTCAGCGGCCGTCGCAAGTGAACGTTCAGGGTACCAAAAGGATCACCGAGTCGGCCAACTACACTCGCATGCTAGCGAGTGTCGCGACTGTCCAGTCATCTATATGTCCGACCTGAAACTAACTGCGGAATCCCACGTTCAAGATTTCTTTTCGAAAGTTTGTCATCCTGTGGATGTGCTGGATATGTAGCGCTTATTGTGAACGCTTTGTTTCTGTGCCTTTTTGTGCTGTGTCTAGACGGACATTGTGTTTCACTTTTGTTTACGTGAAACAACCGCATGCACTGCTATATAGTGTAAGCCAGCTCGCCAAGTGATTAGCACATGATGCTTTTTCACGATGTTCTCTTGAGAAGCAATACTAACAAGATAGTATGCCTTATTATACCATGCTCTTACCAAACTAAAGTTTAGGTTGTATACGCATACATTTGTTTTTCCACCGGGCAGAATCATCTGAAGAAGTGTTAATCTTGCCCCTTGACTGAATGTACTTTGGTATTATGCGAGTTCTTCGCGCACATCTAAGGTTTTCGTAGTTTACCTTAGCTCCCAAGATGTTGCTATGACTGCAATCTCTTTTGTGATGAGAGTTGCGAATTTGGTCAAATTATATCAAGTTGCATATGTGACGTCGATCTCAACACATCTCACCAAACTTTACTGTGCTGCTCAATGAAACGGCACCTATCCGCCAGTCTTCTTCCTTTAATTTTATTATTAATTTTGTCTGCGTTCTGAGCAATCCACTGAACGTGTTTAAAACCTCAAGAACAGCACCGTGTAAGAACAATCACTTGTACAAGTCTAACAATTGCTGTAGTAGCAGTATCCATGACTCGAATGCCAACTACCGAGTTCATGCTACAGTGTTTTTTGACGTTTTTCATCCATGTATTGAACTCTGTTCCATACAGTGTTTATTACCTTCCACTTCGCGGATCTTGTAATTTATATGTTGCTGTATCTGCCTTTTTTTTTTAAGATAGGGCTATGAATGACTAAGATATGATCGTATTTATTACCTCGTTGTGAACAGCAAAGAAATTTGGCGTGCTAATGAACATGAGCTTACAATTTGTAATGGAGAGGAAAAAGCGAGAAGAAAAGCTTAACTTTTCTTTTTGTTTATCCTTCTCAAAGTAAAGCGCTGTGCTTGCTAAGCTCGTTTTTGTTTGGTTAAGGCCTTGGCTGGCATTCGTAGTAAACCCTTCTATTAGAAACTTGCGTTCACTTGTGATCATAGCCCACGTGGGCGCGAAAGAGAGCATGCTGCAAATATTGCATCATTTCGGTTCGTGTGATGTCGGTGAGGCTGTTTTTTTTTTTCTTTCTGAGTGTGCAGACTTTCATTGTTAATGGTGAATGGGGAACGGGCGGTGTTGTGGCTTTGTGCTGCTGCTAACACTTTGCGGTTTAGACGCCATTACATTTATTAACAAAGCAAGGTGGCGTTATGGACACTGAAAATTATAAACCCATTTCTATATTACGCACGTTTTTAAACGTTCAAAAAGTAATACTTATAGAGGCTTCAAGATGCTTTTACGGTTACAGCCTAACTTCTTCAATTCATTATGCATTTAGCAAATGACGATCTACAGTATTAATCCTACTTCATCCAAAGGAATTCACTTTATTGTAATTACAAATTAAGGACCTTTCCCTTGGTATTTATATCAACTTTCCTAAAGCTTTTTCTTGTATCTTTTATTCTGTTTTACTCGGTAAGCATGCAACATACACTGTTCGAGGACACTGTTGAAACCACATAAAATCTTACCTTGATAATCACTATCACCACATTCTAACAGGCAAAAGTCGCTCAGATTTAAAGTATATCATCAAAGGCGTTTCTCAGTGCAGTATTCTTGGCCCATTCTTGTTTAATGTGTATTTTACTGATGTAATAAATGCCTATGAATATTCAAAATACTTAAGGCACGCAGATGACGCCAATATATTGTTTTCCATCACCTGACTCCAGTAGCCTCCACGCCAAAGGTGACACTGCCCTGAAAATTCCTTATGAATTGTCAAAATTAAACTGTTTACAAATCAATACAACCAACACAAAACCTGTACTTTTTGAGCATAAATATAATCAAATCATCAGTTCCATTAACCTCGTTTATGTCAAGTAAAATATAATAATGTAAATAGTTTCAAAATACAAGGAGTTATTTTCACCCATTAATATGATTTGGTAATGTACGTATAGAATCACTTTTGGGCAAACTATCGTATTTTGTTGGTATGTTGACGCGTCTGACAGCTCTAGTACAATACAGAATAAATTTTCTTGTTTACTGCACTCTCTTTTTCTGCACTATGTTATTGTTTGCTTGTTTCGGGGTACCCCTCCACGTACTAATCTAAAAAAAACTATACTGCATGAAACGTTCCTGCTAGTATTATTTAACGTACCTTTCAATGCCCACACATCAGACTTGTTTCCGGAAGCGAATATCACACCCGTATTTAACCTTTATGATTGCATGTTGAGTGAATTAGCTTTCAAACAGGACGTAACAAAACATTTAAATTTCTTCACGAATTATCTAATATTTCAACTCTCATTCTTACGCCACAAAAATCACGAAAAAATGAAAGGTGGTAATGACACTGGCCAATTATTCTTCACAGCGGCAACCACATATACTAACCAACACATTTAAGGCGAAAACCCCATTCGGGGAAGTATCGTTGAGCTAATGTTCTCGAAGAGAGGTGTGGAAGATCGCCATGGACTTCAGAGCTGAGGTAGAAGGAGAAGGAGGAGGAGCAACAGTCGGATGGCGCAGAAACACCGACCCAGGCTAGACGAGCGGCTTTTCACTTCGAGATATCCAGGCTTAATTCCACAGCCACACTAATGTTTTTCTTTACAATGGCCCCCGAGCAGAAAATGAGTCATCTTGTCGTTTTAAGAGGCGGACGAGAAAGCGGGTCATAGTAAGGCTTTATGCGTTAATATTCACAGTCTCGCGGCCGCTGCTACGGAGATCGGTAGACGGTGTGAGGGTCTTAACAAGGTAATTTCAGAGGAGATATTCGCTGCAAGGCACGATAGAGACCATGATATTTTGCGATAAGTTTGCTTTAGAGACCTGGTGTACTGGGAAGTATCGACAGCCAAACGAGAGAGCCCGGCGAAAAGTGCGGGGCAGGTAGGTCTTCGTTGATGGCTTTTTGGAGGCATTGGGTATCTGTCGTTAGGAAACAAGCAATCTGGCTCCAATATTCGGCATGCTTGGCAGCTTCTGAAACAGTGGTGCACTAAAATATGTCAGAGTGGTAGGGTAGCATAGTATCGATGAGAATGGAGGAATGGCGGCCGTAAAAGAAGAAAGGAGAAAAACCCGCAGTAGATAGTAACGTAACTCGCGAACGTAATATATAGCGAAAATGTGGTCCTAGTTCATGCGATTCGAACCGAAATACATAGTCAGCATGTCACCTAGAGTGCGATTAAACCGTCCGATGAATTACGTTGCACTCTCGGAGCAAAGCTTTCATGATGCCAGAGAAAAACGAAATCCAGCCTCGGTAGCTAAGCAGCCCTCTAGGGGCGCCGTTTCTGAGGAAGAACCACCGCAGAAGAAAGGATGCCACATCCTAGGCTGTCGCAGCAGGGAGTGCGGTGGTTTCAGCATACCGCGTCAGGTGATCAATGGCAACAATAACCAATCATTTGCTAGATGCAGTGCACAAGGGTGGTCTGTATAAATCAATGCTAACGCGGTCAAAAGGATGAGGGGGACTAGATAGTGGCTGCAACTCGGCAAAAGTATGGTGAGGGCGTGTCTTGTGGTGTTGGCAGTCAAGGCACGAGCGCACGTACTTCCTAACAAAGCTGAATATCCCATGCCACTAGTATCGGACGCGGAGACGCGTATACGTATTGAAAAGATTGGCGGGACCACATTGCATGTCAGCGTGGAAAAAGAATCAGATGTAGGACCGTATGTGTCTGGGAATGACGAGAAGCCATATTAGTTCATCAGAATGGTAATTATGGCAGTCGAGCCGGTTGTTTCGAATTTCAAAATTTGATGCTTGACGACGCAGAGCGCGCGATGGGGTAATTCCGCTGATGGATCAGAAAGAAAATCGAGAAAAGCGCTGATCCAAGGATCCTTGCATACTCGCAAGGCATGCTCTTGAGGGCGGGATACGGCGCAGAAATCTTGATTTCGCAGAGGCTCGCAGTTTAGGCTGACAGCGGGGAGTGAGATAATGCATCGGTGCCCTGATGCTGATGGCCCGACAGGTAGACAATGTGAATGTCATATTCTTGTAGACGTAGCGTCTATCGGGCCAGGCGGCCGAAAGGATCGTTTAATGAAGAAAGCCAGCAAAGAACATGGTGGTCCTTAACGAGGTCGAAAGGATTGCCGTACTCGTCACGGCGGAACTTGCCTACGTGTCACATGATAGCAAGGTAACCTTTATCTCTTACAGCGTAGTTGGGCTAGGTCTAGGTAAGTATGCGGCTTGCATACGTAACTGCATATTCGTCGAATCCAGATTTAAGCTGGGCAAGCATCGCAGAGAAAAAAATAAAGCAATGACGTCCGTGTGGACTTCAGTAGGATCCGCCTGGTTGAAATGGCGCAAAATAAGAGGGGCCGTAAGGAGACGATGCAGGGTGTTGTAGGCGGCATCGCATGGAAATGACCAAGCCGAAAAAATGGCATCACTACCGAGCAGGTGTGTCAAAGGGGCAGCAAAGTAGGTGAGCTGCGTATGACCTACCGAAAATAATAAGAAAGCCCTAGCAAACTTTAGAGTTCCTTACAGGAGGATGACTAGGGAAACGCTGTCCCGGCGCGAAGTTCGGTGATATCAGGGCGTAACGTACACCGCCTTTGGACACAACACGACCTAATGTGAATTCACTGGCAGCAAAAGTAGATATTTTGAAGTTCAGCTTAGGCCGGCGTTTGTGAAAGATATCAAAATGTGTCTCAGCTGACGTAGGCGAGTCTAAAAATTGGGCGAAAAGGTTATGACATCGTCCGGATAGCACAGACACGTCTTTCACTTCGGGCAACGCGAAACAGTATACACCATTCGCCCGAAAGTTACCGGAGCGTTGCATATAGGCCAAAAGACGTGACCGCGAACTCTTAGTGTCGCCAAGGGCCACAAATGTGGTTTTGGCCCGATATTAAGCTGCCTTTGGGACTGCCAATGAAAAGAGCTCCACGCCTTGGAGGCAGTCCAGAGCGCCACCAATGCGGGGCAAACGGTAAACGACTTTAAATGCTATGGTAATCCATACAAAATCTAAAGGGAACCATACTACTTCACGAGCACCACCGGTGATGCCCATGGGCTGTTGGAAGGCTGAATAACTTCGCTTTGAAGCATGTTCTCCACCTGTTCTGCAATGGCTTGTCGTTCATTGGCGGAAACATGATAAGGGCGCTGATGCAGGGGGGCCTGGGCACCAGTGCCATTGTGGTACTCAGTACAGTCAACATACGTCCCAAAATAGGATTGTGGCAATCGAAGGAGGAGAGAAACTTCCCAAAGAGCGCAAGAAGCTGGCTTCAATGAGATGGAGGAAGAGGGGTGTGAACTGAGCAAAGAAATAGGTTGGTCGACTACGGGGCGGCCGGAGATGGAGGCGATGTATGTGCCGTGCCGCCGTGGTTAAAAACAAAATCGACAGCCTCACGGTACCGATGCATTCGCAGCGGTGCAAAGCGACGGGGCTTGAAAACGGGTTCGAGATCGATTATGAGATGAGGCAGGCGGATATTGTGCGCACTGTGTATTGCAATGGCACACAGAGTGACGGCGAAAAAAAATATATGAGACGGAGTGAAGACAACACTTGGATCGTGAACAAAGTCAGAGGAGAGCGGAACAATCATGGATGAGCACTCAAGGATATCAGTGCTGTCGGCGGCAAGAGCTTGGCAGAAACACGAAATGTTAGGCGTTCAGCAAGGGATTGGGCAGAGCGGAGAGCGCTACTTGAGCCCAAGCAAAATCGGTAACCGCATCGTGGAGCAATAGGACGTCCCAGCCCAGGATGATTGCATATGCGTATGACAGCAAAATAATGAACTCGATCGTGTATGAAATATCTTGAATGAGTACACAAGCAGTACACGCTGCTGACGGCTGAATGTGACACGCACTTGCAGTTCATTATGACAAGTCAAGGGCCGCCTTCACGTTTCTCGATTTCTCCCCTCATCACCTGGCAAGCCGCAAAAGTAGCATATGGGCCGATTGTTACTTATGCGCCAGGTGTGTCCCAGTTGAGTAGGATGCCGAATAAAATCTCATGGTGCTCGAACGAGAACAGGAGGCGAAGCATAGATAGTAGGTTGTCGATGGTTGGGCACCTGTTTCCGCATACGTCAACGGAGTCGCGACAGGTTGGGGCTGAGTAGCTTGAGGAAAGGCCTCATCGACCTGTTGTCCAATATCATAAGGTGGCACAGATTAGGATTCAGGTGTGTAAGAGGCTCTTGATGGTGGTCAATGAAAGAGCTGTTCAGCAACTTCTCGAACGAAGCTCTTCATTTGCGGCAGGAGCGAAGACTGGTCGCAGTGCATCTGTCAGGCCAGCGAGTGACTCAACATGCGTGGTGTTTTCGCGAATCAGAGCCCACTGCTTGCGTAGTTCGTCTAGGCTTAGACAAAATGTTACGACTACAACTACGATACGCAGTTCTCGCGCCAATATGCTCTGAAATACATCTTCATCCATTCTTTTGAGAATATATTTTATCTTTCCAGCTTCTGACATCTGTGCGTTGACTCGCTTGCAGAGCTCAACGATATCTTTGATATAACTTTTCAGCTATAGCTAAAATATAACTTGATATAAGTTCTCACCGATCTGCTGAGACCGCGCATGAAAACGCTGTTCTGCGCGAAGTTTTCGGACAGCCGGCCAGCCGAAGTCTTCTGAAAAGCTTGTCTTAAAAATTAGCCATGTCGTAACGTCCGCCTCGTGGTACCAGTACCACACATTTGCTACACCAGTCAGGTAAATCATTATGTTAGGTTTGCTTTCCGCGTACCACTTGTAAATGCTCACACGCTCTCGATGTGGGTCAGTCCTCCACATCATGATCGTTGGTGTCGCTGAAGATAGCAAGGTCTCGCTAGCGAAGAGAATCGGCACAAACGACGACCCAGGCACACTTGGATGGCTTGGTGGTTAGCGTATTCAGGCATCGCTGGATATGGTAAATTGTAACTACAGTGTTCCAGGGCGAAACCAGACGAGATTCGCGAGAGTAGCCAGCCGCGAACACAATGCGATGACCATGCGGCTCAAGCGTCTGTACTAGGAGTTACCTAGGCGTCTGTCCAATTACCGCCGGCATTGCAGACCGGCTCACCACTTTCTTTCCCCTCAATTCTTTCTGTCCTCATTCCCCTGCCCTTGGTATCGGCGCTAATTGTTCCCATTGACGTTCGCGTCTTTTTTTTTTTTTTCTGTAGTTACACCCGTCCGTAGCGTTCATTCCCACACCGAGGGTTTTCGATGTAGTTACCAATACTCAGCACCCTACATGTTTATGAGGTAGGGGGCACCGAATGGCCTGTTTGGCTTGACCGCTGTCCTGCCCCTACGATGGGGGTATATGGCTGCTTGCTCGCCCACGTGCATACCCTGTTCTTTCTGTACAATTTCGTTTTCTTCTGTTGTGTTCATTTCCTTTCTAACCATTACTATTATTGTTTATAATATCTGTTATTTTTTATCTTTTCCTTTCCTGTTTTGTTTTTCTTTTTTTTTTTAAGTCCAAGTTTCTACATTTATTCCCGGGTTCTCGTTTTTTGTCCTCCTTTGTTTTAGAGCGCAGCTCTTTGGAACCCGTTCCTGGGTTTCGCGGCGTCGGCGTTTTCCCTCGTAACCAGCTCCACTTTCACTCCCACCTTCCTTCCTTCCATTACGGCGCGATTCGGGTGTCCACAGAAACAAGTGTGACAGATATTGCGCCTTTCCATTCATGTGAACCAATTATGAAAGGCACGCTTCACAGCTCAAGTGGACTTTCACTCCCACCTTCCTTTCTTCTTTGGCGAGACGGTGGTGAAAGGTGGCAGTTCCTGGCACTACGGGGCTGGGACGGTAGGTCAACGCCGCTTTCGGCGGGGCTAGCCAGCCACCGAATTTTATCTGTTGTAGCCTGTCATTGCACCCGCCACTGCTTCGGTGGTGGACGACGGCTGTTGTTGCGGCGCGCGTCTTTCTTTCCCGCTTCTTTTTCGTTTCTTCTCTATTTTCTTTTCTATCCGCACAAGACAGCGGAGGTGGCTCAGCTACAGAGCCAGTAGCAGGCCCGTGCATTTTTTTTCCTTCTTCCTACAGCCAGAACAACACAACTTCCTTCCCTTACGGCGCGATTCAGGTGTCCACAGTAACAAGTGTGACAAATACTGTGTCTTTTCATTCCCGTGAACCAATTATGAAAGGCACGCTTCACCGCTCAATTGATGGTGGTAACAACTTTTATTGCCACAAAATAAAAGGAATTATTTCGGGCTAGGGCGAGTCCAGGGTGGCCTCCAGTCGGGGGCGACCTCTTGAGCTCGCGTGACGAGGGCCAGTTGCGTAGTTTTTCTTGGGTTTGCCAACAGCTTGTACCATTCCTCCGCTGAGGGAGCTGGCAAGAGTGTCTTTGGAGGAGGATTTCTGATTGTTGTTGTTTTGGCTGTAGAAAGAAGGAAAATAAAATGCACGGGCCTGCTACTGGCTCCGTAGCTGAGCCACCTGCGCTGCCCTTTAAAACTGATTTATTTTTTTTAACTGATTTATTTATAGGAAAGGAAAGGCGCGGTAACTGCCTCACTTGTTTTCTGTGGACACCACAACCGCGCCGTAAGGGAAGGGAGGGAGGGGGGAGTGAAAGTAGAAAGAGAGAAAGAGGAGCCGTAGTGGAGGGCTACGGAGTAATTTCGACCACCTGGGGATCTTTAACGTGCGCTGACATCCTCCGCTGCCTCGTTGACAGAAGAAGAGAAAATAGAGAAGAAAGAAAAGGAAGAGGGAAAGACGCGCGCAGCAACAACAGCCGTCGTCCACCACCGAATCGGTTGCGGGTGCAATGACGGCCTACAACAGATAAACATTTGGGGGCAGGATAGCCCCCGCCGCTAGCGGCGGTGACCTATATGCCCCAGCCCTAGCTGGTACATTCCTATAGTATATGGTATTGAGTGGCCTGCGCCCGTCACTACACACCGCGTCACCACGTCACCACACATGGTACACACTGCAAAGATAATTCAGGTGTCCACAGAAACAATAGTGACAGATTATGCGCATTTCCATTTCTGTGAACCAGTTATGAAAGGCAAGCTTCAGAGCTCAAGTGGAAGACGTGACCACACATGTACACACTGCAAAGATCATTCATGAATAATGCGAACGCCCACACCGAACTGCAGGGTAACATGCGTAGGAATCGAGGATTCACACAATCACAGAGAAAAGCATCATATTTTGATTTAGCTTGCGTATGTACACCTAGTTCACCACGGTGAAAAAAACGCTTTTCAAAAAATGTCTCGAATAGCAATGCTTCAGGTTAAGCTCTTAAATAAATAAATTGGTTCACAGGAAGGGAAAGGCGCAGTAACTGTCACACTTGCTCTGTGGACACCCGAACCGCGCCGTAAGGGAAGAAAGGAAGGTGGGAATGAAAGTGGAAAGAGAGAAAGAGGAGCCGTAGTGGAGGGCTACGGAGTAATTTCGACCACCTGGGGATCTTTAACGTGCGCTGACATCGCACAGCACACGGACGCCACTTCGTTTCGCCTCCATCGAAACGCAGCCGCCGAGGTCGGGTTCGAACCCGGGTACTCCGGCACAGTAGTCGGGCGTCTTACCACTGCACCACCCCGGCGGGGCAAGGTTAAGCTCTTTGGCGCCCGTTCCTGGGTTTCGCGTCGTCGTCGCCGTCGCCGTTGCTCCTCGTAACCAGTTGTCTGTAATTGTACATACATTCCTTGCTCGAATTATTTGCCTCAATCTATCGGAAAGCTGAAACAGCTGACGAGCTGCGCTCAAATTTCGCATTAGGGTGTACCGCAATCGTCGTCATTTTTTTTCTTTCATTTCACATCTTTCATGTCATTTCTTTTGCCGATACTTGTTTCTCATAACTACTTTACATATTCTCTCCCACAATGTTTACATTCGCACCCCTCCTGCTTCCATTAGCACATTTTTGTCTGCCCTCCACGTTTTCCCTCATCATTTTTTTCGAGTGTTCTTTTCTGTTTCCCACAGCTTCGCGCACCTACCCTTAAGTTGTACTTCCTTCATTACTTCTTTCCTTCATTCTGACCACCTGCGAGCATATATAAAGCCTCTAGGAAGTTGTATCAAGCCTTGTTATTTTTTCTTTATTGATGAGGACATTATACGTTTTGGGCTTTTGTGTTTTCTTGACAGCTTTTAAATTAAGGGGGCCGGGTCCGACACCCAACCCACAGGCGGTGGCGGAGCTGGAAGCTCCTGCGCACATTGAACATGTAATGATGCCTCGTGATAGCACACAATTCACTCCAGCCATTTAAAATCCGTCTATGTCCCATGGCAACTGTAACATTAGCCAGGTGAGTGCCCGTAATATTTCGTTGGTTGGTTTGTGGGGTTTAACGTCCCAAAGCGACTCAGGCTATGAGAGACGCCGTAGTGGAGGACTCCGGAAATTTCGACCACCTGGGGTTCTTTAATGTGCACTGACATCGCACAGCACACGGGCGCCTTGCTTTTCGCCTCCATCGAAAAGCGGCTGCCGAGCCGAGGCCGGGATTCGATCCCGCATCCTTGGTTACAGTAGTCGAGCGCCGTAACCACTGCGCCACCCCGGCGGGGTCCGAAACATCGATGCCAATGCCGCATTTTGTGCAGAATGGGGCCCCTGACTCTGCCAGGTAAAAAGCTAAGTATGGTCACCGGCGTAAGAATCGATTTGCGAAAACTGATTGGAATTGGCTGACTGCCATTTCATCTTGCACGGTACACAGCCGCTGTGTTGTATCCGCGTTTACCACCCTCAAGTCATGCATTTTTCAGCCTTCATCAGAACTAGCTCCGTCCACGGGAGCGATCCTATGACTTCTTTCACTTGCCAGTCACTTTGCGGCCTCTCCCTTCTCTACCGTGCAAGTGGAGAGGACAATTTTCTGGATATCGCGGACTATCAATCATTGCAGTCGGCAGGTGTTTCTATTATTTAAACAAATTGTTGATGCAATTATACTTACTTGGTTAAATACTTAATTTTATTATTTCACTAAATAATTAAATTTTATGGTTGACGCTGGAAACGGCCACGGCCAATAGAGTCTGCCTTTAAGGCAGGCTCTATTGCCTACAGAAATTCTGAAAGAACTTTCCCTGATATAGAAGCAGTTCAACATTGGCACGCGCCGCCGTAGGGAGGAAGAAGAACGGAACGTGCGGTAGTCACCGTCCGCCATCTCGTCCTGTGTCCAAGTTTGCGACCGAAACGCCGGCTATTTGGGAAATATGCCTCTGCCTGTACCCGAAGCGCTCGTGAAGGCGATGGCAGAGAAGAAAGTTACTGCGGACCAAAAGAAGCGGGATAGTGGGTCAACGTCCCCTCTCAGCCCTCGTACAATATTGTCGAAAGCAACCCGTCTAAGGAGCCCCAAGAAGACATCCGCAGCGGGCAGCCCGGGAACACGGTCGCCTGGCCACGCCCCTCAATCGTCATCCCCAAGCCGCATGTCAAGCTTGATCTCCTTGAAGCAGCCGGGAAGCGCAAGTGCGACTGGAGGCCCAGGAATATACTCACCAAATACCGCTTCGAAACGGTCAGTCAGCTCGTGCTCCATGGCCCATTAGACTTAGCCTAATTACGTTCACTACAGGCTTAACAGCTCATTTGTCTTGCTTCTTGCTTCAAGGAGTGGACGTATGATGTTAGCACTGAGATTGCAAGGGGCGCTATGAAAATATCATGCATGGAAGCTATCACGTGTCGCCTACTAATACCTTACGAATCCTAAATATGCGAGCCAGGAACTTTAGCTTATGTGAGCAGGGGCCGAAGGTAGCAATGGTGATACATACTAGAGGCTCTGGGAATTGCTGTCGAGGAAAATTTGCCGCGTAAAAATGAACAAACAATGCAGTAGTAGAGGCTGGTCATCAGGCAGCACATTGATTATGCTAGAATTTTACTCTCGCAGAGCGTCTCGGAGAATCCCACATCGGGATAAGTCTCCCGCGAACGTTGCTCCTTCTGGCACGAGTATCAACCCCAGCGAGAGCACAGCTGCCGCCGACGCCTCAACTCCGGGAACCATTGCCGCATCGAGTGTCCACTCCACGGAGACCAAGGAGGCCCGTACGTTTGCTATCAATACTACTAGGATACCTGGCAGGCCGCAAACTGGAAGGAAGGGTGACTACTTTTGTGCGAAACATATCACTTGCAAGATCATCAAACATACAACGTCATATAGCAGCCGGCACTGTCCAAATCAACGTAACTGGATCCAGTAACGTTGGGTCGAGTTTTATAAGCGGCTCTAGCGTATACCGGATTTTTCGCGCTGGAGCAGTTAGAGCCCAGCACGATGGATTTGGCAGATTCCGGAATCCGGTTTCTGCCTGCCTAACCAAGCGTTGCTATGTTGCATCCACGCCTATAACTTTCCTGTGCCCGAGACTATCTTGGGATTCACATTTCTTCGTGGCCCTGAACGTTCGCTCCGTCCATATGTACCTATAAACAGGTCACTGGTATCTCTTAGAAATTATCCCTTAGCACACCGCTTTTACAAGACGGGTTATGGAATACTCGAGAGTTCATATATCGTAGAAGGTTGAGCAGCGCGTGCCTCTGGTTACGGTTTTAAATACGGGCCCAATCGTCTTAAGCTATTTCAACGGCAGGCGAGGTGTCTCGATAAACGCAAACGTCTTGCTGGCAAGCCTAACCTAGTCATGAAGACCAAAAACTCATTTCAAGAGCTCAGTGCTCTAATTGAAAACTGGCCTGCTTTCCACCCCCCAGGTACCACACCGTGCTCTACCATACCGTACGAATGCTCAGGAAGCAATTAAATGTGGGTATTTTGGTTATGAAATATAGAACGCAGCATAACCCGAATCAAGTTCCTCACAAAGCTACTGGTAAAGGCATTTTTTCTCTTCAGTGTAGCTTTAATCAATCTATACTTAGTGACGACTCAGTACATTGTAATTATGCTTAGCACGCTGAAAAAAAAGACTGATAGCCAGTGCCGAAATTTACTGATCGGTAAATGGACATGGGCAGGACATGCAGTGCGAAGAGAAGATAGCCGATGGTCGCTGAGGGTAACAAACTGGATTCCAAGGGAAGGAAAGCGTAGCAGGGGGCGGCAGAAAGTTAGGTGAGCGGATGAGATTAAGAAGTTCGCAGGGGTCAAGTGGATGCAGCTAGCACAGAACCGGGTTAAGTGAAGAAATATAGGAGAGGCCTTCGCCCTGCAGTGGGTATAATCAGGCTGATGATGATGATGATGATGATGATGATGATGATGATGATGATGATTCAAACCTGTACGCTTTCCTCTGGTCTGCCCCGCCGGGGTGGCGCAGTGGTAAGACGCCCGACTACTGTGCCGGAGTTCCCGGGATCGAATCCCGGCCTCGGCGGCTGCGTTTCGATGGAGGCGAAACGAAGAGGCGTCGTGTTCTGTGCGATGTCAGCGCACGTTAAAGATCCCCAGGTGGTCGAAATTACTCCGTAGCCCTCCACTACGGCTCCTCTTTCTCTCTGTCCACTTTCATTCCCACCTTCCTCCCTTCCCTTACGGCGCGGTTCGGGTGTCCACAGAGCAAGTGTGACAGTTACTGCGCCTTTCCCTTCCTGTGAACCAACCAATTTTGTAGCACGACTCGTCAAGGCATTGAAGTTAAACGCTCAAGAAATTAGACCTCTGACCCCACCTCTATGAAACCATATAGGTTCCCGTCGGCAATGCTTGGCGAAGCTGAGCAATGGGCTTTTTAACCGTCAGAAACATAGAGGTTTCTACCCCGCCTCACTATATTGGCAATGCTCTGAATTACTGCGAGGTTTTAGAGAAGCGATAAGTGTTTCATAGAGCCAGTGACGTACTCAGGGGTTGGCGAAGTCTATGATCAATGAGAAGCAAGACCTTATTTGAGTCTAACAGCGAATCACATTTGCGAGGTATATCGTTTCTAATAGAAACTATGTTGATGCTTTCTAGTATCTGACTCTTCAGACAATACTAGGATTTGCTACAGGGCTGGCTCGTCACACCAGCAGCGGGGGATAAAAATCGGGGGATGTAATAAAAAAAAAAAAAAAAACTCCTCTCCTATTTAGCAATCCAAGCCAATCTTTTATGGCAGCATCTCTGACACTACAACAAATAAAATTTATTTCTAAATCTGTGGCTAAGCCCTCATGAGAAGCAGTCTTTTGGTAAATTAGACATTTAATTTCGGGAGAAGAGGAGCGCTACACGTATTAAGAGTATAGAGTAAGCGATGCTTGGAATGGCGAGTTCGTTAGTGTTTATAAAAATATACATGCCAGTTCATGGTGCTCCAAAACACCACTTTTACCAGAAACTTGAGAATATGACGATTCTTTAGCCGTACCGGCCACAAACAAAAGCATCGCTACTACAATTAGCGTATCATCTTTTATTTACGTAAAAATCTCGCGGCTGGCCGAGGCCGCGCGCATCACAGGAAATCTGAGATTCATCAAAACGGACCACGCAGTACAAGTTTGAACGCCGTTATCCAGATCATCATTTATGCGCCGCTGTAAAAACCTACACCTAAATAACCCGAAAAGCACCCTTGTAATGAGTTACCAGCGATATCCTTTCTCCCTTGAACGCAAATTTTAACTGGTCTCCAACAACCGGAATCTTAACGGCGAGATATTGAGATTATCGGTGCAATGTTTCTCTTTGCTTGCAGAGACATCAGTCTGCGGGTAACCAGGCTCCTTTTTTTTTTTTTTTTAATACATGAGTAGCCGGACTTGAGTTTAGCTCAGAAGCACATATCTAACAATGAAGGAAAACAAACTTGGAACCCAGCCACAGTGGCTATGACGCTCGACTTTTCAAACGAAGAGCGCGGAATCTTTTTTTGATGGAGACTAACAGCAAGCGCTCGTGTATACTGTCATTGCACTTTAAACAATCCCAGTGGATCGAAATATCTTGAATCCTCCCCTATGGCGTCCCGTAAAGCATGAGTCGATTTTTTTTTTAATAGAGATAATTAATCCGGAATTATCGAGTGCGTTCTATGGGCAAATCGAAAGTGTTTCTGGATTTCTATAGGTATTTCCAAAGTTCTTACAATCGTTACAAAAATTTCAGCGGATAGTAATGTGCTTTGGTGCAAAAAAGATGTATCAATCTTGCAGTCTACTTGCATCAGAAGGCATTTCACAACCCCTCGCTTCTACGCCTACGCGACGAAATAAACTCAGCAGATGTTTTCCTTGCTCACGGATAGGATCAGTGATCGCTCAGCACAAAGCGGACGCCACCCACAAGCCACCACAGCACAACGCTCCGGTCCACCACGAACCCCCGGATGCCAAGGCGACAGACCAAAAGGCTGCCGGTTCCACCGCTGCGACCAGTTACTGCGATTTCCCGCCCGAGGCTCTGTGCTGCTTTGCTGTCTTAGTTCTCGCGGCGGTGATCACAGTGTTGTTCATCGGCATCTACATCAGCAGCAGCCGAAACCAGACGGCGGAAGCCTTGCGGTCGGCTCCCGAATTCCTTGCCGTCTGCGCTGGAGACGCGGCGCTGCCAGGATGCCACAACGTCACCAGGTTCGTAAGAGGGCGCAGTAAGGATTCTGACATGATATAGGCTTTTCTATTTAACGATATTTGCCATGAAAACTGCTTCACGAACTATCGCGGCAGATTTGCGATAAGACCACTTGATGGCGAGGTGAATGATTAAATCACGTTTGGCTAAGTTTTTATGTTATCACTACGCGACGAATCGCAATTCACGAATGAAAAACAAATGAATTTGTGATTTAGGAATGGTTGAATACTCGAAATTTCTAATGTGCATCGAATATGTATTTTATCTGATTCGTAATAGAAATACTGACATTCTAGATTTCCCGAATGTTCGAAAATTAAGGAATACTCAAAACATTTGTGAATTCACCGCAGCTTCACCGTGCTGTGCGCTTGACCGCAATGCTTGACCGCGTTGACTATGCAATGAAGCATCCTCAAAACGCTACAGGGCTGTTTAGGGAAGAGTGACCTTGAGAAGAGGGTGTTTCCGACACGTGTCCGTAAAGCGAAACACTTGACAAAACTGCGGAAAGAAATTTCATTATCACTACCTTTTAATTTTAAATGTAGACAAACATCGTCAAGATGTTCGTCATGTAAAATTGCTTTGATTCAAAAGGTTTTGGGTAGTTTTTTTAAGGCCCATTATTATTCGAGCTTTCATTAAGTTCGGACATATTTTTCTAGTTTCTTGAAAGCCGAATAAACGAAAATCCTCTATTCAGCAGCATTATGGCAGCTCCACCTCGTTTCATGCAGGTCCATCCTGTAAGAAAAAAAAAATTAAAAAAGGTTTTCGGAATCCTGCATAAAATTTGATCTGGATCGTTCAGTTGGATAACCACGGCTGTGCAATTACTTTTCAACTATATTTGCCAATATCTGAGTTCTGAAGTAAGAACAATGTTTAGAATTTTTTAATCTTTTTTTTTTTTTCCACTGCCAAGGTAATTGATATTTGATTCGATTTTCGAAGACCATTTTCTCTATATCCGTATTCAATTCGTATTCCAAACTTTCATTATTCGCACGCCTTATACTTCGCGAATATCAGGTTTAATTGAGTGGCTGCTTGTCCTTTAGAGATATTCTATTTATGTGCGATAAAAAGAATGGACGGGGAATTCATAAACACTAGCTCCATCCTAATGGCTTTTGCGCGTGTCGAGGTGTTTAAACTTGCTCGGCTGTCATCAGGCAGATCTCATGAAACTAGAATATTGGGAACCGTATATAAGAGGAATGTGTGTAGCCATCTGTACATTAGTAGACGACCAAAACAGGGTGAGCTCCATTAAAGGGGTCATGACATCTATTTACTGAAAGTAAAAAAACTCCATCCCTCCTCCCCGCAGCGCGAAACATTTTTAAGCTAGCTTTACTATCGAAGATATTGGCGATCAGAAATGACGCTGCTTCTCTCCACAATTCGATCTACTCCGATGTGCAAGTAGCAAAAGGCAAGTCGTCAAGGTGCTGCACCCCCCCCCCCCCTCACCACTCCGCGTATCTAGGGAATGGATAGGGTGCACTCAGGGATCCCAGTTGACGTTAAGGACTACAAAAGCTCGACGAGGTGTCTTCCAAATAATTTTCAGGTTCTCATTACGAGCTTTTTTCTAATTATTCATAAATTATAAGGTCCCGCGGAGCCGCAAAATTTCACTCGAATAATCACAATGACTTCCTATACGGAACTGTTGTATAGAAGATTAGTATAAATATCCTCTAGTGTCAACTTAGCAGGTAACATTATAAAAGGTGCATGTAATATAACGCTGTCTAACTATCTATTTTACAGGCAATGGCTTTATTAATATAACTATAAAGATGGCACACACGCGCTTCTGGAGAGAACGTTTACTCCATGGCAGTTAGGGCATACACATCCTTAGAAAATTTGTTCCAGTTTGGGATGTGCCCACGAGGTAAAGGGATGTCAAAGCTCGCGTGTATTTTGGGATTCGTCTCTGCCTTCTCCGGGCTCCTTTACTACACCCGTACTGATTGTGAAGACGTCACTGTAAATACAGACGACGACACGAAAAAGAGTCTGCCGTCTCCTGAGTGTGTAACGCCAGCTAGTCTGGCAGCATGTCCTTTCAGACCTGCACCTACAGAGGATAAAACCATGCCCTTTAAATGTGCACAACAAAATGATCTGTCATTTTCTTTGCGTAGGTACATGCTGGACGCAATGAATCCCGATGTCCTGCCCTGCGTAGACTTTTACGAGAACGTATGCGGCCGGTGGCTAGTAGAGAGCTCTGACCGGCTGCCCTACAGAGAGGAACACGTACGCCTCTTTAACCACCGAGTTGCCGACGCACTATTGAGCCGGGCCACTCAAAGCGAGAACTCCAGCGAACAACTGGGACTCCAAGACCAGATGGCGCTACTCTTCTCTAGCTGTTTCTCGATGGCTGCTGGCTATCGCAAGGCAAGCAACGTCACCGCCGTGTTGGCAGTTATCGCCGCTGACGCCAGGAGATGGACTCAAGTACCCACATTTGGCGCTTTCCTTGACCTCGTGGTCAGCACGGCACTGAGAAGCGGCCTGCCATCGTTCATTCGCATACAGCTCTTCAAGGGTCGGCCGTATCGCGTCGACATTGGCGAGACATTGGCCTCTACTTTCCCGGAGAGAGTGCACGAGGCGAAAACGTTTGTCTCCACTGTGTTCCGGCATCTCGACGCTGAGCTACCGTCATCTAGCACGAATTCGACAGCAGTTTTCCTTATAGACCGTCGAGTTGAAAGCGCCCGAGCCAGAGCCAATGGCCAGCCATGGACAGCGCTGCGTAGCCTGGAAGAACTCAAATCCATCGCATCGGAAGTGTTATGGAAGAATGCGCTGGAGAGAGGTCTTCCTTTTACGCTGACAAGTGCAAGCGAGAGCAAGGACAAGCCGGCTGTGGAAGTTAGGGGAGCAGACTCCATCCGCATTGCAATCGACCACTTGAGGCAGCAGCGCCTTCAGTCAGCCGGTCTCTACGCTCTCATTGTATTGCTTGCGCAGGTAAGCCGAATCGAACCATTCAATCTCAAGAAATGGGTCGTTGCAATCAGGCAAAATGATTTAATGCGTGCTGAAAAATCTATAACTGCACTGAAAAAATAAACGCCTGTCCCCTCTACTTTTTCTCTTTTTATTCGGCGGCTCTCTTCTAAACTGTTTCATACCATTTAACACTAACAACACGCTTTGTGCATCAAATCTTTAAGAATGATTAAGAAATCTAATCTTTTCTGGGTACCTCCGATTCCTAATAAATTCATACCATTGAGCAAAAATAGGTTATGAAAACAACTTTGCATTATTGTCATATCCATAATACTGTATACGAAACGTAACGACAAACCACGAACCTGAGCGACATACCCTAATTCAATTAGGTTTTGTAATTCATGATATAAGAGAGTGTCCGGTGACAGCTCCGTGGTCGCAACCCGATCTTTTTCTGATTTGTTAGAAAGATTGTTTCCGCTAAGTGTAACGTACGATGCCCAAGCGCTAAGAGTCCCGTGCACACGTCAATTTTATTTGTTAGCCAACTTAAACTTCGAACAAAGAACAATTACGAATAGACATCACGTCTGTGGCCCATGCTAATTATTTCTCATATATCACCTTAACTTCCTTAACTGCCTACTCCAGAAAACGTTCTCCTATTTACCAAAAATAAACTCAATCAGGGGCCAGATGCGGCATCTTATCTGAGCTAATTTCTTCATATCATGCGCCAACCTGACGCTCTGCCGCCCACTGGCACATACGCGTTCACAATATTATATTTTCGGAGTGATTCACTCGGTACGAATAAGGCGCCAGTGTGCACTACTAAACATCACCCTCTTCTCCTATGGTTGAGGTCAATGGCTTGAATTGCTTAGTGCCGCTAATATATCAATGAACAACTCTTCGTTGCAGTCATGATGTTTCGTGGCGCGAAACAGCGCTAATGATTACTTGCAATCCACGGCGTCTCCAAGTCTGGCCAGGAACAACACAGCTCAAAGATGCTTCTCGGCACTTTAATTACTATACTAATTTCGAGTACTTAAATCGTGCAGAGTGACCTAATGCTGTCAGTGTCTGTAATAATAAAATCATTATTAATATAAACTTTAAAACAATTTAATTAATGTCATTACCAAAATGTAAACAACACATTGTCAAAATTATAACGTCCGTAATAAGTGAGAAGGGTTAACAAAACAATAAACAGCCGCTGTACTGTTTAGATAAAAAAATGCAACAATGAACAGTGTAAAAATTGACAGGAACGTCGCAATAGTATATATAAAAAGACATAATGACAGCTGTTCTAAAGGCTGTTCTAAAAAATTAGAACAATGAACAGTGTGGAAAATGACAGGCACGTCACAATAATATATATAAAAAGACATAACGAAGGCTGTTATAAACTATAGTGCCTTACTTCAAAAGCAATATACCTTACCGCAAACAAAGCGTGTAGGCTAAACACAACACTGCATGGTCGCTAACTACCACCTTGAAAAAGGGTTGTGCAGTCTGTCCTGAAAGCTGGGGAGCCCACTATGGCTAGATAGAACTCAAAAACGAAGTGTCAAACATCCCTCAGCGAAGTCTCCTCGGTCTATGGCGCAGACCACAGTTAATTGCGTAATTGAGTTACATCTGTGGGGATCAACATCGACATCATAACAAAGGTTTGACGCTTTTTTCCGCAAGACCACCATTCAAACCCATTGGCCGCTGTAGCTGTTATTTTTGGAACGACTCAAATGACCTTGTAAATGTAAAAGAAATGCAACCTAAATACAATGCCGTAGCACTCAACGTGGCGTTCTAATGCTTTTTATACTGGTGAATTTATTCTTGAAAAGTTTAAAGTAGCTTCAAAAATACGCTCCTTAGTAAGAAGTCAAGACAGCGGTGTAGTTCATTTGTTTTGCCACCACGTTACCAATGATAAGAACCTCAATTTTGTCGGCTTGCTTTACATATGATACATGGTGGTAGTGACAGTTCTATCCCAGAACCCGTTTATGTGTGTCATAGCGTCTGGAACTATGCGTCCGTGGACGCATTGCCTTATATTCCGCAAACGATTAGGCAACTGCGTTCTGACAATGTCAAATAGTTGTTTGTAAAACCCGGAGATTAAATAGTAAGATGTTCATTGCCTGTTCTCATTACTTTAAAGTCGTTGGTAGAAAGCAATGACAAAAAAACATTCCTAAAGATAGAACACAGCCACTGAAATGTAATCTCAATTTTCATTTCTTTTCAAGTTCTTTGTACATACCAGCAACGGTTTTTAAGAAAATGTTCAATGAGGCCCGTCTTTAACCACTGCGAGAGGTCAGCTTGAACTTAACTCTAGGAAAAAAAAAGCCTCTATCTAGTGGTTATACTAAAAACTTGCATTGTTCCACTGCCCAACACAGCACGCAGGGCTTATTGGCACTAGCAGCTTATGTAAATTACTGGTATCGACAATTTTGGCGAAGGTTGAGTTTAGTGTAGAGCGTTGCATTTCTTATGACAAATTTGTAATGTTCTATGCAGCTTCGTGCTACCCTTAACCCACTTCAATCAAAGACGGAGAAGGCATTAGTAAGCCGGAAAATAAAACTAACTCATAAATCATTGCGAGGGAAGACATTCGATAAACATTGGTTATGCATTGTAGACTATAGTTTCAAGACTGCCTGTGAGTATACGTTCAGGCCTCCTCAGGAGGGCACGCCAAGCAGAAAATTCATTTGACGCTGATTCGTTTATTCTTTCTGCCTGGGACGCAGGTGATGAAGTATGCGCTCAACGAGGAGCAGGCAAAGGCGACTCCTCTAGATTTGAGCGTGGCCGGTTGCCTCCACCTGACAGCCGAAAACTTCGGCTGGTTATATCCATTCTGGGTGGCACGAACATTCCAGCGCCGAAGTGAAGTCATGGGGGCGCGGTCACTCTTCCAGGACATTGTGGCCACTGTCACCAACGACCGCAGAGTCAACGCCGGTGTACTGATTGGGACGGATCGGCTCAAAAAAACCCGACTATTCGTATACGGTGCGCGTTTACTCATGCTATGGATGCCCTTTCATTTGTAAATAAAAATATTGTTACGTTAACAATATTATATGGGACACTTCATCTTTCAGGGAATAAGGAGATAGCGTTAATGGCTTCCATCTTTGACGCCTCTTGAGCTTCCTTAACTTATATTTTGAATCGCGCCTCCAATATTTCGCAGATTAATATCAGCATACATTCTTAAGCTATAACGCTCATTGAATGGAGAACTGTCTATTTTGTACCGAGTTTGATGCAGTTTTAAGTGTTCAGTGTTCATCCAGAACAGTCTATTATGAATGTAGGGAACGGATGAGAAAACGCGATAGTTTGAACGCGCGGTAGCAAAACGACCCCATGGAGAAAATATGAGGGACAGAGGGACGTATAAGCTCCACATTTAAGGGCATGGAGGAATACTGGTAAACCTCCATGCCCTTCTCCTCCTTCGCAAAAAAAAAAAAAAAAAATACTGGTAATAGTTCCCGTCCACGGCTCTAATTGCTTACGAATCGTCGTTGGCCTTACTTTGCTGTGTGCTTAACGTAAATCCAGTGTTTAACGCCTGGCTGGTCCAATAGGAATCTCTAGCATACAGTCTTAAGCTGCCATATCATGAGAATCGAACCTAAAAAGATTTAAAGCCTCGCTTTCAGCGAGCCATACTCAGGCGTCTGCGTGTCATAGGAGAAGCTTGAATCCTTTGTGATGCGAGTTTACCGGTTTCGATTCCCATATCGCAGTGTGTACGTCTCAAAGTAGCTACTCCAGTTGGCAGCTCCCTATAGCAGCTCTTCTCAAGGCTGTGACGTCAAGTGATGTGGTGACATCGCATATTCTGCCGACACAACAGGCCCCGGTTTTACCACCTGCCAACTACCACCTACCAGAGCCATGCTAATCATTTTTTGTTAACACAGGCGATGACCCCAATGTTGAAGAGAGCCACAACTTTTTTAAAACAGAAAAGTCCATGCTATCACTGCAAAATCATGGGTCTATCCGTCCGTTTTTTCCTCGGCTAGCAGGTTTCAAATTGGACAAAGAAAAAAACTCCTTCAATTTTAGGGCCGTCGAGAAAAGAGAGAAAACAAAGAAGGGAAAGGAACAGGGGTGGTTGGCAGATGGCGAAAAGGGAGTAGTGTATGGTGACATTGCGATTGCTGATCATATATGCTTGTGCCGCTTGCGTTTGACTTAGCAGTATAGAGTAACCGCATGCAAAAAGTCTCGCATTATGTATCAACGTTTCCTCCCACGGTCACTCTTTGTGCTTTTTGTAGACGACGCCGGCAACGAGACTCTCCCCGCCATGCCACTGGTGGTCACCATGGGACCAGAATTTCTTGCAAACTTGGCTGCATTGGCAGCAGCCAGAGTTGACGGGGAAGAACCACCCCATAAGCACCATTGGCTGCCGCAACTCCGCAGTGATATCGGCTACAGCGGCGACGGCCAGTTCCTGATCAGCTCGGCCTACCTATCGGGAACTGGCATCTTCGCAGACGTCTCCGCGGACAGCAACCTGCGGAAAGGTGAGAACATTGAACAACTTCACAGTGATTGCGCAGTAATAGTGAGGATTAGGCGATTTCGCTAAAAAGATGCAACATAAGCAGCCACAAATCGGACTTTAAGAAATGAGTAAGAATAAAAGGCAGGAATAGCAGACTGATTGGTAAGAACCAAAGCGCAGCAAGCTTTTCCGACGATAAAAAGCGATTACTCGTACAACCTATCACCCATACATGACGTCGAATCGCGGTCACTGAATGCCGTTCCAATGGACATGAAATGAAAAAAAAAAAAAAAAAAAAAACGTCAGTCTGCTGGGCAATATTATTGAACGGGGAAAAACTCTAGGTGCTTTAAATAAATCGGTAGCCACTAACTTTAATGTTTCTCGTAGGACTAACCATTCTTCTTTTGCATTAGAAGCAAAATTACCTAACGTAACACACCGTAGCATAACACATGTCTTTTCCTTTGTTAATGTCGATGCAGCCTGGTATAACTGCTCTTTTTCGTTTCGCAGCTGCGCGCTACGCAACGCTTGGTGCGCTTATCTTGCGCATCATCTTCGACTCTGACGCCACCTACTTTCCTCCGTGGTCGAGTGGATACATAGACCGATGCTTCGCCTCTTCGGCTTCGACGGCGCTCGGACAGCCCGTGGACAAGCGACTGGCGAGGGCGATCATGCGCTCCCGCTGGTCTTCTTTGCTCGCCGGGCGCTTGAAGTCCGGGCTTCTGAGCGAGGTATCGATACCGGATGCAAATGAGCAAATGAACGTTGCCAACGGAACGTCCGCAGACCACGACAAGCTCTTCTTTCGCCTACTGTGCTTTTTTGAGTGTGGAGAACAGGACGGAAGGCAGCTTTGCAACGATATGGCAGCCTTGGATCATCGGTTCGCCGAGGCCTTCCAGTGTCCGAGGACTGTGGACGAGCGGCGTGGCGCCTGCGATTGTTACGGCATGAATAATTGCAAGACGCATTTGCCTGTAACGGGCATGCAAAATAATGGCATTTAGGCTAACCTTTAGATTAAGAAAAGTCTCAGTATGCTGCGCTATCTTCATTAAATGGGCAATTATACTCAATTTACGATACGCTATGCAGTCACCAAGTATGCATGCCTCACGAAACAAGCCTGCTAGGCTTGGCAGTAAAAGTGAACAACGAACTAAGTGGATATATTGTGCCTTTTTTTTCAAGCTCGAAGATTATTCCTCAATAGCCCTTGCGAGTATACCGAAATTGTGCCTCTGAGGCAGCCTCCCCGCACGGCCTTTTATGATAAATCGCATGATCGGAGCATATCATGTACTTATTTTTCCAGAGCATTAAATTTGTTATGATGCAACCGGTTGCAATAAAAGAAGCTTTGTCGCCTTGGTCAATTTTTTCACGCTTACTACAATTTCATCGGGTAATTTTATGACATCGTGGAATGTACATGACGCGCAATAAAGTGCCCCATTCTGGCACAATGTTATATTTCAGGGTTTGCAATGCTACCCGCATGTGATATTTTCCGGCTTAGATGATGATCGATATATTGTAGTCGTATTTTTGGGTCTCGTCTTCTGAAGTGCGGTGCTTCCTCTTGTGTTATCCGAAATGTTGAAAATATAAATGACAATGGTTTCCTGGCGTAAACGCATTATTTAAAAATTACAATGGCGAAATGAGGACTTATGATTGGTTGGTTGGTTTGTTTTCGTTTTAGTTGGTTGATTGACTGATTTATTGATTGATTTTGTTGAGCCACAATACCAAGCCGCCCGTCCCATCCCCGTGACACATGACTTTGAAGCCGCCTCTGACTTTAATACTGGATTCCGGACAGTTGGTCGGGCTAGAATAAGGAATGTGCTGTCGACTCTTAAATTCTTACAAGTTGCATTGACCATAATATTTATTTTCGCTGTGGTAACAATAAATGCGGGACAGCATGAACAAAGGCTCTGAGAGACAATGTATACATTCAAATAGCGTTCCTTGTCCGACTTATGTGCATATTGCAGATTTCTAGAGATTAACGCGTCGGGCTAGCTTGTGTTGGATGAAACAAAATATTGTAGCATGTGCAACAGCAGCCGCTAGACGGCTGCTCATCGAGAGTCTCGTGCGCGGACTCGAAGAAGTGGCCACGTGGCGTTCGAGAAGAAGCTGAAGTCTGCTGCTGTCACTCAGTGCTCTCTGGACCTGCTCTTCTGTGCTTACTAGGTCAACCCCCTATTAAAACCAACCCTCTGGTTACGGGCCTGAACGGCTACGTGACAATATAGAGCAAAGCGTTTTTAACGAACGTTGTAGATGCATGCATGGTCTTTAACTAGCGTTAGCCGCCCGCAAGGCATATGTTATAGTTAATTAACTAATCTCCTTTTCTGATAAAAGGTTACTGTGGGATCGACACACAAATAAGTAAAAAATTCAAGAAAGAGATTAAAACCGAACAATCTTCTAAGAGATATGATCGGTGCAGGACCTCCACAATGAAAAAAAAAAAAAAAAAACTAATATGAGCAACTGAGTTCTAAAACCTCAGAGATGTAAAATAACAATGATGCAATGCACACTACGTGATTTAAGGATACAAAGCAAGAAAAGATAGTAATGCAAGTCTAAAAAGTTTAACGCTACATCGAAGACAACTAAGGTGGCTGTGTAAAATGTGGATGGACCTATACTAACAGGTCGATATGTAGTCCGTTCGCACATACATTCAGTTACACACAATGGCAGAAAAGAAGCATTATAGTATCACCGATGAATCAGATCAGCGCACACCGGTATGCTATTTCATTTTGGAATGCCGTGGATCCTCATAAGACATCACTATGCTCTTGTCCCTTGCGCACCACATTAATTTCAGAGCAACTGTCAGCAGGCCAAATCAAGTATAGCCAATCTGCACTGTGTCAATGTTAAGTGTATACCTTTGGCTGGGCGCCAAAAGCTTGCATGACAGAATAGAACGCTTATGCTATGGGCACAGGGATCATATGGTAGTACACACATAGTTTTCCGCAATTTAAGGAACTAAAGAAGTTGAAAAACAATTGCTCTTCTAACAAAGTAGGCTGTGTCATCATGAGCCGAGAATTACCAGAACACTTCGACACCTTTACCACTAACGTTTCACTCCATTCTGCCGTGTCGTATTGGTTGCTTTCAAGGAAGAGATACGTCGTCTTGTAAATAATAATAGCATCACCATGGTTTTTATGTTCCTTAAACGGCTAAACAATAAAAGACCCAATTTCGATAAACGAAATAATGCAACTATTTTTCCATATAGCGCAACTATAACGCAGTCGTGAATAAATGAATATGACCAGTCTATACCTAAGGACGAACGTCAAATGTTGATTTACCACCTTTGCAGATTCGCCTGAAATTAACCAGAAACAACTTTGTAAAACCAATCATCGTAATAGACGTAATATTATTTCACCTTGCAATAGCGCTGAACTAAACGTTCTAGCTTGAAATATTTGGATGAAAGAAACTTTTTCGCTTCAATTTCAGGAGCATCTTTGATTTAAAATCGAAGTTGGACTTGATCCGCCATATATGCATATCCGACAACGCCATGCCTTCTTTGGGGCTTATCCTTTTCCTACATACGGTTTTTCAGTAAGCCCAGTACATTTTCCAAAGGGAAACATGTGATCACATTCTGCGCATTTAATCTTTCCGTCGCTTTCAAGCAAGCCGAAGTGGCCTCAAAGGTATTTCAGATAGCAGAGATGTCTACCAGTGCAAGGCAAATATGGAATGCTGTTTTCCAGGTGACCAGATGACACCAGCAGCCGCAGTGCTTATACGAAGGTACGCGAAATGGGCCTTTGTTGGCGCAAGGAGACACGGAATAAATATTACTACCTTCTGCAGGAGCTTCTTAATGTGGAATAGTCACGTCGCTAATGAGACAGTGCTTTCTCAATAGAGTCGAAACATTTATTTCATATAATTTGGCTTTGTCTTAATGAATAAAGTGGCCCATAATACTATTCCCGGCACAGAGTTGAATTGGTACCTGTACGGCACTTTTCGAACATAGCACCCCTTTCCCCCTTCATCATCCCCTTTTTTCCTATGAGTGCTATCGCAGCCCGCTTCTAAGTAGGTGCAGTCGACGTGCCACCTGTGAACCTGTCGGCTAAGTGAGGCTGAATTCGAGCGGTATTATTAGGGCGAAGACCAGTTTGTTTTACTTGTTTCCGTGTCAGTTTGGACTCCCGGGGAATATGAATGAAAAATTAGAGGAGGGGCCCTAAGGTGTACCTTGAAGGGAATGACACGACAGAGTTAACGACACTCCTCTGCTGTTCACCTTGCGTACATTCCGTTTGCGGTCTCCCTTAATGGCTAAAACCTAATGTTTACTTCTATTACCTCGCATGTACTCATTCACATACATATATTATGCTGAGGCATGCTAAATGAAAGCAAAATAAAACAGTCGCAAGTTTTCTGATTATGTTAAAGAGCACACGACATAGATACTGAATCTCGCTGTTGCCAAGCCGTAAGAATGCGCTGGTGGCGCCCTAGGGTAGCGACTTGAACTCTAACCTCAAATTAGTTTCCAAATTGCCAACATCTACACCTCGGTAATGTCCTGTGCTGTCACAACATCAACCAACTCACCGAACAATCAGTTCCAGGACGGCCATGTCACTTGTCGGCTGAGGCATGTTTGTAATGTTTCGCTTAAATCGCCTAAAGTGCCTATTCTGAGTATTACGCTGAACAGAGACCTCAACGCCGTCCCTTTAAAATTACGGCAGCATATTTCTGCACTGAATTTGTATTTTTAAGTTTTATTTGGATGTCGTGGCTTTGAAAATGCCAGCACTCTTCACGCTATCCTTGCGTCACTTGACGCGAGGAGCCACGCATGCGCATTCTGCAGAAAGTTTCGTCCTGTTTCTTCGCATCAACTCAAGGAAAAGACAAAATGCAAAAACGCAAAGAGCTGCACTCATCAAATAGTTATCGGGAAAAGAGTCGTCACAACGCTGGAAACCAGCGAAGCACAAATTCTTCCCATTAACGTGCGAAGTAAATGCAACAAGACGAAGTGAACATGTCATTTATTGCTGTTTTCATTTTATTTTGACGCGACAGTGTCATTTTATCAAAAAAGATCTGCAGGTGCGAACGGATGCATTAATTTAATAAGGGCTTAGTGTACCGAACGGCATTCCAGGAGCGTCGTTGCATAAAATTTGCGTCATAGCTGCAGTGGTATTGAAAGAGCAGTGCTATAGGCTGTTATCACAAGAAACGAAACCGGTAATTTTTGCGACACCTTGTGAACTGACGTAAATTTGTCTACTTAAGAAAGCGGCTCACGTATAGCGTTGTGAACATCGACGCACTGACGCTGGTGAGATTGTATTGATACGTTGTTATTTCTTGCACAGGCATTTCGCTTTTATTTTTTTCTGTTCTGCTCTTTTAGCATTTATTTATTTTTTTTGCTGAGTAAATAGAGTTAATAGCAGCTTCATCAAAGTTGTGTTGTAATGCGTTTCTTCAATGAAGCCTGTGCAAAGCTGCATTTAATGTTTAAACCTGTGTAATCTTTATTAATGCGAGAGCGTTGCTTCGCTCTGTTCACAGATTTCTGACCGCAGACCCCATCCGCAGGGCGCATCCACAAAATCGTGTCCGTAGCAGTTACGAGTAATTGAGAAATGGTAGAGGTTAATGAGTGGTGTTAATTACGTTGCCGAAAAAATAATTAGGCCATTAAGGTAATTAGGTAAATAATTACAAGCAAAAATGTAAAAGCTGTCCGCAGCAGTTGTTAGTAATTGAGAAGTGGTAGAGGTTAATGAGATATGTCAGTCGATAGAAGGTACCGTAATGTTGTGTCTGAAATAATAATTAGGCCAACAAGGTAATTAGGTAATTAATTAGAGGCAACACACGGAAAATCGTGTCGGCAGGAGTTGTGAGTAATTGAGAAGTCGTAGAGGTTAATGAGTAGTGTAAATCGATAGAAGGCGACGTAATGTTATGTGCGAAAATAATTAGGCCAATAAGTTAATTATTTATTAATATAGAGGCGAAAAATTGAAGAGTAAAGGGGAAAATGGTTTCATAAGTGAATGGCTTGGCGCCACATCTGAATGTATCATATACTAAAATAGTCAATTAAATCAGTCAATTAGGGTGACGTCAAGAATGTAACGTCACGCATCCTGAAGTCGAGCCAAAAAAGGGCACAGGAAGGGATTGGCGTGCAATGTGAAAGTATGGAACACTAAAATGGGTACACAAGAAGTGAATTCATGTGACGTCCAGGATTTGATGTCACTTAACTGGAAGTAGAGCCGCAAAAGGGCATAGGAAGGGATTGGCGCGCAATTTCAAAGTATTAAAGACTAAAATGGGTAAACAAGAAGTGAATTAAGCAAATAGAAGCAACCAGAAGCAACCAACAGCAGCATCCGTGCTTTCACATTACTCCAATGCAGATTCTTCAGCGCTTTTTAATTTTTTCTTTCGTTGTCACTTCGCTGTTAAAATTAACCCTTCAAACTAAAAAAAAATTAACTTGTGTAGTTTTTACTAGGAGGTCCCCTGACAGGCTAATTTCGGGACCCTTTTCTTTTTCTTTTCTTTGCCAATGTAATATGAAACACATTTCAAGACATAACCAGAACAACAGAAACAACTATTTAAGGGTACAATTGATTTATACCTTCGAAATCAAGTTCCCTTAAAGGATGTATATCAGACCCATCCCGTTTTAGAGCTAAAACGTGTAACTCTAAAAAAAACAGCCTGCGCCGAAGAAAATGAATCTTCGGCGTCGTGTATGTTGCAGGCGAAGAATCATGAATATTCCTCTGACAGGCTGTTATCAGCAAATGACACAATGGACATCGATTTCTCGGCGGATAGTACAAAGTTACGCGACCACCATCCATGGCTGCTTTTGGCTCGGTTTGGTTTATAGAGTTTAGCGTCCTGGTGTGACTCAGGTTATGAGTGACGATATGATAAAGGGACCAGGAAATTTCGACTACCTATGGTTCTTTAACGTATACAAGGGCGTCTTGCTTTTCACTAACATCGAAAAGCGGCTGCCTCTGCCGAGATTTGATCCCGAGTCCTTGGGTTCTGCATTCGAGTGCTCTAACCACTCAGTCACCATGGTGTTGCATATGGTCGCGTTTGCAGGAGCTACTGAACTGCTGTAACACACTTGAGACGACAGGGTGAGATTGGAATAGAAGCAGGGGCCCAATTCCAGTCACACAATCTACCCCTAGGCCTTTCAGGCAAACTCGTACAGCTGGGATAAAACAGGGCTTTGTACCTGTGCTGGGTAGTCTCGAACCTAATTTGGTGGCTGACGAGTGAATGGTAATGGCTACATGTTATATAAGACACACACAAGTTAAGCTATTAGTGAGTGCACAAGCGACAAACTTCATGCATGCGAACCAGAATAGGCAAGGAAAGCCTATTCCGTCGTCGTTAACGGCGGAGCTTAAGTGTACCTCGAAATCATCAAAATCTTGCGCGTATTCTTGCAATGAATGCTCTAAGCTCCAAGGATTATGCTCCAAGAATTATGGATTCATCTCCAAGAATTATGAATCATGGATTATGGAAGAATTATGGATGTTCTGTGATAAACTGGGACAGCTTTCGCTCATGTCTCGACAGTATGTCTTCAGATTCGCCGTCACTCCTTGTTGACCGTATACAGAGAGCACTAAACAGCGCTACGACTACTACCTGGATTGATGTAGGTCGACTGGTACCAGATCTCGGCCTGCTTAACCTGTGGGCAGCCCGCCGTCAAGCTGAGCTGGCTGCTACACGAGACCCTACTTCGGGGCAGGCACGTGCACGACTGAATTATCTTACCGCGAAGGCTCGGAGATATGAACGCGATCTCTCGCGACGCCAGTGGCATGCACGGTGTGAACAATTTTCTGATAAATCATCCAATGCCTCACTATGGCGAACGTTTCGTGCAATGGAACATGGTCGTCGTTCTACTGACGCAGCAGCAACAGCATGCTTTGCGGCTAATCTGTCGCCGGGTGATTTCGCCAAAGAAGCTGCTCGAAAATTTTTCCTAAAATACGATATACTGCCTCCTTCAGCTGTAAACCTTAATTTGGCAGGTATCCCTGCAAACGCATGGAAACTACCATCGGCTGCCGACGCTGATGGAATTGCGAGCCCCTTTTCGATGTGCGAGCTGCTGGCTGCAATTGACGATGCGAAACGGAAAACAGCGCCCGGCCTGGACAAAATTCAGTATGAGGTTTACAAGAACTTCAGTACTGCTGCACTTCCTCAACTACTAGACACCATAAACAAAGTGTGGCTTGATGGTGTCGTACCCGAGAGCTGGAAAACCGCTCTCGTGATCCCTATTCCCAAACCTGGGAAGTCTCCAACGGACCTCGCCAACTTACGACCAATCTCCTTAACATCAACGCTTTGCAAGCTCGCAGAGAAAATGCTAGCCACACGACTTTCTTGGTGGCTTGAACAGCACGGTTTTTATCACCCTGCTCAAATTGGATTTCGTCCATACATAGGTACAGAGGATGGGTTGGCTGTCTTGGCATCAGCAGTTCTGTCATCTATCCGCAGCCGCAATGTACGTACCATATTAGCAATGGATGTTGAAAAGGCATATGACAACATCAGTCATGCTGCAATCCTGAATGCTATTGACATGCTTCATCTCCCTCCGAGAGTACGCACTTTTGTCGCATCATTTTTTGACGGAAGAAAATTTGCAATACGCCTCAGCGGTGACACTGTTGGTTCATTCGTTTCACTACGTGGCGTGCCCCAGGGATCAGTATTGTCTCCGACGTTATTCAATATTACTTTCATACCATTGGCGTGGCGCTTACATGATATCTCTGAAATCAAGTTTTTGCAGTACGCAGATGATATCACGGTATGGAGCACTCACCATGATAATCTCACTCAAGAGGCCGCCCTTCAGTCAGCATTAGACGTAACCTCTGATTACGCATCCTCCATTGGCCTTCAACTTGCTGTGTGTAAAACTTCATACACGTCAGTCGCCAACCGCTGGGGACGCCGTAAACTTGCCTCAAATCCAATTCGTCTCTCTCTATCAGGCACCCTAATACAAGAAAGTTCGAGCCTGAAAACTCTGGGCTTAACAATTCACCAATCAGGATCAGTGACTGCTTGGCTCTCTCAGGCAAAAAAGCAAGCACTTCAAACTATAAGTTTAATAAGAAGAATTGCCCCTAAAACGGGTGGCGCTGGCTCGTCTGTTGCACGCCAGTTAGTGAGGGCGGTTCTGCAGCCCCGTATTGTTTACCAGGCCCAGTTCCAGCATCTTACAAGGGCACAATGGGATCGCCTTGTAGCCGTAAATCGAGAAGCTATGAGGACCATAACATGCCTTCCACGAATCACACCGGTCGTAGCGTTACAGGAGAATGCGCAGCTCAACACCATCGATGAACTGGTGCAGCAGCGCCGTGATGCTCGCAGACTCAAGGCCACTTTGTCACATTCCACGCAAGCACTGAGGGCGTATGCAACGTCACACATTATTCTTCAGCCACCTGCGCCAGTTCTCCCTCCCTGGAAATTTATACAGTTAGGAGACAACAAGCCAACTGACATCCGCAGACCGACGTCTGCCAACTCTGCATCGTTGCTACGCCAGAGATTTGAAGAGCAAGATACTAACCTGCCTCAAGATTCCATAGTAGTTTGCGTAGATGGAAGCCTGCAAGGCTGTGAAGCCAAAACGGCAATCCACTGTCCACGGAGACCTAGCCTGAATCAGAACTACGTTTCAGCTTTCGGAACCACTTACATCTTTCTGCGCTGAGCTTGTGGCAGTTCAGGAGGCACTCTGCTCCGTGACTTCTATAACCATGCTCCCTACAGCCCACATTGTCATCCGCACTGACGCACTTTAAGCAGTACGTCTGCTCCGACGTGTCAGCCGCTGCCCTAAAATTTGCCAGGACATCCACCAGCTTGCAGAGCGCATCCCACAATCAATACGCATTGAGTGGGTCCCACGGGATCTGCTGCCTTTCCAAAGTCAAGCTGATTTTGCAACCCGCCTCGTGAACCAAGACGCATCAATCCCACGGCTTCTCGAAGTCGACGACGCTACCCTCCTTTTGTCAAGAAAGGAGCACCTCCGGCGCCGCACACGTGCACTTATCCCTCCGTGTGCGATATCCCTTCCCCGCGGTCTCACCCGTGCAGAGGAGGTTGCGCTTAGGAGGATCCGGGTTGGTGTTGCCCTTACACCAGCTGTAACTAGGACATGGTCATACTTCCAACACTTATATCCTCGCCCAGGATGCCCGATCTGTAACAACGAAGATGTCGAGGCCGACATCCCCCACTTGCTGTGGGACTGCCCAGCACTCAAGCCAACACGAATCCGGCACCTGAGAATAGCGGGCCTTTCAGCAACCAGTCCTGCCTCATACGTCATTTGGACGCAGGGACCTCATCATCGCTCACTTCTGGACTTCATAAAATCAGCCAACCTTTTTCCATTCATTTAATCATTTATTTATTCTTCATCTCATAACCTACTGATGCCCCGAGGCAATAAATATCGACTAAAAAAAATTATGGATTCATGCTCCAAGAAGTATGCATTGTTAAACGCGCTAATTTGGCACAACCGTTTTAGTACTGCCTTTTTTTTTCTATTTATGATCAGCCATGCCGTTCGTACTTTGCGTCTTTATTAACTACTTGATGCATTAAATTCAAAAAAAAAAAAAAAAAAAAACAGGCATGTCCGTAGTAAGGT